>NC_065513.1:4317022-4399410 GCF_006386435.1 Epinephelus moara
CAGCACGTAATTTCAACCCATTACGTGCTGCCACCACGGAATGCGGTGTTAAGAGGTCGTGGTCATTTCACGTATTTCTGTGAGATCAGGTTGTTGAATAAATGTAATTCATATGAAAGCATCCCTTTTAGGCTTAGATTTAGATTTAAGACAACAGGAGCCATTTTTATTACCTCTGTGGAGCTTTGGAGCGACATTGACTACAAGACCCATAAGCCTCNGCCACCACGGAATGCGGTGTTAAGAGGTCGTGGTCATTTCACGTATTTCTGTGAGATCAGGTTGTTGAATAAATGTAATTCATATGAAAGCATCCCTTTTAGGCTTAGATTTAGATTTAAGACAACAGGAGCCATTTTTATTACCTCTGTGGAGCTTTGGAGCGACATTGACTACAAGACCCATAAGCCTCAGATGAGGTGAGCAAATTGCTTGTTTTTTAAATACCTCTAAACTACAGGAAATATGCTCCTTCAGTTCAGGCTCTGGCTGGCCATCCAGGCCATAGCAACAGGACTGGAAGCCACTGACTCAAGTGAGGTGTCAATGGAAAGGTCAGGAGTTTGCCCACTGCCAGTTGGTTTGTCTATGTGCAGAACAGCGAGAAATTATGGATAATATGTGTAGAAATATGAATGTTTGAAATGATGCAATGGCAGTTGGTGGATATCCGTGGATGGGGAAATGAAATGGAAGCTGTGTAATTTGTGATTCATTCTGGATAAAATGGGTGTGTGGATTATGACAACATTTTATAGGTGAGTTATAACTTTTTGTTTATTGCCTGACAAAAGTGTTTATTGAACCTGCTGTGGTGGTTGTATCTTGAAATAATGGTACCGTAAGGGGTGTAGCTTTCAAATAATATGCCGTAAGACTAAACCACTTAAACAACAAAAAATCAGCAGTTGTTTTACATATCATAATGATCAAAAATCACCTCAGGAGGGCCCATGGGTGGGTGGTCAGATTTCTAATTAAGGCAATGGAGCGCTATGGCACAGAGGAACGAGATATATGAGGCTATGGACATACACACAATACTGGTCAGGATCATTGATGATTTTTGTCTTTTCGTGTAACAAAAAAGAACAAACAAGAACTGGGAAAAACAGAACTACAGACTTGTATTTTTTAATGGTAATTTAATTATTTAATCTACAAGCTAAGGTATGGATTCATTGAGAGTTGCACATTAGGCCAGCTAAAGTCAATAGTTTATTCACACTTTTTTTCAGCACCTTTTAAAAAAGATTTACAGTCCAAACATTTTACAGTGCAAATATGTTGTAAACCATGCCAAACACTTTATCAAAACCCCTTTCAAATAATCCTTGAGCCACACTCCCCTCTGAGAATTTGGAAAGAGATCTTAAAAGTTTTTGTATACATTTCATAACAACAGAAAATGGGAAATAAAACAGACTAATTTTGGTTTCCTCAAATCTCTTTTCCTTACCTATCCGGTCTTATCACAAATTTATGTTGAACATAAATTTATTGCGTTATTAGTGTGGTGATGAGAGATGGGACACCAGATGTTGAAGTGTAGATTTATGCCAGAATCACATTCATTTTCAAGGCCACAGCAGACTGGTTGGTAATTAGCTGTGATATAAGAGGCCTTTAAAAAACCGACAGACATCATCCTGAAGAACGAGCAAAACACTGAGGAGAGAAAAACAATTGTGAATGTGTGTATTTCCTAAACACATTAGCAAAATGAGAACATAATTAAAAGCAACTGTGTCTCTTTGCTTAGCAATTAATCTACCTTATTTCAGTGCAGTCAGGGGGCATGTGCTAGTCCAGTCTCTGTAGGCAGTGAGTACAATGACAGGCACCATGTGAGATAGGTCTGACTATACAACACTAACAACACAGTGACAGCACAGTGAATATTGAGAACTGAGCTCAGTTTAGCATCTCTGCCTGCGTGATTGGAAAAAGAATATATTTCTGGTATTTCTGGTCTAGTGTTATTTCAAGTGGTGGTAATTGCAAAGCGGACATTTAGATGTCATGAATTGATCATTCAGCTGGAGTGGAAGGAGACATAAGGACAGAGGGAGAGAGCCCTCTGAGGAGCACAGAGGAAATGGCTGAAGAGGCATCAGCGAAATGTGAGGGAACAAGGTTATCCCCCCTGGAAGTGTGTCAGTTGGCAAGGGGTGAGGAATGGCGGGGCTGTTCTCCCATTATCGCCGTCTAGGTCACGGCAGATCAGGGTCAAGGGGAGCGAGATGAGAGGGAGAGGGGAGGGAGGAGGACCACACCTGGTGAAGGCACGCTTCAGGAGAGTGGTGGAGCACGCGCTCTGCTAACATGAGCCAAGAGAAGTCAAAGTGGAAAAGTTTAGGATGAGCTGCACAGCCAGTTCTGGCCTTGACGTGTGTCCTAACTGACGTAAATACAGTAGGCCAAAACCAAACTGATGTGTGTGTACAATACAGAGGGGAGGAGGATGGTTGGGGGGGATGCATGATTTTGGATTTTTTTTCTGACAATATGCCTCCAATTTGCATCCAATATGCCAGTGTTATATATCAGTATCTCAATACGACCTAATTTTAATGATCATAAAGTCTCTTCTGTAGTGGGATTAACATCAGACTATGCATGTAATACAGATAATACATTTCTCAAGTGGAAGAATCTGGGGCCAGAGACAAATGGTCATGTACATGAACTGTATATCTGAAAGCAACGTTTACTACATGTCAAATACTGCAGGAAAAATACTGAGAACTTCACTATAAATCATATATATATATATATATATATATATATATATATATCTTTTTTTCTTTTGTCCAGTCATCACAAACTTGCAGGACACACAGAAGCACATTTTTTGACATCTCCTCCTAAACTGTAAGTCTAGCTGTGGATCATTGTTGGACAAAGTTTGTCAAAAGTTATAAAAAGCTTGTTGAAATCTCATTGCATTTTAAAGTTTTTGACCAATAAACTTTAGAGGGGATGCGGCTTTGCACATAAAGACTTCCTTCATAATCAATGGGCGAATCATGAAGGAACTGTCTATATAAATACTAGCAAAATACCCTGAAAGTTTCTTTCAAATTGAACACCAGTGGGTGCCACAAATACAAAAAAATGTGCGTGGTGTAAGACAAATCAGACTTTAAATCAGATAGTTTGCCAATTCATTACAAACTTGCAGGATATGTTTCATAATAATGTTGAACCACGTATGTAAAATGACTTTGAAATCAGGCAATAGGGGGCGCCACCAGTTCCAAACAATTGCACTGGGCTTTCATAAAATGTGTCAATAAATCAGTGACAGTTTGTTTTTGACATCTCTAAACTCAGTGGATATTTTTCACTAAGCCATTGAAGCATGTCCCCAAATGTCTCTGCAACTGACCAATAGGAAGTGACAGTATTGCCAGGCAAGTTTGTGATCCAGCGTGGATTTGGGCGTGGGTAGGGGGATGTGGGGTGGATTCGCCTGGCTGTCACTTGGAAATATAAAAAATGGTGCGATATTTTCCATATATACCCATAAAAAGGCAAACCCATGTCTATCATTGTTTTCTGTTTTTGTAAAATACTATCAATAGAAGTACAGTCCTTCTACATCACATATCAGCTTAACCAGAGTTCAACATAAATGCATTGCATCTTTTCTAACTTGATATGAGTCATGCACATGCACACTGTGGCATATTTACATCATGCAGTACAAAATATTCTTCAAACAACTTTGATGGCTGAATCAGCTCTCTGTGTTTTTGGACATTCACAGGTTTGATATCAGAAGTGTTCCATTAGTTACACACAAGTGACGCAGAACATTTCCTCAACTGAAACAAGGTCGTTTGTTGAAATAATAAGCAATAGCATTGACACAGAACTTCTCAGTGTGTATGCTAAGCAGAGAAAATACAGGAATACAAAAGACTATAGTAGAAAAGTTATAAAAAGCAGCACGTGGCCATGTCTTGCTTCTTAGATCAGCAATGATTTGGCTTTGTTTTTTAAAGGTCATACTGTATCACAGCCATGTAGGAACAATTTGCCACATTTACTTTACAGTCATTTAGAAAACTTCCCTCAGCTGAGCATTCAAAGAAGATCTAACATCCAAGAATTGATTATCAGCTGCCAAGGGGCTGGGCCTTCACAAGCAACCCAGTCTCACTCCAAAGTTGTCGATATTCAGCACTTGGTCTTCCAGCGTCAGACACAGACAAAAAAGCCGTCCTTTCACATTGGCATGATACGTGGCCAGGCGCCATTATGTTTTTTGCGTGTTAAAGTAAACTGTTCAACTTTATCATGGTCTGATGGATCTTTTTTGGTGTGGATCATGATAAAGTGGATCATTAAAGCGTCATGCTAAGGTGTCACTGACTGGAAACTTAGGGACGTGAAGAGGTATATCACATGAGGTTCCCTGGTATTGCTAGTCTCGTGCCAATAGGGATTTAGTTGCTCAATTTGTGGCAAGTCACTTTTCAGAAATAAAGTTGCTAAGAGGGTCTGAAAAGTCATTAAATCTAGCAAGAAAGTTGCCAAGTGGGTAATGCAGTGGACAAACCAAACGCTCTAGAGAGGGCCTTTTGATTTTCTACATTACCCGAAGACCACCAGAGGTTCACCGTAGGGAGGGTTGAGTGAGGGAATATTCAGTTGGTTGCAATCTACAACTTTACCACTAGATGGCACTAAATCTGGTTCATTACAAGTTGGTTATATGTCTTATCTATGGCTATCATTTCTATCGGTTACAAAAACATTGCACCCACCAATGTAACTACTGAGATCTGAGAACATAGCATCATTGCTAAAACAAGTCTAAGGGGTAAACTGTGATATAAACTGATGAACAAAGATATCTGAGGTGGAAACCATGTTAAGTTGTTGAGTGACTGTTATTGGTTGATGGTACATGCATGACTGCAATCAAAGCAATAGTCCCTCTGAGATTTGAGGTCCAGCTCAAGTCTTATCCTTGTGCATGAGACATCTATGTGTTTTATCAGAGAGAAAGAGGATGTTGGACTTTAGGTACAGATAATACAATCACAGTGGTTGGCATTTGTGAAGGGCAGTGTCTGAAGCTGTGTGCCAAGGTGAGACCAGAAACACCAACACATCAGGAAAATAAACACCCTCCATACTGATACTCATCGCAGGTCCTGCCCTTTTATATAATCGTGTATAAATCCATCATCCAAGCCCCCACCCCCATCCAAGCCCGTCAGCGGTGTTGTTGTGCCCAGGGGAATCTGCAGCCTTGACTGGCTCTGATCTGATAGAGGCTTGTTCGGGGGGTGGAAGGGTTAGGACAGCCTGTCAAAATTCCCTCTGTCAGCCTTGAGGAGATGAAGTGATGCCTCATGGACCTCCGGCCCACTTTGCACTCATGATGCAATCAGCAATTCTGCTGACAACCATCATTCACTGACAAGATGTATATGTTTGTATATGTGTTTGTGAGTGTGTGTGGAGAGGGTGACTGTGTGTTTAGGTTTAGAGTGCTGTATAATTTTAGCAATGCACCGGGCTGATATTGGCATTATATTAAAGGAACCATCCACCATTTTGGGAAATATGTGCCTTTGTTGTCAGAGTCAGAGGAGAAGAATGATGTATTTTTCATCACTGTGGGGCAAAAGTATAGGCAGTGGTGCAGTCAGCTGCCTGCTGTGGGTCTGTCATAGTGGTACAGGTGTAGCCCCCCTCGCTTCCAAACTGATATGGACATAATTCTAATATCTGTGTGGATATGATGAATTTAAGAAGGCTATTTTGTCAGTGATGTTTTCAGATCATTCAGCATTCCAACCTATTATTTGTGTGGCTCAAGTAGGAGTTAGCCTTCCATGCATTTTTCAATGACTCTTTTCAAAGTTAAGGAGAGATACAGGACTTAACTATTTAACTCTGGTTGGCACAGTGGTGCAGTGTTAAGCATCATTGCCTCACAGCAAGAGGGTTCCTGGTGGGGGGCTTGTATCCCAGGGTAGGAGAGCCCTGGAATTGTGGGGCTATAGCTGAGACAAGTCTGAGCCTGCATGGCAACACACAGCACCATTGAAGTAAACTCTGAAAACTTTATCGTTCTCATATGGCTCATGGTAGTTACATGTCACATCATGTTGATGTAGCGATGTGAAATACGATCCAGAGTTTTCATGGGTGTTTTATTTTGAAAATTGACCGAATACTCTCGTCTTTTCTGCGCCTGACTTCCTGTTTGACTCATTTGGTCTGTGCAAATTGATGTGCCGTCGCGCGGCATCTGTCAGAAATAGACCCGGCGTGTATTTGTAGCGGAGTGGAGCGCTGAGCCGCTTATAGGCCGCGGCTGGTGGGGCAGCTTACATTGACTTGAATGGCCGCTATTAGCTCTGGCACCCGTGTCTCAGCTGGATCGCACCCGCCACTGATCCAGTGGGTTGCCATAAATGGGCCCGTCCCAGAGGCATTCAACTACCAGAGGACTTTTGAAATCTTCTTTTTGAAGCCCCATAAAATTAAATGCTCTGATTCAGGGTGCCATACTTGCAAATCATGAGGGAGGGAGGGAAGGAGGAAAGCAGTAATTTGTGTCTGTTTGTGTGTAACTGATTTGAGTCTTACCTTTTGTTTTCTTTTCGTATTGCGTATTTTGTATTGTTTTGCGTATCTGTAACTGTGTTTGTGAGTGTGAGAATTTTAAAAGAATATTTTGTCTGCACAATTTAAAATAATATCATCTCGTCCCTTTTTAGGACAGGCTGAAGCTGTATCAGTCTTTGCCATCGCTCGAAAGCAGAGCCGATGTTGACCTGAGTTTTGGCTCTTGCAGCATCAAGTTCTCTCTTAGTCAGTAGTCGGGTTTCCATCCACCTATTTTTATTCGCATTTTCAACAATTGTGAAAAAAAACTTGAATGGAAACACCAGAAATTCGAAAAAAGGCCGAAATATCGCAAAAAAGTTTTTACGCTTGGAGGGGGTGGAAAAGTCAGGGTATCGATATTAGGAAAATGTGACTTTTGGCAATGGAAACAGATTTAGCGAATAAACAATGATGTAGGCTACCGGATCCTACTTCTACTTCACACACACCTGTGTGAACTTAGAGAGAGGTAGTTACTCCAGTGTCAGGTGAGTGTAGGCTATTTCACGGCTTACCTGAATAGACTGGATGTGTTGAATACAGCTGCATCATGTGTGCTGCCTGGTGTACCAACACAGACATCACGGCATTATGTAGGCTACGCTGACAACGCTGATATGAGTGTGATGAGAGCTCTCGCAATAGCCAAGAAGTTCCCAAGGAATCTCTCCATCTCGTCGTGGTCATGGATGTGCCGGTAATTGTTTACATCAGTTGTGGACATGAGACCAGACGCTCTCAATGACGTCATCTCGCAGCGCCCTCTTCTTCTACGGGTGTTCTTTTGCATTTTATTTTTTCACGAGAAGCGCCACCTTCTGCTCGACCTGTTGACTCCCAATACTAGCAAAACAATAATGAATGGAAACGTGCATAAATTCGCATTTTCTTTTGCGCATTTTCACAAAATTCGCTTAAAATTTGCAATACATTTGGATGGAAACCCAGCTAGTGTTGGGCAGTAACGCTTTATTAGTAACGCGTTACAGTAATGCTGTTAGTTTTGGCAGTAACTAATACTCTATGGCATTAGTTTTTAAAATCAGTAACTCAGTTACCGTTACCAAACGGTGTGTTACTCCGTTATTCTTGGCCAGGTTTTAAAACGGCGCGCAGCATGCAGTATTCCTTCACAAACTAAAGTTCCATAAACAATAAAAAATAGTCAAGTCAGATAGAGGTAGGCTATATGAACAATTCTTACCAGAGCATCTTAATGAAACACGTCTCTCACCACCTCTGAAGTCACTGTCGACCTGCTGGCCTCACCACAGTGCTGTACATTAAGCGGTAGCGCTTCTAACTAAAAAGTTACTTTTCTCAGTAACGCATTACTTTTTGGTTAGAGTAACTGAGTTACTAACTGAGTTACTTTTTATTGAAGTAACTAGTTACGGTAACTAGTTACTATTTTTCAGTAACTAGCACAACACTGCTCTTAGTGTTAGCTTTTTCGGCTATTTTCTTTCTTTTGCCACCTCCAGGAGGTGGAAGCGGTGGTCCGCATTTGTCTGCCATTGTTACAGAGAAAAGTTTATATCCACAAGCGTCCCTGTTATTAGCCTGTTTGTTGTCTCACAGAGTCGGGGGTGGGGATGAGGGGTTGGGGATGATATGCGAGGGGTTACGTCAGTTGGAGGCCTCCATGTGGGGAAGACAGACAGGACAGGAGAGACAGAGACAGTTTTCTTAGAACCATATGAGAATGGTACAATTCTGAGTTTTTATTTCTGGTGGAATTCACTTACATTTTAGTGTGCCATCAGCTTATTAATAGCATTTTAACCTAAACAAAGAAAAGTGTAAAATTTCCAGAAAGGTAAGTGTTGCTTTAACTGGTGACTAAATTGGCCCTAGGTGTGAATGTGAGCATTAATGGTTGTCTGTCTCTATGTGTCAGCCCTGTGATAGTCTGGCGACCTGTTAAAGATGTAAACTGCCTCTCGCCCAATGTCAGCTGGGATAGGCTGCTGCCCCCCTGTGAACCCCAACAGGATAAGCGGTTACGGAAAATGAATGAATGTTCAACTCTTGTTTGTGTTTTGTCAGCAATCTATTTGGTCATCCAGCCTTGTGGAGAAACCTTTAATTCTCTAGTTTTAAGGTTGTTTTCCATGCTACACAGCTTCACAACTTTTCTGGATCAGTTAGGAATCATTTTGATTAACAATCATCTTCATAATTTTATTTTCAACTTTAAAACTCTGTGATACTCTGCTGCTAACAGAACAACTAGCATATTGATTCAAAGTGGCTAATTTACAACATCACAGCTGTTTATCTATGTTACATACATACATTTATATATATAATATCTTGAAATGGTGCTGTGAAAAACTTTTATAAACTGTAAAGTGTCACAACTGCTGTCGAGCTGTTGGGCGCACACCAGGCTATCCCTCACCTGATGGGAGCAGGCACAGGGTGGTCTCCCTCTCATCTGATGCAATCAGGTAAGCCTGTTTTATCCACGTGGACCTTGCTATTAATAATATATATATTAATAATTCTTATATTATTATTTTCATAATTTCATAATTTTATTTAACAGGGACCATGTGTTATAAACATTAATCTCAAATCACAAGAAGAGATGCATAACACCAGATTTAGCTGACAGCTAGTTTCCATCTGCGGTCCCCACATAAAATAACAAATAACAAAACAAAAAAAACAAGTCATATCCCCCCAGCTAAAGTGCTTATGGCATATAAACCTCCATTTATACACATATAAATACCCACACACACAAACACACATGCATATATATATACATACATGCATACGTACACACACACACACACACACACACACAATTGACAAAGCAGCATAAAATGGGAGGATACCCCCCCACTAAAGTGCATATGATTCGTACGATTTGTTTGGGACCAGCAAGTTATACAATATGAGAAGTAGGACAAAATCATAGCATGCAGAAAGGTCTTAGCTGCCTCGTCTGTGAGAGAGTTTCTTATATATCTAAAAGTAACTAGGTTATATTTCAAGGTGTGGCTCATCCGTTGTATGTGTTTTTTAAAACTGAGAGTTGGATCTAATGTTAAGCCCAGATACTTGAACTCATCAACAGTTTTTATTTTCTCTCCAAACACAGTTACATCTGGAGGAACCTGACCTGCCCTACGATTTGTTTGTTCATAAAAAAACATGGTGGCTGTTTTCCCTACGTTAAGGGTGAGACATGAGTCCTGGAGCCACTTTGCCACTTTCTTTATGACAAGAGATAATTTATCTGCCACTTGTGCAGCATCCCTCCCATGACTGTGTCATCTGCATACATCCCGATGTTCACATCATCACATACTGACGGAAGATCATTAATATATACACTAAAGAGTAATGGGCCTAAGACTGAACCCTGTGGAACTCCCATGGTACACGCTCTTGACAGTGACATTACATTATTTACATTATTATATGCTGTAAAGCCCTGTGAGGCAAATTGTGATTTGTGATATTGGGCTTTATAAATAAAATTGATTGATTGATTGATTATTTACCCGCACACACTGAGTACGACCTGACAGATATGACTTGAACTAGTTAAAAGTATTCATGGACAGTTTTTATTTGGACAGCTTTGACAGAAGTATAGAATGGTTAACCGCGTCAAAAGCCTTTTGCAAGTCCAAAAACACTGCTCCTACAACTCCTCCTTTGTCTAGATTGAATTTAATGCAGTAGTGCCTCAGAGTCCAGATGTGCAACCAGCTGTTCAGCGAAAATTTTTTCAACTGTTTTAGAAATGACAGGTAGTATATTGATTTGTCTGTAATTATTTATGTAATGCTTATCTCCAGATTTGAATATTGGAGTTACAATGGCATGTTTGAGGGCACTGGGAAAGGTGCACTCCAAAATTGACTGATTTATAATCCGTGTGACTGGAGCAAGAAGGTCGTTTTTATGTTTTTTAAGGAAGACAGTGTCAAGTCCATGAATATCTCTTGCTCTGGAGCTGGTCAGGGAGGAGAGAATTTTAATTACCTTTGCCTCAGTGGTGTGTTTAAGATTCAGTGTTGCTTCATCAGAGACTGTAATTTGGTGAATATGAGTTTGTGTGAAATTTTGACCCAGCTGTGGTACCGAGCTGATAAAATGGTCATTAAAACTGTTTGCTATTAGAAAGCTGTCATCTTGAAGTGTACCATTTAATTTAAGTTGCGTGACTTCTCTTTTTGATTCATGTCGCCCAGAGAGTTTATCGATGTTTTTCCACAGTGTTTTACTTTTACCCTTTGCCTCCTTAATCATTTCAAGAAAAAAATTTGCTTTGGTTTTCCTGAGTTGCTGTATGACCTTATCCCTAAGCCCTTTATAGATCAAGCGATCTGTATTTAGACCCGTTTTTAGGGATTTTTTCAGGGCGGCGTCCATTTTCGTCATCAGTTGCCATATTGAATCATTAAACCATGGTAAACTCTGTTTTGCCCTGTGTTTATGTGCGATTGTTTTTGTATACTGTGAAATATTTTTTTTAAATCGCTGACAGCATAGTATCACAGGTCTGTTCACAATTTATACCTACGGTTGTATCATTCCAGTTTGTTTGCCTTATTTCTTTTTCAAAATTCTCTCTATCTTTCTTTGGTATAAGTGCTATGTACCTTTCCCCTTCCCTGCTGTTCTTGTTTCTTAATCTCATTTTAGATAATTTTCTAATCACCAAAGTGAGATTATGATCTGATATACCAGTGATCAAATTGTAGGTTTTTGTTATACGGTCCGGTATTATTAGTAAAAATCAAGTCCAAGAGAGTTTGAGAGGATTATTATTATATATATTAATAATAATTTGTGTATTGTGTTCATTTTCTGAAACAGCAGGTTGTTGTTGTTGTTGTTGTTGTTGTTGTTGTTGTTGTCATGACCTGCCGTATATGAGTTAATTTAACAGGTTTAAAACAGATCACCGCCCAACAGGCTGAAACACTTTGTGTTCATGTTAATTAATAAAGGTATCTTACTATGAAATCCTCTTTGGAGTGTGCTGAGCAAAAGGTCAGGGGCACACACATCCAAATGCCGTTCTACAAAGCTCAGACAGCACTATACCCTCTGCCTAGTTATCACCAATAAGCTCAGCATCCCTGACTGAATAGACTATCATGAAATCAGTTTCTATACTCACCTCATCTCTGCGTATAAAAAAAAATTAAGGATGGACAGAAACATGGAGGACAGTCAGTGTACACTTGCATAACGTTCACATTTATTTGGTTTCAAGTCCTAACACATTCTAAACATGCTTTTAACACGTAATGGATCACATTCTTCACAGGTAGTTAAAGTAACAAGAGCAGACAAGAAATTTCTAAAGAGAAAAACATTTCAATGTTTCAATTGTCTGTTCACAGGTTGATGACAGTGTTTCTTCCCTGAGATATGTCAAGATTTTTCTACTCTTTTACTTCCCTCAAACTCTTCTTCATCTCATCTTGTGCTCCTGTATAACAGGGCTCTGACAGTGGTGCATCAACAAACTTCCAACTCAAACTGGTGCCTCAGCAGACAAGACAACTGTGGCAAGATGTGGAGAGATGAGATCTGGAGCATACAGTTATAGAAAGAGTCTTCAGTGGTGGTTGTTTTGTTGAGTTGGACGAAGTGTTATGTGACCATCCATTGCTTTTCCCTACGGATGGAGATGTGTTGAATTCTGCTGACAGTGGTATCTCCACCTGTACTGACACAACTGCTAACATGATTAGCAAGCATGCTACAGAGTAGCTAGCAAAAGTGTAGATGTAACAACCGATCTGAACACACGTGGTCAGCTGGAGATGCATGATAAACAGCGATAGTTCTCGGCTGTCCACATGTGTGGATCACCGAAGCACATGTTAATACCAGGTCTAAACAGGCTCTAAATGTTCGATGCTGCACCTTTTTCTCCGTTTTTGCCAAAACAATAATAAGGCACCTTATTAAAAGCTCTTTCTATAACTGTGTGCTCAAGATCTTATCTTTCCAGCGCTCTAACAATGTTACAGCGCTAGGGTTGGACACATGTTGGTTTGTGTGTGCTGAGCTTCTATAGGAGAGATGGATGACGGATCCTTCCTGAACACAGCCACAAAAAACTGAAAAACCTTTAAAATTCTGCAACCTGGGTGTAATTTTTGCAAGTATGCAATAAGATGCAGGATTTTAGTTTGAAGGCAGATTGGTTTCTAAGATTACCCATTGCTGGGTGCTGACGTTCCACATTAGTAAGGCTGGAAGCTTCTCCTCTATTAGTCCAGCCCTAGTGATAACACTAGGGTAATCTGTCTGTGGTCGCATGCCACAGCGTCAGGGTCACCTGCGTGAGTGAAAGCACGTAAACACAAGGAGATGTCAGATTGACCGCAGTTACATTCTCTGATTGATAATCAGTCACAAGCTGCGTTGACAGAGTCCGATGTGATCCAGTCCCACTGTTACTGCTCTGCGTTACTTTTAACTGTCAAACCAACAAGCACAATGGAGCACAATGGAAAAACACTGTCGTATCATGATGTTGTGAATACAGTGTACACAGCAAACAGCCACTCACAAGATAACGAGACGTATTCTGAAAAAGCCAACACAGGAAAATAAAGCATTGGTTAACTGAGCAAGAAATCATCACGTGAACGCTTAATCAGTACACTGACACTGTCATTGACATTCTTTCATCTTTGGTATTGGATTCATGATAACAGGGCAGGGGTGAAATAAAAGATGACGCTAATTTAACATGAAATTAAGCAAAAAAAAAAAAAGGAGGCAGAGGATGGGGAGATTAAGAGTGTTCAGTGTGTAACATACTTTACAGCTTGAGGTCAGAGAAAATAAAAGCTGCTAACAGCAGTCTGAGGTAGAGAGGATTATGAGGCAAAATGTTTACGCATTTACAAAAAAAGAAGAAAACAGGTATCAGAGCTTGTTAGAAAGCCGAGAGGTCACTGAGTGAAATAAGAGACACAAAATAACAGAACATTGGTGCAATGAAACCAATAAATAAGACAAAAAAAATCACCTATTTGAAAGAAAGCAACATGATGACAAATAAAGAGGTAGTTTCAGTACAGAAATTGCAAATGACATATCCGTTGTCTGCAAAAACAATACAAATACAGAAAATAAAAAGAACACTTTCTTCAGCGCCTGTTTCAAAATATGACAGGTAGGAAGTCAGAGCGGTGGCAGTAAGGTAGCCGTGGTGAGTTCTGATTTTATGTTGATGATATTATTTGCTGCTACATTAAAGGAAAAATCCCCCTTCAGATCCTCTCTGACTGTCAGATCTCAGCTGTCTGTGATGTTCAGTGCATTCCTGGAGTTACTTTGAGATGAAGTGACTTTGTTGTTGACCACCCTGAACCTTTCCCTTCTCTTCTGCTGCAGTTCAAAGTATCCTACATGTCTCAGACTGTTTCTGTACATGCAAGTTGGATCAGTAAACAACAGTGCAAAATGGCACTCTAGAAAAAGCCCTTGCTCTTTAAATTCTGACACCAACACCTGAGATTTATTCAAATATTTTTTTTTTTGTAAATATATACCATGGAACTCAATTGTTGCCATTTTTCAGCAGTGGTAAAGGATTTAAAGGGGATTTTCCTTTTATGATACATCACATCATACAGACTTTATTACATAAAAATACATATCCCTGAGATTATGTGGTTTTAAGGGTCAGTTCAACAAGTGACAAAAAAAACACACCTTCCCACTTCCTCGTAGTTCTACCTGGCTGTTTTTTTTGGTTTTTCTGCTTAGATTTTAACATATTTGTCTCTGAGATTTCTGCCTCCACCCAAAAACAAACTTCAATTCCCTTCAGCTCCTTTGTTTTGTAGCCTGACAAGATCATCCAGACGTCAAGAGCTCAACATCATGTTACGCTCTATTTCAGTTTGGACTGTAGCTGATAATATAAGCAGCCACTCAGGGACTGCATTGTAGTTGATGATGTAAAATGCAAACTGCAGCTTGCAGAATGGCGGCTCCCGAAGCAACAAGCTCTAACTAACGTTAGTAGAGTCAACCCAGCAATAAGCAACATTATTGTAGAAATAGTCAATAACAACAAGAGTACGCAGTTGTTGAGTTTCCTCAGAGGAAAAGATGGTTGACATTCTTCCTACTGGATTTGACAAAAGCATGATTCAACTGGCTGATATCAACTGGCTCTGGTGGTGATGAAGATGTTCCCCAGTGTTTTTTTAATGCCGAATGGCTGAAGGAGTTTGTCTGTCAGGGTGACTACTCCCATCTGCTGAAGGTGTTTGTGGCAGGACAGAGTCCAGACTGATACAAAGAGCGAAACAAAAATATTGAGCTCGCATCACCAGGCTATTTGTTTTGGGGTGGTGGCAGGAATCTCAGAGACAGACTTTTGAAAACCTGGACAAATGAAACTTGAACCTGACCCACTAGAGATAAGTGAGAAAATATTGTATGTTTCTTTGTAATTTAGGTGAAATGACCCTTTAACCTCAAAAGCCTGTATGCTGAATAATGCACATTTTACAAAATGGAGAGACAATATTCTCTACACACCCATCTTAACTGCTCTGGGGATCCTGGTGTCAGCAAATGAGTGTAAGTTCATTCAGGTTTAGAATCATAGATGGCTCCAAAACATCACATTTGCATTGTAAAATGATTCAAATAATACATAAAAGGCTCTGAGATGTCAGTATTGTCCATAAAAAAACGTGGCTGACATTGCCTGAATAATACTTCTTTTTTCATAAACTACAGTGGACAAGGGAATGAGTTAATAAAAATCATGTCCAAAGGAAAAAAAAATCATCCTAAATTTAGAAAATGACAGGGGTCGTCTTCACCCCCCCCCCCCACCCCCCCAACAAAAAGACAATGAAAGACAATGAATATGTGAAAAACAACAAAAAACCCAAACATTCACATCATAACTACAAAGGTACATGAAAATGTATAAAAATCAAAAGATGAAAATAGGCTAACTGAAACATTAGAAAGAAGAAAACTGCATTGGACTGGTGGTGTTGTTAAGGCTGCACACAGAGAAGTGGATGGAAACAGGAGAGAGAAGCCACGTTATTCTGAACGTGCCATTGCCTCTAGCTCTGTCCATCACCAATGCCAAGAGAAAATCCCCCCTGCATGTCTCACCTTCAAACTACATCCACTTTCACTGAATGAAGGGTGATGGAGGTGGGGACCTTGAGGGAAATAAAGTGGAAAAAGAAAAACACCTTCCTACAGAGGACCTACAACGTCCTGCAACCTACGTCTACTAATACTACAAGTACATCAGCATGATCACTGAGGAACTCTTGAATGCAATACATAACACTCACTTTACCCTGTTAAGATTCAGGTCAGCAGGGACCTGAGAAAGAGGAACACACTAGGTGGGCAGTGGCCGAGGTCAAGGCTCAAGGTCTCCTAACCTCACCATTGTGTGCAAAAAAAGAGAGTTGTTGCGAGAACTGCATTTTGTCTGCATTTCAAATTGTTCGTACATCAGGAAACGGCAAAAAACAACTTGAGGACACTTCAAGCGGTCTGAAATTATCATCTCGTACTTAAAAAATAAAGACCATTTTTTATGGCTTTTTTTTAAACAATGTGCATATCTGTCACAGAGGGTACGCAAGCCTGACATAAGTCACCTAAATTCTCTAAATCTAGCCTGGATACACTGAGACATGACCGTATCAATCACACTGAATCTATCCCTTAAAGTGATAATCTGCAAACTTTGTATAAGCCAGATCATAAAAGAGATTTTGTTGGTTAGTCTTCTGGCAAGCCTTACCCAGTAAAAAAATCCAGAGGACCAGATTTGAACTAAGTTTCAGGTCCACGCTTTCCAGTTCCCCTTGGATCTGGGTCAGGTCTGACTTAAACTACAACTGGTCTTTGGTCTGTGCAAAATTTTGATTGAACCTATCAAGACCTGAAATCAGTTCCTCTAAAACCGGTATGAGCTAGCCAATGACACTTTTGAATAGACCAATCGGCTTTTAATCTGGGGTTTTCCCAACCAGTTGGAAGGTGGATTAGCTAAGGGCTCTATTACGCTCAACATTAGATACAGAGACAGATGGAGCGTTCTGTCTGTACTTTGTGTTTATTTTGTCCGTATTTGAGCACGCTTCCTGAAAGCTTGCAGATATGGATTAAACAGTGCAGTACCACCAGAGATTGTGGAGGCAGTGTAGCGAAGTTCAAGTGGTAATATAGTGAAAACAATTCTCCATCCACATACTGGAATGTAACGTCATATGGTTGTACAGACCATCACCGTCTACAAGTCTGCCTCTGTTTATAGGTACAATATTACGACCTCCTCCATCGTCGCATCGTTGTTTGTTGTGTGAAACTTTTGACTCCGCCCTCTAGTACCATCCATTGACTGTGTCTATGCCATCATAAAAGATGGACGGAAGTATGAAAGAAGTGGCGTCTACAACGTTCAAAACGGACTAATCTATTTTCGTACGTAAAGGGAGTATAAATGAGCCTTGACAGAAACTAGCACTCTACACCAGCTTTAAATGAACTGGAGGCAGCAAACACTGATACATCTGTACCATGTTGGTGCAAAAGATGTATCAGCAAACACTGATACATCTTTTGCACCAACATGGAACAGATTCCGTTCCAGTTCCTGCACCTAATTCTGAACAAGTAGGAGCATTTCGATCAAAAATAAATTGGTTCAGAACCTGAAAAATTGATTCCCAGCTGGAACCAATAAATAGCAGGTTTTTCTTAAGCTATAGTGCGAACCGTGACGACATCAGTGAGCGTGTCATATTCTACAGGTTGGACAAAGAGGATGGAGAGGGCAACAATAGAGACAAGTGAGAAATCATTGGGAAAAAATGTGCATTACTGTGTTCATTACTAACACCCCATGCTTGTTTTTTAATTAAAAACAAGTATCTGTCACAAGAGAACAAGAGGTTGCAGGTAATCAATGCAATCTGCCATCTCGCTACTACCAATCCACTACTCTCTACTACTGTTTACTACTGTTGTGCATTGTGCAATGCCCTATCTTGATGATGCACCCTTGATTACAATAGTTCTGATCAAAACAGGTGAAAACACAGGCTGGTTCACTACAAAGCACCAAGGTTCCAGGAACCCTGAATGGAACCAGTTCAAGAACCAGAGATTAATTGGTGGAAATGGGTATGAGTGTTTAGCACTTAATGTCGTCTCGGGTTTATTCGGCTCCTGTTCAGACTTGGATGCAGCTATTGTCAGTTTGGTTCTAGTAGGTCAGGTAAACATTCTTTTGACCAATGAGGACAACTTGCCGTTCAAAACTCCAAGTGTCATCTTTCTGGTTTTTGGTTTGTTCTGAATAAATTGAAGAAATGTAGACAGTACGGTGGATGTGAAACTGAAGTGATTGTGTGTTGAGAGCGGGCTACAATGCATCAAGTTCCTGGCACTGAAGGCAGCAGAGCCATCTGACAAGAAGCAGAGGGAAAACAAAGACTGGCAATCACATCTGCTCTATGCATATACTGTATGTGTGCACAAAAATGAGTGCATGTTTAGCAGCATTTAGAGTAAAATCCGGCAACATACTGGTCCGTCCAGTAGAGGGTTCTCCTCTCTAACACAGATTGATTCATTTCTTATCCTGATCCTTCATTGATAAGAAACCTTTTTTGTGGAACTATCAGCTCCCTACCCATCAATGGGTGTTTGAAAAAAGCATTGCATAACACTTTGGTCAAAAAAGAAAAACAATAAAACTAAAAACAGCAAACCTAGCTATCCACCCCTTCCCCTGCAATAAAGCCTTATATCCCCAGTCTATGATTGTAAAAAATACCCGTATGCTTCTTTTTCAGCGAAGATCCCACAGATCCAACAACTGTCACCTTAACCTATGGAATGTTAAATTGACAAGACCGCCTCCCATAAGCAGGATGTCTGAGAGTCTATGCAGATAAAGTAGCTCAATTTTGTTAATTACTTTTGCATTCTCAGTGTAACAAAACACTGTTATTCAATCTTTGATTTATGCAGCTCCTCTGAACATTTAGTGTCTGATTGAGATGCCAAAGCATCCACAGGGATTTGGATTTAGACTGGGCAACTCTTCACTTAACAGAAAGAAAAGGTACCTGAAAACAGCAACAACATTTTCCTGAGGTAGTCTCAAAACACTTGTCACATGTGTCTATCCGCCCCCATCTGAATAAAATAAACTCTTTTAAAGTCTAGCTCTAACGATAGCAACACTGACACATTGAGCAAACTGGTTACACACTTGTAAACTGCAAAGACCAATGCATCTACGAGCATTTGTTTTGTACAGAAGCATGTGCACAGTGTAAATCAGCATACATTCAGCTCTGTCGTGTAATAAATATATAAAGAAAAAAGTTACAAAAAACAAACTAGCTGCTTGTCACATTCACAAGACGGGAGACCCGGCCCTTGACTTGGGGGGTCAGGGGCGTCTAGTTTCCGGAGGAGGTGGTCACACAGGGCGACGGGCCGGTCCTGTAGCTGGTCAGGCTGGATTTGCAGGAGTGCAAGACTGCTTTGAACAAGAGGGGGAGCTGCTCCAAAGGGACATTCACCAGCTTCCCTGCAAACAAGTTAGGGTTAGACTCAGGGTTGGCTTAGCGTAGTTTGGCTAAAATAAACATTTTTACATTAGTTCCATTAGTATTACTGCAGTGAGTCATCGCATACTCTCTATTCTTTGACCAGAAATAATGCTTTCATTCATTAGTTTTAATCTTTTTTTTTTTTTACTTGGTGTAAAATGTTGCAATCAGTGGAACTCAACACTTCCTGCAAATATTTCAAATTAAAAGTCAAGCAGGACAGACAGGGATTATGTTGGAGGATTTTCAATGGGAAGCCACAGACTGATGCCATGATGTCATCCATTGGTTTTTGGACTGCCGTTTTGGGGCCTTGAGTTTGGCATTTTGGCCATCGCCATCTTGGCTTTTCAGAGCCAGAGGTGACCATTGGTGCTTCTCAATATCAAGGAAGGAACCTTGAAAGGCTGAATTTCAAGGAGGCTACGTCATCAAATCTCACAGGGGGACTGTTCTAATGTCAAGGATCCTTTGAATTCTACCAAGGACCGAGTCCTTCCTTCAGAGAATTTTCAAGGATGCATGAGTGTATCATCAGCAGGCATGAAATACCCACAATTCTTTGCACGCGATTTGCTGGAACTAAAGGTGGGGCCTCTTCAATGATGCACACCTAGGCACTTGCTAGCCTGTTCCAATGTGTGTTCACTGAATGCCAGGACAGAGTCTTGCCTAGCCTCGGTAAGACCCGACTTGGAAGGACCTGTCCTACCAAGGAAGCACCCTTGATTTTAAGAAGTGCCACATATTTGGATGAGAGGGTCGTGCTGTGGAGGAGCGTGGGGTGGATCTGACTCACAAACTGTGGAGAAATCTCACAGACCGCCTTGTCAATCAAGCAGTGCCAACCTTACATAGTCATAACTTTGGGCCTTAATAAAATGTAAATGGGTGAGTTAAAAAAAAATCACCCCCGTACAAAACTGTTTTTTTGTGCTGTAAACATGCTTATTTCTGCTGTCAAGTTGGCCATTTTAATATTGGGGTCTATGGGGATTGACTATTTTGGAGCCTGCCTCATGTGGTTGAGAGGCTCCTAAGAGGAAGTGCAGTTTTTGGCACTTCATTATTGGCTTCATTTTTCAGCCCCAGAGGTTGCTGCTTGTGGGAAACATTAATGCAGGAAGTGTTGACTTTCACAGAAGCACTAAACAGAAAAACTTGAGGGAATATAAATATAGGTATGTCCTTTAAATGGTAAACTCTGTCACTCGCCTCACAGAGAGGAACGTTAGCAGCAACACATTCTCACTCCGACCTTGTCACATACTGACGTTTGGTCATGGACTTTCCACGTTGACATATGACATGCAGGGTACCCTGAATGAGTTGGTTGTAAATGTTTGGGACGCCCTGTCAACTTCAGCATGTTACATGCATTTTCTGTCTGCAAAGACACTTCTGTTTTCACAGCAAATGTACAGTTTGCATACAGTTTCTTTCAAAATAAGTTTTTTTTCCTTCAACATAAAATGCACAGGGTTTAGCTTTATAATCATGTGGGAAGGGAACACCAGCCTCCCAGGTTAAAGTCTGTGTTTGTTGGACCCGTCCACCAACCCTTTCGCCCACCCTAGTGGGACTCTAGCCCCCGGCGCTTCTGGGTGCCGTTACACAATATTGGTGACAGACTGCGTATCACACTGATATGACAGGATGGCTTTTTTCCATTGGTGTCTGACACCGGAAGTCACTGCCCAAGTGCCAGTATTTGATGACCAGGTTGCCAGGAGGTGTAGAAAGGCTACATTGTACAGTGCTGCATGTACAGTTCTGCCTCAGGGGTGTTTGCTATGTTTACATGTCTAATTCTGTATTTTTGCCTTTGTGCTGAACATTGCAGTAAACCATGGACGTATAAAGAGAACTGGACAGCATCTGAGGCACGGACCCGTTTTTTTCTATAAAAGTTGCTCAGTGGTGTATGAAGCCAAATGGTTTGACTTCTGGGTGTAAAATTAACCAGATCTTCCGCTAGAGACTTAAGGCGGCCAAGCAACTTAAGTTTTGCCCTCTGCTAACTTGAATGGGGATAAAATGATTTATTTGTTTGGCTCCTCTAGACTTTTCAAATGTTATTATACAAAATGGATCAAATTCCAATAATGAAATGAGTCATTTAGCAGGGGTTGTAACATTTTAAAAAAAAATTATGAAATGATTTACAGACATTTCTTTTAAAATGTAATTCTATGGGTAAAAGTCTTTTGGGGCCCCATGGCATCTTGTGACAGACCCACAAGTTGTAATTTAGTGGTCTAGCCATTATGTCAAATTGACTTCCAAGCATGGCACTGTGCCTGGGATCTTAAGTAACAGTCTTATCCTTTTTCTTTTCTATATGGTCATGGACATGGTCTGTTTTTTGTTTGTTTTTTAAAGGCCCTGAAGAAAAGAATTTTGTCTTAGGCCATTGGCTGTTGAAGCAGAATACCAGCCATTTATTTGGTTATGTAAAGCTAGATGAAATCCCTCTAAAAAACAAAAAACAGGAAGTGGTGCGAGAAGAGGAATAACATCCAGAATTCTTACTAGTGTCTGAAACAAGAATTTATGTCTTAAGTTACCATTATCTAAAGGCAGCAGTGTTTATTACACCATACAACAGACTCGTGTAGAATTTCACAACAAAACTGCTGACCATTGTACTATACAGTAATCGGAGGCCTTACCTGCGATGCAGCGGATCTCCGGGAGACACATCATGATCTCAGGGAAGCGTTTGGGCTGGTGCGGGTACTTATACTCAGTGTAGTCCTGACACACATACCAGTAGCGCTTGTTGAGCTGCTCGAGCTGAGAAATGTTGGACAGTCCTCTGATATCTGCAGAGACACAAATGAAAAAAGAGAGTCATATGGGGGATGCTGTAAGGGTTAAGAAAAGCTTAAACTCAGTAAGAGCACAGCTTGCATCGTTACCTTGGTTGAGGAAGTTGATGGCTTTCATACAGGCATACTCCTCATTACTGATCTTCAACTGGTGGAATTTGCGAAACAGATATATCAACCTCTCCATCACTTCCATGCCATCCTCGCTGAAGCTGAGGAATCACAAACAGACACACATACTTGTCAATTATGCTGGAAAAATGTAAAATGTATAAGAAATAATAATGTCTCCAAAGGGTAAGGGATTTCTACCATTTGAAGCTCTTCTCCAAACAAAACAGAAGATAGGTTTACTGTTCACAGGTTCACAGTAAAATCCACTGTCAAAAATTATAAAATCCCTCAATCCCCATTATCTTAAGCTTCTATGCTTCAATGAACAAGGCAAAAATTAGGGAGGGAATATGTCAGATCGACTGAAAGTGCTTCACAAACTAATCCCACAGCTTTTGAAGTAGTTAGAAAGATTCGCAAGGTTTAATTCCAGTCATCAAAGCTCTTTTCCCTGCCTTTCTGGCTCTCGCAGTGCCAATCTCTCTCACAAACTTTAGTGCTGTCACTGTAAATCAGATATTCACTCCTAAAGTGCAGACAAATTAAGCGAAGCAGCAGAACAGCACTGTATATTAGGAGAATGTGTGTCAGGAGGTCAGATAATACCGGTCTGATTTACAGAGATCCAAATCCCCACACATCCTCTCTTACCGAGCATGGGACATGCGTGTATTTCACATGCCAGATGGTGCTAGCCACAGCGCTGCCCTGAGGAGTCCTCCCATTCACGGACCACTTCACTGGCCCTCTTCCAACAACAATACTTAACCATGCTGTGATAAAGAAAATATAAAACTCCTGGAGATACTGAGCTAACAGAGTGGAACGTCTCGCCTTTGTAGAGGATTGTTGTTGCACTGAAGAACATTTAATTCCTGATATCCACCTTTATACTTGGTGAAATATTGAATTGGCAAGGCTTCCACAGGCAAAATCTAGTGTTTAATATCTTGTGTATGTTAAGAGCCTCCACGAAAGAGAGGTAGGAGGCAATATGAGTCACTAAAGGTCAGATATTACCAACATATATGAATAAGGGTAATTTCTTCAGTCATTTTTCTGATATGTAATGCAGATGTTAGCATAACCATGTGGCTTGCTATCACATTGTGGTGCTTTTGTCTGCTAGATCATTAGGCCTTTTCCATATACATGAGCTGGCTTGGCTTAATTTGCTTTGACTTGGCATTTGCATCTCAGTCTAACAGGGTTACTGTTTGGAGGTGTGTCTTCATGCACTTGTGTCATGGCAAACACAACCCTGAGCACTTGATACTAGTACTTAGGGCAAACATTTGTCTAACGCTTTCAGGGCTTAGCTGCCTATACATGTTACTAGAGAGTGAGCTGACAGGCTAAAGGTAGGGGATGTGGACCAACCTGTTACCTTGCTGTCTCGGCTCTGATCAGACAGCAGTAATTCGGACAGATTGCTCTCTGTTTAGCGTTGGTACTCCACTGGCAGTTGATTTGTAGCCTTTAAACACGTGGACAATTACTTAAGACAAAATTTCATAGAGGAAAGGAGGAAAATCCATCATTCATTTTCTTCTGGTACTCAGAGACACCTCTCAGTAGGTAGAGAGACTGGGTAGGTAGAGCTCTGAAACTCTGCCTGAGCCTGATTGGGCCTGAACTGACCTGCCAGGCTTGGACAAGGCAGGGCCATGACTGAGAGAGTGAATGTGATGGAACATCAGAGAGGGAGAGTGATAGAGGGCACGTAAGAGAGGGACAGAAAGCGGGAGGAAGAGAAAGGAGGGGGCTGCAAGGCAACTTAGCTGGCAGTGTTTGTTTCTGCCTGCCCAGCAGTGGGAGAGACGTATGTAACATGCAAAGCAGAGTGGTGATCATCATCTGTATGCCACATCACCATATAGTTCACCGTTCACACTAGATGCATATAATACAAAATATATTTCTTTTATAGTAGAAATTCAGGTTTTTAAATCGGGCTTGGGCCCAAACTGCTGCCATAGGTCAGGCTGTGGGTTTGGACAAAACTGTGCAGGTTCATGTTGGATGGGGCCTAACTTTTTTGGGCCCAATCAGAGCTCTACACTGTGGTCCCACACCTGGCTGGTCCAAATAGTTTCTCTTCAGCATGCCCCCTTAAACTAACAGGTTCTATACCTAGGCTAACCCAACCCACCTAGCCTGACAGCCATGCAGGACAGCCAGCAGGGCAGTGTGCCTTGACACTTGTCAAGTCAATGACGTTCATAAGCAGCGCCTACTTTGGTGAGATTTTGCTTGGCAAAAGTATTATGCTTAAAACTGATGAAGCTTCTTCTCTGTCTGGCAATAGCAGTGGAAGCTATTTAAACATGTCACTGAATCATATCTGAATGATAAGAAGCCCATCCGATGTAAAAATAGCGGATTTGTGCACTTAGTCCTTCTCAGGCAAGCTTTGGGGTTTAGTGTTGCTGTAGCTCGACGCTATGTGATCCTTTTCTCAGAGAAAGGATTAGAATATATGCAGTTCACATAACCCAGCCAAAATTAATACATATAAATGCTTGAAGCTCCACTCATTACTTAAAGTGTATGTCATATAAAAACTTAAGTAATGGTCAAAGTTGTCATATGGAATACTTAAGGTGTGTTGATTGAGTCACATTACAGCTCGTGCATTGAGTAACATTACATGTTAATGTTCCACCTTAAAAATCCCAGCAGTCGGCCCGGTGAATTAAGTAATTTTTTTCTCTGACTCTGGCTACTACAAGAGGCAGCAAAACATCCTTATATTATATAGTTACAGTCTACTAATTAAAGTCTCCACAATATGAACAGTGGCTTCTGCCTCAAAACCAGCCACAACTGAGCCCTGAGCAGAGTGACCGTCTATTGGCCAATCAACAGA
Organism: Epinephelus moara; assembly: GCF_006386435.1. Taxonomy (NCBI): domain Eukaryota; kingdom Metazoa; phylum Chordata; class Actinopteri; order Perciformes; family Serranidae; genus Epinephelus; species Epinephelus moara. The sequence continues at coordinate 4,342,093 of NC_065513.1, forward strand.
CTGCAGTGTTAACATCTCCACCTTTTAGTACCCCAAGGTACCCCAACGGAAGGGTGACCAAAAACGGTAATGGTACGTAACGTTTTCATTGGTTCCATCCACAACTTTTCACAGTGGAAACAGAAAAAAAGTGTATCGAACTGAACCACACCGTACCGTACTGCTCGGTGGAAATGGGGCTTACGTTAGTCAGCCCACAAACACCTGGGTCAAAGCAGTATTTATTATTTTGTGGGCCACAAGCTGTAAAAATAATATTGACAGATTATGAACTTATTATATTGCTATGATGCAAATTTTCTGTGGGTTTGTAAGTACGAGTGACTTTATTTACATTACAAATACTTATTTGGCCGGATGTTTATATAAAAACATTTATCGGTGCAGCTTTAGGGTGATAAGTCAAATATCATCTGTGTTCTTTGTCTGATGCTTAAAAACAAATTGTAGAGGGTTAGGTCTTCTTAGGTCTTGCATTGAACTGACGGTAGCTTTACTCTAACCAAACCCTCTGACCCCTCTTTCCTCTCCAAGTCCTTGCCACTCACCCCTGCAGCTCATCGTCAGACGGTGTGTACTTGGCGGTGACATCAGCCAGGTCTCCGAAGATCTGGGCACTGTAGATGGTGAGGCAGGAGAGCAGGATGAGCTCCTGCCAGGTGGAGCTGAGCAGGCAGGTGTAGTCCTCAATGGAGAGCTCACAGAAGAATGGTAGCTTCTTGATCCAGGAGATCTGACGGAAGAGCAGCTCATCCGCCAGGCGACACAGCAGGGCAAACAGCTCCACCTGCGTCACTTTGTACCTGGGGAACACCAAAGGCATTAGGGTAAGAAGAATAAAATATATGTCCAAATTATTATTGTGTGAATTGAGATCAGATGTGTTCACTCTGGATCACCTCTAACATGACGCAAGTTGTCTGATAACAACTTAAATTCTAAATTCATGCTGCCCACATTGTTATGCACCACACTAATCGTCAGAGCTACAAACTAGACCTGCCAGTCGGCCAGATGCGTTCAAAAATAAACTGTGGCAGGCTCTATTCTCATAACTTGTGTAAGTTATTAGACTACGTGGTGAATGCTGTATCAGATTTGAATCCAATAAATGAAATGCATGTCTTCAGTGGGCTTGGGCCACAATTGTACCTCCATGATGTGTTATGTTTTATTTAGTAGAATATGACAGTGACTTCTAAACTGGTTAAGTCTATTTTGGCTGTGATGCAAAAAGGTAAATGTTCTTTATGGAATTTCTCTTAATTTCTCCAAAATTGAAATACTGTAGGATTTGCTGTCTGTGTCACAGAGTAGACAGGAGGTAAAGTCATTGAGTGTCTTCTGTAATGACGATTTGTATCACCAGGTGGCTCCCATTTTCTGCCCTGTCTTGGTATTCAAGTGGCTGCACATTATACATACAGAGGGGAAAAACATTTTTGACACTTCTTCCAAAGTTTTACCTGAAATATTTAGCAGAATTTAGTAATAAATGAATACAATCCTGAGCATTTGGAGGCATGCTTGGAAATGGAATAAACAGACCAGTTTTTAATTGAAAAGAAACTCTCAAACAGCCACATTATTTAAACAATGTGGTGTCAACCAAAAAACACAAGTTGTTTCAAGTCTTTGCTAGCAGTTTGTATTTAACGGGCTAAAATATGACAGAACACTGGTATGGGTCTTCCATGCATGCATTATGTATACCTACGTCAAGATGTTTTCTTGAGTGTTGATGAAAAAATATGAGGTTAATTTTTTAAACATGCAGTTTTTCACACAATATTCGAGTGGAGAGCATGCATTTAAGTTTTCAGCTGAAGAATACTGTTCAATGCAATGCTAAAGCGTTGAACCTTGGTCCTGACTCCTCAGCCTCCATCCAACCATCCAACCATCCAACCATCCGACCATCCGACCATCCATCCATCCATCCATTTTCAACTGCTTATCCGGGGACTAGTTATGGGGGCAGCAGGTAGAGCAAAGTGCCAGCCATCTTGGTTTTGTGTTGCACTTACAACACCTGGCCAGAGGGCTGTGGTGTATGGCATGATGCACTAGGGTCCACTATAGTGGGTTATATGCAACTATAGCATCAAAACCCATGCATATACAAGAAAATGGCTTTAAATAGTTGTCCACTATAGTGACCAGTACGCATGAAAAGGTTAAATCAATAATCAGAAGATGAGAGGAGAACCTAACGTTTCCTATCAGCATATCCTGTATTTACTGAGGAGGCAAATGGTCTGTGTTGTATCTACCAAAGAGCTAAGTGTATGTGGTATCTTGTGTATGTGTTGACTCACCCATCTTCTATGAGCATAGGAGTTGCCAGGGGGGCCAGGTCCTCAGCAGCCACCAGCTGCAGCACCAGTGGGTGGGACTGCGGGTAGAGGCTGCGGGGCTGGGGGGCCAGCAGGCCAGACTGGGCGGCGTAGCTGAACAGGTGAGGCAGGAGCTGGTAGTGTGTTGACATAGAGGTGTTGATGTACTGGTCCCTGAGAGCTGCCGTGTAGCCATTCATTTCCACAGAGCGACTGAAAGAACACAAAGGTCTTTTATATCTCTCTCGTTTAGATTAATAGTAGGATAGGAGATGCACCTAATTAACCATCTTGCCCAGAGTCAGAAAAGACTGATATGTTCATATCTGCGTGTCCAGTACAGAGCTGAACTAACAGTTGACCCACTAGTGTCTGACGGGCTGTGAGCAATTAACTGCCGAGCTCAGGCTGGTGTGGGCTATATGAAGGAGATAGAATTTCAGTAGAAGTTTGGGCGGAGGCATATGGTTTGCTTACAAGAAAGTTAATGTGTTTTTGGGGTGATGAGACAAGACATGGCAGAGTTAGTCTCTCAAGAAAACTAAAACTGTGCCATTGTGACAACAAGTTGGATCTAAAGCCGACAGAGGAGGTGTCCTTACTGGCTACGAGCGTCATTTTAAGGTAGAGGTTTCAGTGGATGCCTTGCTTCTTTTCATTTCTGTCGCATGCTTTGAAAGCACTGCAATGGATGAAGAATGGCAGATTCATGAAACTGAAATAAGGAATTATCTATACGATACCTCTTCGTTTTACTACGAAAACGTAAATAAGGGGGCAGCTGGCTGGAGGAGGATCACCAGAAAGCTGAAAGTTTCTGGTAAGCTAAATGACCACTGGTAGGCTACTTGCTGTTGGCTTAATTGTATGGCATTTCCAATATGTATTTTCTGTTTCTAAAAAGTAACATTACAAATGTAGGACAATAGAAATCAATCTACTCACCCATTTTTTAAGTGTCTGATCATAAGTGCGTGATTGACATTTACATGGTTTGTTTACATGACATAACAGAAGTGCCTATTTTAAGAGATTCTGTGTGGACAGATAGCTTTGATATTACACGATGCTACACACTAGTCGGATGCTAGTTTTCTGTTGGGAAACAGTGTTATTATTTTCCACTCAGGAACGGCTGCTGAGCCAAGTGGGACACCTGGTAAAATTCTGTATACCAGTCTGGTCAAGTGTTTTCACACCGGCCCAAACCTAGTGACCGCAGTGTAATCCACGTCATGTCCTGTGTCCTGCATGCTCTGCCTTGGCGCCACCCCTCACCTAAATCGAACAAGTATTTCCGGTAGATGAGAACACTTGTGACACAGACAATCTCCTATTGTGTGCTGCATGTGAGAGAGGGAATCTCCAGACAGTGTCCTGACCTGATTCGCTGTACATTGTTCAGAGTTCATATGAGAAAACAGCTTAAATTTCTGTAATGGACACTTACAGACTGTTCCTTTGAACTTCATATCCTTTAACCTTTTGGAGGAGCTCCGCTGTTTCTTAAGAAAATTTTCAGAAACTTATAGAAAAACTTTGCAGTTCATTTTGTACCGGCATACCAAAGCCTACACTGCAAAGGAATGCTGTAATTGTTGTTCTTTTCTGCTCAGATTTCACTGGATAAGACAAATATTCCTGTGACTAGCTATCAGGCTGTGGAGATAAACTGTATGTCTATACAAAATAAGACGAAAATAAATCCAGTCATGCGAGTAGCTAGACAATATTTGTCCTTGAGGAGTGCAGATAGACAATGCGCTCGTCTCCATAGCAAGAACAGCAGATAGTGCAGAGAGTTCTTTGTGTTTGCTATCATCACCAAGCCTGAGGAGCTTCATATTCAGGCATTCTTTGGCTTATGAATACCTTAACTAAAGTCTGGGTGAGATGGGAACGAGGTGTTAGACTGTCAGGGCCGGCTCATTATCTCAATGATGGGGCGAATACTGGCGCTATGCGGCTGAGTGGATGAGATGAACAACTCACTTGGATGACAGAGTGGAGGCAGGTGACGGCTGGTTGCCCTCAGAGGCTCCGTTGCTTGGAGAGCTGTGGTCGCTATCACCGTTGTTGCCCCAAGTGTGCTCCGGGGCTTCCTCCTTGAACTCCTGCCCCGACATGATCCGCTCTATCTCCTCCTCTGTGATCTAAAACACACACACAAAGAGGGTGTAGGATTTTTTTTGGAGCTTACAGCACATCCTCATGTGACTGAAAGCACTGTGTGTCTCTGTTCAATTGATTAGCGTTGACTAGCACCACACTGCTTTTCACTAAAATGTTGAGGAGCAAGGACGCAACCACACAGTGAAACAGGAGGCGAGAGAAAGAGAGGAGGCAAACAGGTATGTGTGTGTGTGTGTTTGCTTGGCTGATATACACACACCTAAAATAATAGACTCCTTGCCGGTCCATGAAGGGAGAAAACACAGACAAAAGCCATTTTGAAAGGCATTAGCATGCCAGAAAATGTGGTGTCTTGTATCTGTGGCTGGGGTCAATTCACTTTCATTTCCATCAATTCAACACATACACTGAAACAGCAATTCATTCCATTTTAATGACAGAGAGGTCCTCCTTTCATTAGGGCTTAGAAATAAAGCTGTCGTTTAATGGAAGCGGCCGTTTCTGTTTTTTTGACTTGCTGAATTGAGCTGGAATGAATTGACCACGTCCCTCCCTTGAATAGTGGCTAGTGTTACCTAGCCTCATGTCACACATTTCCCTTGCCATTTGTTCTCTCACCAGTGTTAATAATGAAGCCGGCGCTGAACAGGGAATAATCAGCAGCTGAATGATTATACTGATGATACAACAAGGTCAGGGCTCACTCACATTACATGCTTCAAAGTATCCCCACACCCAAATCATTAGCATTACAGCACTCCAGCTCGGTGTTATTTAAGTGAATGGCTTGTGCTCTGAATGCATTCACGGTGAGCAAGCTGACTCTGGAACTGAGCCACAATAATATGTATAGAGTGACTGCAGTGGGAGAGGGTCAGTGAAGGTCACAAAAACAACATCTCTGGTGAGTATTCAACTTGAAGTCAGAAATTTACCTGTACGGGCCCGATGCTTTTGTTCCTTCCTCCTGGCATGCCATCCTCCCTGATTGCTACATGACAAAAAGAAAGAACAATAATCTAAATCTTTATGGTTCATAAACACAGCATGGCTCAGTAGTAGTATCATAGCTCTACCTAGTGGCTGAAAGTAATCACACAGTGCTTCACTTCATAGCATTTATTTCCATGAGGTGATTTTTCAGTCTGGTTCAAACACAGCTTTTCCTGTTATTGTTGGCAGACAGATATGTTTTGTCTGTTTCCTGGGAATGGTTTGTTATAAGATGGGAGTTAAATGAATCTATTTCACATGTCAGGAGAACCTTACTGTAATCACAGTATTTGGAGAATAAATCATATAAAATGAGACCATCAGGCTGACTGAGCACTGAGGGGTTTTTTTCACTTACAATTATCATTCACTAGGAGGCAGCGTTGTACTTAACCTGATAGAGCCATCTCTGGTACTCATTGCAGTAAGTCAAGCCAAAGAAAATCCCAATGTTAGGTTGCAAGTGGCTTCCTTCCAGGAAGTTAGCAGCAGATAAATCAGTTTAAGCATGTGACATGTTTGAGGTTTCTATTAAGCCGCCACAGGAGGTAGTAACATCGCCAAAACAGTGTCTGTATAAACTGAACAGCTGGTAGGACGGGACCAAAGGCAGGACAGGTGTCATGTTTCGACGACTTATTATGCGTGCGGCCCACCGCGGGAAATTTAAAAAGTAACTGTCAGCAATTAGCGGCTTACTCAAAGGTGGAAAACAGTGGCAGTAAATGTCCACAAATTGGTAATTGGTTTCACAAGTTCATACATTGATTTTGTCCATAAAGAGACATGCGTAATTAAAAATGTTCTTTATGTTATGTCTTTTTACTTCATTTTTTTGGTGAAAATGTACTAACACTGTAAATGGACATCTCAACCATTTGTAGAGGCTCATAATCATCAAAGGTGGAGCCTTTAAAGGTTGAAATGAAAACTGAAATGATGTCCATGTTATATGCCCACACTTTACCTTTGCGGTTCATCCCCATTTGCAGACACTTGAGCAGGCGGCAGTACTGGCAGCGGTTGCGCTGCTTGCGCGACATCTCGCAGTTCTTGTCGCGACTGCAGCGGTACACACGCTTGTTACAGATGCTGCGCTTGAAGAAGCCCTTGCAGCCCTCACAGGAGATGATTCCATAGTGTAGGCCTGTGGCACGATCTCCACAGATAAGGCAAGTACGCTGGTCAGCTGGATCATCTGCAGGAGGGAGAGAAAGACAGAGAAAATTGAGGCATTTAGAACCATTCCACCCACTTCTTTAGACTAATTCATCCACACTGTGGAAAAAAAATAGTGGGTGCAAAAACCTCGCTGGAGGCACAAGTTTTTAATTGAGATCATGGGGGCGGTTGGGGCTTAAGCACTAGCCAGGCACTGGCTAATCCAAAGGATTCTTAAGCCCCTAACTCTCATTTTGTGAAAGTGGAGGTGTAACAGGCAGCGGGACTGGGAGTGGAGACGTCTTGTGTATGTTTTATTCAGCAGTTTTGATGAGAGGAGGCAGCAAGCTTAAATGACACAACTGATTTGTTTACAGTGTCTCCTTTCTCTTTTTCTAACAGCAGTATCAGTATCTACCTGGGAGGACCTCATATACAATTCAGGGTGTTTCATGTGTAGCACCTGGAGTATCCTTGTTCTTCCAATTGGTGGCTAATTTTCTGATCAAGCCTCTCTTGGCCTGGACACAGGCGCAATCACTAACGTTCCCTTTCCTAAAACAGCACACACAAGTCAGCAGGACAGGAATAAGTGAGGTCTGTTATTTGGAACACGTAGGGGGATATTCAGGGGCTTGAGGTAGGAGAAAGTGGAGGCTCACAACAAGGGGGTAGTAAGGAACATGATGTCCTGAACGAGTACATTAAAAAAAGTAGTAGAAATTGCACTTGATGTGGGTTTATAAGGCTGGCTGACAGCTTGCTGACCATGAAAGAATGAGACATTAAGACAGCAAGAAAAGAAACGGGCCAGAGTCTTAAAAAATGATTCGAAATGACGTTTGGATGGATGGGAGTCCATACGTATGTGACAGGGTGAGGAGGGGATCAAAGAAATGGGCCCACTGAGGACCTTCCTTGTGAAGTTACTTTGCTAATCATGAAGGTGCTCTCAAACTGTTAAGACAGCAAACTGAGAAAGCTGTTGAAAATCTTCTCTTAATCCCCCATCTACCTCACGGCTACATAATGCACATAATCAAACTCACTGAGGAAGCTGAGAATTAAGTCGGAGCAAAATTCTCTGCTGTCCAGGGTCTTAAGCTTTATAGCACACATGCACACGCACACACACTAAAAAGCCCTCCACACCATGCCCCCACCCCCCTGCTAACAGCCTCAGAGAGCAGATGGGTTGGACTCCATGGTTACAGAGAACAGGCTTGCTATGCAAAGCCTGGCTGCAGCAGGAATGTGGCCTGCTGCTGATCTGTGTCCAGACTTGACTTGGATGAAACATATCAGGACAAGATAGACTGATACAGCATGTTGATGTGTCCGTTATAATGGAGGTTCCTCCTTTGCGTTCGCATTGCTGAGTCTAGTGGTGGTGTACATGCTTTTTTTTTTTTTTTTTTTTTACAGGGTCTTCCTCCCTGATAGGAAGTCCTGAGAAAATAGTGAATATTTGTAATATCTGTGGGGCATGGAACACTCACTGTGTTTACATGACACTGAAAAAATCGATTTATTGTGTTAGTCTTACTGAAACCATATTTTTTAAATATGTGTAACATGTTAGTCTGAAATCGAATTTCTCAAAGTCAGACTAACACACACAGGTAATGCGATTGAGAGTCAAATTACTCCTGCATGTATACAGTCAATTATACCCAAACTGGCCAAGGCGCTCTGCACATGCTCCACAGTTTCTGACCCGGGCTTTGACCCGAAAGTCGAATAGCATTAAATGTGTAAAAGAAGAAGAAGCTGGTAACAACATGGTGAAATCTTCATCCATAGCTGTGCATTTTTAGACGGACGAAGAGACACAGTTCATGGTGTGTCAGCTGAAAGGTTTACATATTCACAGCATGTACGAAACTTACAGATCTGTAATGTTGTCCATCATTGTACCAGTTTGCTGCTAGCTAACCATAGCTAACTTGTTTGTCATTTGTTTGGTCTGTAACATAAAAGGTGAACTCGGAAAAGTTCCAGTACTAACAAGCTGAAAGGTGGCATATTGCCACCTATCGTAGTGGAGTCAGACATACTTCGGTCAATAATAAATGTAAATATATGTATGAACCACGCACAAAAAGTAAGGAAATTTTTGTTTGGTAGATTATTTCTTTGTTGTAACAATGCTTCTTGGCAATAAATCTTATACCATTGGAAAGCCACATTTGTAAGAAACATGCATTTGTGGGATGAGCAGCAGAGTGAGTATGTGGGTTGCACCCATGAAAAATTTGCCTGATTGCAACCTGCTACAGTGGTCAGTTGGTGTCTGCTCCAAGAATTGGCATGCCATGTTTGACTTATCTGGACAGGGCCCGTGCGATAGAGCAACTTCAAGCTGGTGTTCCACAAAACCAAGTTGTGGCATTATTTGGAGCGAGCCCTAGTACCATCTGCAAACTGAAGGCCAAGTTCCATATAACGGGGGATGTCAGAGACAGGCCGCGGAGTGGGCATCCCAAGAAGACGGAACCCCAAGAAGACTGTTTCCTGATCCTGTCAGCACTTAGGAATCATAGGCAGTCTTCTACAGACTTGCAGTCAAGGTTAACAGGACGATATGGCCGATGGCTCTCTGCCCAGACAATCTGGAACAGACTGCCTGCAGCCAATCTCCGGTCTCATAGGGCTGCCAGGAGACCTGCCATGATTGCCCTTCACCGTCAGGCCTGTTTGCGCTGGTATCAGCAACACGTGCACTGGAACCTGAACATGTGGAGGATAGGAATGTCATGTTCAGCGATGAGTCTAGATTCTGCCTATGGTAGTTGGATCGTAGGGTCAAAGTGTGGAGAAGACACGGAGAACACTTTAGTGATTGCTGCACCAATAGAGTAACATCTGTTGATGGAGGCAGTGTGGCAATCCCATATCTCCACAGTCTGTCAGTCAGTCAACCCTTGCCCCCACAGAGTGGGGTTTATCAGAGACTACCTCCAGAATTTGGGAGTGGAGAGGATGGAATGGCCTGCCAGCAGTTCAAACCTCAAACCAATGAACACTTGTGGGATCAGCTTTGGTGTGCTGTTCGTGCCAGTGACCAACACAACCACGCTGGCTGACTTACGACAAATGCTGGATGAAGAATGGGGTGCCATCCCACAGCAGTGTGTGACCAGGCTGGTGACCAGCATGAGGAGGAGGTACCAGGCTGTTGTGGCTGTGTATGGTTCTTCCACATGCTACTGAGGCTCATGTTTGTTAAATGAATAAATCGTTAAATTGCCAATATGTCTGGTTTCTTCAGATTTCAATCATCAAATCCACCAAACAACACCAAACAAGAGTCAACGGCAAAAAAAAAACGCTGTTTGGCATTGGCAGAGAAGATTTGGCAAATTTTTCATGGGCGCAACCCACTTACTCAGCTCTGCTCTGCAAATGTGGCACCATTTAAAAGGGAAATGAAAAGGCTTACCAACAGTATAGGATTTATTGTAAACATATATAATGTCCTTGTGAATCGGATAATTTTGCCAGGTTTAAAACCTTCTCAAATAAAACATGAAAAAATGGTCACAACAAGTTAACATGTGATGACACCGGGGCTCAGGTAGACATGGCTAAGGATTTAAAAGCCACCAATATCAGTGAGTGTGAGAAAGGCCTTAAATGGCTCTACCCTCCCTATGAAATAATCATTTAAAGTGGACCCCTTATCCTCTTTAACAGTCACTAACAGTCTCTTTTCAATTCAACATTACCCCTATTGTTACTCTGGATGATCAAGCTAACTCTCACTACATAGCTCGTAAATTTTTTTGCACAGTAACTAGAATTATGTAACATTTGAGCTCTTGATTCATTTGTTCTGAAGTGCTGTCACAGCCCAGCTTTCTCTTTTTGTGTTTGATCAAGAGATGAAGGCCTCCTGTAGGACTGCTGGTTGTTGGTGGGGGTAAAGAGCCGTAATGTTTATTAAAGAAAGGCCGTGGTCACAAGAGAAACATGAATGTGAGTGGACAGCAGCATGTGTGCTTTCATAAAGAGCTTGCAGATGAGGAGCTGCAAAAAGAGAATGGAGTAGAAATAACAGGTCTGAGGCTGCTGTCCAGCAGGTTAATGCTGCCTGCTGAGCCTGGAGATTAACCTGGACATCTGATGAACATAAGACTCTTGTGTAATGCAACAAACTGCACCACACACAGCGGGACCTTTACCCTCCTATGGGATTCTGTGGTTGGAAAGTCAATAATGGAGGCAGACAAGCAGATTTCCTGCCTGCTTCAATGAGTAGAGCAAGGCACTGACTGAACATAGGGATTTCAATCCCTGCCTTTAGGACTGGGTGATGCAGAGAAAATCAAATTTTGATAATATACCCCCATATCAATACTATGACAATATCGTAGTGTTGACTACTGGTGCTTTCAAAAAAAAAGTTACACAATTAGATTTTTGACAAATAATCATCAGTAATGTGGATAAGTGACTAAAGTGGGTCGAGGCAAACAACTGAAGTGCTAGAAAAGTCTGTTAAATACAGATGATTACATCAGTTTACTGTAATGCAGCCTTTAAAACCAGGAAAAGACAACACATACCATATTACAATAACCAAAATCTAAGACAATATATCATTTCATAAAGTGAGACATAATTTCTATATATTGTCAAGCTCTATCTGCCTGACTATCTAACTCCAACCATTAAGTTTAAGCCTTGGTCACACTAAAGGACAGCAATATTTGTCACAAATAAGAAGATGAACAATCACCCACTGCTATCATTCAAAAACATCCTCGCCTGGTCCAGACTGTGGCTTGATGTAGACGCTGCTTTTGTATCATGTTTTATGTGACAATACCTGCTCCAAATAAAGTTAAAGTTTTCCCAAAGTGCAACATTTGGCGTTTTTCTTCTATTACATTTTTTTTTGCACCTTTTCAATTAATTTTAATTTTAATTCATCTCCATCTATACTAACACACTTGAAGTCGGATATCACATGACCCTTCACGTACACTGGGCATGTACCTGTGTAAACAGGAAGCAGATTGTCTACTCTGCAGTTGATCATTTGACTGTAGAAAATACCATGGAGATGGTGGAAAGTAGGACCAGAATTTTTTTTTATTTCTCGGGCAGATAACGAGGTGAAACTGTTACTGAAAGTAACAAATGAGTATAAGGCAGTAATGGCAGCAGAAAACAGATTGGGAGTCCAGGTTAAACAAATACAGCAATGTATTAGAGTGGTATCAGGGGCACTATCCATTGCAGGAGGAAGTCATGGCAATAGGAAAGGAGTACCCACAATCAAAGGATGAAGTTTGTAGACCTTGCTAATATGTTTTGGTTTGACACGGCATGACTGAAAAGACTAGGAATGCCAGTGATGCACAATAAAATGTTTCAATGCTGAAAATATTTTTGACTGGTTGCTACTCGTCAGTTTACCACACTGCACACCACCTGGCTCTGGTAGAAGATGGAGAGCTGGCTAGCTGTGTAAACATGCCAAAACAGTGCCCACTGCCCACCCACCTGTCTCCACAGGTTAACCATAACCGCTCTGCACTGCACACAAGCTGGGATAGGTAGAAGCCAGTTAATGGCTCCGTTCTTAAGTGAGTACTGCTAGTAACACCATCTTGACCCAACAGTGTTACTGTGGAAACACTAGGGATGTCCGCGATTAGCCGTCTAAATGATTAAACATCCACCCCCTCCTCGGTTACACCAATTAGTGTTTTATTCATGCAGCCGCCCGCCACTAGTGGGAGCTACAGAGCCGTCAGGCAGCAGTCCACCTCCCAGCAGTAATGCTCGAGTAAACTGGAGTTTTAAAACAGCACTGTGGGAAATAAGAGAGATGTCCTCTCACAGAACCAGCGTGGTTTGGCAGTACTTTGATCTAGAAAATGAATTCAGCAGCACATTATCTTTTTTGAGATGTTATACCTACTATTTGTTAACCTTGCACAGTGCAAAGTGTCTCATACTTCAGCGGCACTTAAAATCCAACATGGTTGTTGAAGATTGTGATTAAAGGCTTGTGCTAAATTTTAAGGGAGAGGGGGGTCACCATGCTACCACAGCAATATCGCCCTGCCGCTGGGGTGGCATTACCAGTGTTAATCGTGAATGAGTGTCTTCGCTAGCTAACTTAGATCCCCTGCTACTTGTAGGGGATCTAAGTTAGATCTAAAATGACAGAGGAGTGTGGACACTAGGCATGAACAAAGCTTGGGCGGTATCATGGTATTACGGTGTACCAGGGTATTACGTAATCCCGACAGTATAATTTTCTATACAGTAAAAAATACAGGCACATGCTTCTATTTAACTCATTGTATGTAGTAGGAAGCGCATGCCACCAGAGGTCAGTGTCCGGTCTCTAGTGATGGAACAGGCAGCTGAGCTAAAAGACACTGTGACACGTGTCTGTGTCGAGTTTGAATGAAGTATGAGTTAATGAGGCAATTAAGACAGTGTCAGTTCCATGACTGAGAGAAACAAGCAAAGGTTTAGAGATGTATTTCTCATTTTAATAGGTAAAATAGATGTGAGAATATTACTTTTCTTAACATTTTGTGAGTTTGTGTTGTGCAATTTTTAGTTTGAAAAAACCTAAGAAAGCTTGCCAGTGTACCCGGACGAAATTTTAGGAAGGTATTGAGGTATGAAAAATGAGATACCGCCCAAGCCTAGTGTGAACACAGCAATAGTTATGCATTTTAAAATAAAAAAGTTATTACTGTGGATGTCGGAAAAGCTTATCACAGTTAGATGTGCCTCCTGTTTCATTTGGATTTCCTGGCTGGATTAACTCCAAAGAGGACAGCAAGTACTCAACTTGTACAGAACTCTTGGGAAACCTATGGCTGATGTCACAGATGCTACATCTGTGTTTTGTACCATCTACTGTATATGGTTATGTTTAAGAGTGTGACTCCTGAACCTGTTGAAGAGTGTAGATGAGGCCGCCTAAGAGTTACACACATTATTCTGTTTGCCTCCCAGGACGTGACGAGAAGAAACCTGACATTGTGACTATTGTCAATGGTTGACCTAGTCACCCATTACTGATTAGGAGAGAATAAACAGGCCAAGTAACATCATCTTTAATATCCAAATGAGCAGGATTAGGGTTTTGTGTATATATAATTTGAAGGGCCAGCTCATCAGAGGCATGTGACTGAGCTGAGAGCTAAGCCTCCCAGAGAGAGAGGGTTTTCATAGCGGGCTGCAGGGTTCATATACTAAAGGTAATTAGAAGGAGGTGGGGGTGTACATGGCATAAAGCCTCTCCCAGATAATGACTGGTGAATTGAGGACTTCTAAAGCCTAGAGACAGATTACCATTTAAATGGTGTAAGGTTTAATTTTGCTGCAGGGGCAGCCATACTGTACAGAGACAATGGGGCGTCACACAGTGAGCCCATCCTGGGATTAGAATTTAACTATTTTGTTGATTAACTCTATACAGCAGAGGTTAAGGCCACTCTGAGTGGAAACCCTGCCAGGGAAATATCCTTGCTGCTGTTGACATTTTCTTCAGCCTAAACACTTCAGAGATAATTAACACTGCTGTTTTATTAAAGACGTAAGAACATGAGATACAGGGCTACAACTGATTATTTTTAGAAATGACTGATCTACAAATTACTTTCTCTAGCAAATGTTTGGTCTATGACAGACAAAAAAGGAAAGATGACCATCATCATTTTCTAAAACCTTGTTTCATCCAACCAACATTTTAAAACCGAAATATATTCATTTCACATTTGCATAAGACAAAAGAAAGCAGCACATCCTCACATTTCAGAAGATGGAACAGGGGGTTTGGCAAATTACATAAAATGATATAATCAGGCTAGAAATAATGATAAAATAATCCAAATCAATTAATTGTTTCTATACTATAAATACTACAGTACCCAAATCAAAATAATTCACTTCATAAAAGGGAACAAGATCACAAGTAATGTGTGGATTTGCCTTTAAGGATTTGTGGCCCTGTAAAAATATGATGCTTCTTTGTAATCCCCCCCCCCCCCCCCCAACATCTAAGGTTCAAAGGAACCTTTAGAAACCCATTAGATTTTCTCAATTATGCATCATCTCATCTCATCTCTTTTTGAGAAGTTGTGTCATTTAAAATCCGATTTTCAATTCAATTCAGTTTCAATCAAGATTTTTGGAGCATGTATCACTTTCTACTTTCAAGGGGGGGTAGTCCTCCAAAATTCTTGAGAATTGGGACAAATCATGTCCTACCAAATAAACCTTTAACATTCTAACATATCAACAGGCTAACTTCGTTTCTGAGATTAAATATTATTTCTAAAGAATTTATGTGTATGAAATAAATATGATTTATAAAATATTTGGATCTGCATACAGTTTTTAACCCTTTAAACTTTGAAAAATGATGAAAAACAATGAAAAATGTGTTCAAAGCCCTCAAAATCTAACACTACCAGAATGTACTGATTAACATTGATGTCAAAATATACTGCTATAATCTTTTTTGTGTTCAAATACATTTTTTTGCAAAAATGTTGGCCCTATGTATCCCAGATTTGGGTCAACTCCATCAGATTTTTGCAAAGACATCATTTAATCAGGCATAAAATGACCTAGCTATATTACAAGGACTCCTGTCTCACTTCCTGGTTTCAAAAAGGCAGGAATGCTGCTCAAGTCAAGTGTTCTATTTTTTTTTTTAACTCTTAGCAACTTTGGAAAATAAAATGGCTACTCACTATGACTACTGTAAAATCCAAAAATATGTTAGTTTTTGTCACCTCCATCAGATCTTTCCTCTGACATCCATCATGTATGATATTCAAGAAAAAATTCAATCACTGGGAGGCTGGCTCATTACAAGGCATAATAGTCAAGTCTGTGATAATTTAAAATATATTTTCCCAGCATAATTGAAGAGTAAAAAATCAACAACCCAAAAAAGTAAGGTTTTGTTACAATTCTCAAGAATGAGTGTTATACAATGAATTGAATAATTTTGCTCATTCGACTCTTAGGTTTAATTTAGACTTTATAGAATGTATAGCCCCTTTTCCACTGCACAAAAAAACCCCACTAGCACCTGCTAACATCTGGCTTTTTAGTGTAATGGGAACGGTCACAATCGGCCTCTTCACCCAGGTTAAATGACTCTGCAGTAGTCACAGGTATTTATTGATTACAGCTCTGATTGGCATTGATGGAAACACAACACCCAGGTGAATGGTCTTATTTTAGCCACTTAACTGGCGAGATGTAATGATGCACTAGGACAAAATACTGTCAGTCAGCACTCAAACCTTGATCCAAATTAGTCTGCACCGAGTAGAAAAGAGATATAACAAAGAAGTTATCAGTGACATTTTCACAGGCCTCCATGTTGCTTTCTACTGTTTACTGGCCTGTTTACACATGACACACCAAAAAAAATAAATAAATAAATAAATTACAGTGCACAGCGCTGGTCTACTGTCAGTGAGAAAGGAGTCTATAACCCATCTTTAGTGGGTTTACCGGTGTTTAAAAAAACCTGCATAAATGCTCTTCTTTTGGTGGATAGGGGGTAACATTGTTGGACTGCCAGATTGCTGTGAAGGAAGGAAGGCACTGTATATTTAAGGTTTCAATTGTTTGCTCTGCTGCACCTTGTACCTGGATCGGTTTTATAGCAGGGGTTTCTTTAAGAAAATGAACAAGAAGTTCTATCTATACACAATTTATTGCCATGTATTTTGGTTAAATTAAAGTAATTTTTCATAACCGCAGTCTATGAAATTTCTACACTGTGCTTGTGTCTCATGTACAGAATCAAGGGCAGTAAAAGGGTCAATTTAATGCAGAATGTCACAAATAAATAAGCAGTGCAGGCTGGGCAACACAGAGCACAAGTGTGAGTTGAGGGGCAGTTCAGCACAGATTCAGCTTAAGTCTAAATAAAGAGCTTTTCTTCGCTGCTAAGCTTCAGAATGAAGCAGTGACACCTCCATGAATCCTGAGAAGAAAGATCCAACCAACTTATCACCATCCTCCTTATGCAGTAAAAGTGCAAAACCCTGCTGTTACTGTAAAGTGATCATCTCTAAATGTTACTGTAAGTGGAGCTTTGCATGAGGTCATATGAAGGACCCTGGCATCATAAAACACGAGGAAGATCAAATAACTGACAGTCATCTCCTCAGACAGCCATTTGTCAGACCACGTGCTCATTCAAACAACACATTCAAACCATATATTCCAGTGGCCACCCGATGTGAAACATCTGACTTCCTTCACTAAGGTAAAAACACAATGGCTGTTAGCTGCCTTCAGTCAGGCTTATTTGCCAAATCTATCACCCTGTCTTTCAAGTGCATGGCCACCATATAAACAGGCTGTTTCACACCTTCACACGCTTCATCTCAGATTGTTACATCCTATGACTCCTCCTCCTCCTGCCTGTGGATGACAGTTAAATATTCATGATGACATTTAGTCAACTATTTCACCTTGAAGAAGAAGTACTGTCTGCGTCTGCGTGTCTGACCCTTAATCTGCAGCAGTCTGGAACATATCTAACATGTAACCTGACTCTACAGACATAGCTGTTTGAATTCAATGCAGTGACAGACACAAAAAAAGAATTCCAAAATAAAAAACATAATGTAGGATTTTAGTGAGAGCCAAAATGTAACACTGACATCTTGTACTATTTTTAAAGGGTCAGTTCACCCAAATTACTAAAATAACTTATTTTCTCATTTAGCCCTAGGTTTGGGAATATTCATCTAGGAGATTACTGCTTCCACACCACCATGATGGAGGAGGGTAGAATTTATTTTGTGGTGATTAAGTAACTGAAAACTGACAATTAACATCAGCAAGTTGTCGGTGAAGATTCTCAGTCATCCAGGTCATGGTAATCATAAGTGCTTAATGGTAGGCAGTTGTGCACTGAAATCAGAATTGAAGAGGCTTCTTGTATGAGAGGCGAAACGTCTTCAAGAAACGCAAGCAAGTCCAGTTGCCTACGATACAGCACTTATGATAACAGCAGCAACTTTCCCCAGAAACAATGTGACACCTGCTCTCAAAAATCCACAGAACACATTGTAAACCGTAATTCCACTGAAACCTGTTAACATCAAGGCTGTTGTTTTTGGATGCATTGCGGTTGCAGTTTCTTTATTTTATTTTATGTTTATGGGCTCCATAAATGAAATTGTATTCATCTGTTATACTGGGAGCAAAAGTCTTACAAACAGACATCTGAAAACCGGGACAAATAAACTAAAATTAGATGTATGGCTGGATACAACTTTAGCCCCTTTTACACTACAAGGCGGGAGTTTCGCACCGTTATTCTGCCTCGCCATTCTGTGGCACGGTCGCAGAATGAGGGGGACAGAGTTAACTCGCCTTCAAGAAGGTAGAAAGCATCAAATCAATGTTTATGTAGAAGGGAAAGCTGGCAGGACAGGACCATAGACGGGATGTGTGTGAAATTTTGATGATGTGTTAAGTGGGATTTAAACTTCTGCGACAAACTGACGCTGTAACCTGATGTGCACCTCCCTACAAATGTAACTACAAGTTGCACTGACACAGACCTCCCGTCTATTTTGTGTAAGCTGGTAACCATTTCCCTCATTTGAAAAAAAGCTTCTATTGTCTTTTATTCCACAGATAAGGAATGATCAATTGTGAAGACAATACAGCCCCCATAAAACAGCATTCTAAGTGTTGTGCGTGATTTATCTTGGCTTCATATGAGTAGAGGAAATTAATTTATACCATGTAAAATGCTATAGTCTTGTGCTAATAACATTAGCATGTTGTATTTATTTGGAAAACGAGTTTAGTGAAATACAATTGTTTTGTCGGTGAACCTTGTGATCTGTAATTAAGCTGATTTGTGTACTTTGAAATTGTCTCTATTTAGCCATTTTTAATGTGTGTTTTGAATCAACTAAACTTTACAGCACTTCACAGAAACCCCACCACCGTCTAAAAAGCGCTGCCAATGCATATGTCACATCTCTTCTGCTTCTGCAGCCATGTCAACTGTTTTACCAGCTTAACAGCATAAGAACTTTGTCCCTCCATTCTGTGCCCTTAACTTTTATACAAAACAGTGAGGCAAAAGTGATGCTGCAACATTTCCGCTTTGAATGGGCTGGGTAGGAGGGGCTAGTATTTGATGAGAATGAGAGCACTGATGTAGATTATGTGATCATTCCAACTCTATCCATGTCATGTCATGCCATTTCATGTTCAGCCAACATGGAATTTTTCCATATCCTACATTTGACTGCACAACAGGTATTACTTCGACCAATGAAGTAAGCAGAGGCTTTAAAGGGGAATTCCACTGATTTTACCACAGGAAGGTCAGTCTACTAGTCATGAAGAGTACTACTCAGCCCGTGGACACAAGTGTATTTTGCTTTCTGTGGCTCTTAAAGGCCTTTGTTAAGTCTGAGAGAGTGATGATGTCATGCATGGTGACATCCTCGGAGGTCTCAGCTTATGCAAAGAGAATTCACATTTTTTGCACACAAAGCCTGCGTTACAAACTGGGGGAGTGGAGTTTGAAAGACGTGGGCAACTACCAGGCACAGAGGGGCTAACAAAGGATGTTACTGGCTGCATTATGGGAAATGTAGGATTGAGACAATTCCTTCTTTTTTTTAACTTCATAGAAATGTTTTAGCACTGTAAATGTGTAATACACAGTTTGCATCTGTAAGCACAAAGAATTTTACATTTTTAAAAATTTGATATGTTGCTAAATTTAGAGGTGAGATGGATGCAGCTGAAAAATGTTCCCACATTTAAGTAAGACTGCAATTTTGGTGCGATCCCTTTTCTATTAACATAAAGGCTATTAATAACATAAACATTACAAAAATGAATTAAGACTGCCCCGAAGTGATAATAAAGAGTTATAAAGCAGCGCTTCATCTTGAACTCCACCCTCTGGTTCTCTCTCTAGCTTGGTTGCAAAAACCCCCGATGCGCACACACACACACACACACACACACACCCACACACACCCCCACACCCTAAGGCCCATTAAAGGCTGCATTGTTTCCCAGGGGTCAGCCTGGGTTTCATTCCAAACTTTAACACAAACCAGGAAATGCAAGTCAAGCATTTTAAGCCCTGTCAATGGTAAAGATGAACGGCGCTCTTGTTTCCCACTGCTTCCAATGTGTCACAACAAATGTTCACTGTAACCCAGCTGACTGAGTGAGATGTGCATCACTTGAAATGCTGAACTTTAAGGGGTAGGCTTTTCATTTAACACAGAGGTAAAGGGTTTGAATGAATGAGCTAGAATGATTTCTTAAGGTTGACATTACTTAATTGCTGTCTCAAGACTTCTTTATTCTGTAGGAAGGTTTAAGCAGTGCCCAGGTTTCACCATCTCTGTGACCCTCTGTGAGCTGCATCATGCTGAGAACAAAGATGTATCGTGGCCAGATCTCCCTGTTGTCCTCATCCTGCACACACAAAGGCTGATGTATAGTGTAAAGCAGCCTTTTGAGTGGCTGACAGAGCAACAAGGCCTGTTACTGAAGGGGTTTCTCTTCAGGTTTTGTCTCAGGCTTTCCATCACAATCATGCCAAGCGGAGACAGGGAGCGGGGGTTGGAGGAATCTTCTGTACTTTTCCGCTGCTGGCACCATCCCTCCTTCCCTCCCAGCCTTTTCTCTTTCCGTTTCCCCCCCTCCTCATATCTCTTCTTCACCTCTGAAACTTATCTATCCTACCTCGGGGTGAAGGAGATTACCAGACTATGACTGGTATGTACATGGACACACATCTAACACATTCATAGAGGTTAAAGGCATTTGAAGACCCTCCATGACTCAGACCCAGCATTCCTGGCAGCCCACACTGTGATGCTAATCTTACAAGATACGTGCATGGAGTTGCAGATTGGGCTCACCCATGAGACAATGGCGACCTGTTGACATTGCTGTCTTGATAGTATACACCCAGGCTAAATCATTAGCATTGAGTAATACCACACCAAAGATAGGCCACAATGTTATGCTAATAGGAGCCACATGTGATGCTACATTGTTGAATAATGTGGGAAAAGGCCTCGATGTAGTTCCTCACTGTCTCAGCTTGGTTTGCATCTGAAAATATAATTTACATGTTGTCTTATTCCAAATAGGAGTTTATAGCTGCATGTGGATAACTTTGGTGAAGAGTATTCTTACATTAATACAATTAGATTGATGTGCACTTGAGTTACTCATTTCAGTGTTTATTTATCTATTTTTTATTTATCTATTCTTACTGTTTTTGGCTTTAAATCCCAGTCCCAAACCATAATACCAATGGGTGTTAGTATTTCTCAAGTGAATCACAACAGGTATTGACCAAAATATTGCTTTTTAAAAAAAACTTTTTTGTTGTTGTGGTTTCCCTCCCAAAAACAGGCATTAAATCATTGTTGTGAAAGTTTGTTTTTTTTATGACTGAGGTCAGCTCATTTGCATCTGTCTTAATAAATAACACTGCATTAACTCAAATAGTAGAGTTTGGTGTGTTGAACCATTTTAACACACATGAAAGAAGAAAAACATGCTAAGTCGCTTCGAATAGTGTTTTACTTTTATGAAAGTTTGTATGTTACTTTCATTTATTTCGTTCCATAAGATAGAAAGTGCAGAAATGACGCATGTGATCTGATTTTGGCCCTGAGCTCAATTTTAATGTCATTCAGCACATGCTGATATGAACCATGTGGTGAGTTTTACAGGCCAGGCTTTGTGATACACACTCGTATAACAGTGCTGTTAATGAATGTTGAGTCTCCAATTCATTAACGGGGGGGGGGCGCTTCCCACAGACTGCAGAGCCACCAGGATAAACTCCCACTGATATTTTCCATGCAGGACTGACCAAAATACTGTAACGTGTCCACAATTAAAAAGTGTGCTTCAGCAGATCATCCAAGGTAAAGGTGTCTTTAAAAAATAAGCAAGAGGAAAAATTTGCGATGGTAAGTTCAATTCAGTGTGTGTGCTGGGGGAAGGGCAGTTGAAATAACACACCCTTCAAAGACAAAGATCTGTGTCATGATGGACTTGTGTGTGTGTGTGTGTGTGTGGTTTAACAAGGCTTTGGCCAGGGAGATGGATATGTTTCAGTGAAATCAGGAAAAAAAGAGTGTGAGTGGCTAGAAGGAGTTCCCTCTTTCATTGGCTATTTATAGAAGAGCATTACATAGTCACAAGAGTCTCTGACCTCCCCCACTGTTACTATTGATCTTCCCACAGCTTCTGTCCCCTGCATCTACATCCACATAAACAACCTCTCACACTCCCTCTCTCTCTGTCTAACTCTCATGCTTTCTTTCCTCTTTTCCATCTGAAAATATCCTTGCCAAAGTACAGAACAATGTGAGAACAGAAGGGCTTCCTGCAGGATGAATGTGAAGCAGTGAGCAGTAGAAGTGTGGAGTTAACCCTCCCTCAGCTGGAGAATAACCAACATGGCTGCTGGCTGAGGGATTAACATGAGGGGGAGGGGTGAATACAGTAACAGGGTTCCTCCACATGCTACACCGAAGTCCTTGAAGGAAAATATCAAATGAGAAATTATTTTATTGTTGTTTTAACTCCCTGAGTGGTAATTATGTGTCGAGGATTCCAAAGTCAAGACAAAAAGGATTTGAGTGAACTGTACGATCAATAAATGGTGAGATAAGCACATATCAAAGGACATGCAGCAGTGATGAGCAGTCCAGGACACTTTGCTTTGCCATGTGGATTTTAAGAGTGAGGATCACATTCCAAATTCCTGCAATACAAGGGAGGGGGGTAGTAGTTTGGTGGGTGCTTGGGGTGGGATGTAGTGTGAAAACTGCCAAAGGAAGGTTATTTTATTCTAGCACTTAAGATAATTCACATAAAACGGCCAAATGAAGCGACAAAAGAAGGACAACCTATAAAAGCGATTTGGGGAGAGCGTCGCCAACAAAAGTTCAAGGATATATCGCCCACTTAACAGTCACGCATCTGAAAAAGTGCTCTTTGTGCGAAACTACGCCATGGTTAAAAACAGGAATGAAGCAAACATAGCAAAATGGGAAAGTACTCTCAGCTTAGGGCTAGTGGTGGCTGGCCAGCAGATTGATCCTCCATCATATCAGCACTGTACAAAACCACATAGCCTACCAAAGATCAATACATATGGAGGCACACTGTGCAAAG
This sequence comes from Epinephelus moara, assembly GCF_006386435.1. NCBI lineage: Eukaryota > Metazoa > Chordata > Actinopteri > Perciformes > Serranidae > Epinephelus > Epinephelus moara. The sequence goes on from NC_065513.1 coordinate 4,364,925, forward strand.
CACCTCCGTACTGAGATGCGTCATAACACACACATAAACAAAGCACTTGAAAGCATCGATCACAAGGAACACTGTGCCAAGCTCAGCTCATTAGCCTGGCCTGAAAATCACCAACAACTCCAGGCATAAGGGGCTAATCCTATCAAATGTAGCATAAATCAGAAAGCAATTCAGAATTAATTTAATCAAACTGCAAAGAGGATCTTGAGAGCAGCATATACAGAAACTTATTGGGGATTTTTAAAAATGTGTTTAGTAAATTCATTAATAGTAATTCAAAGGCACTATAATGCATAAATATCATGCTCAAGCTGGCTGTGAAGCTGAATTGCATGTGTGTTTGATACCTTGTGTGTTTGATCAAACACACATGCAAAGAAAAATTAAATTAGCCTTCCCAAAAGGAAATATTTAGTTAACAGAATGCAGATATAATGCAGTCTCTGGCTTATCACAAACAACTCCTTTCTCCCATTCACACACAATTATGATGAGTTTAAGTACGGCTCATTAAAAGAAAGTCTTCCCTACTGGCCTCTCTTACCTTCCCATGTATCCATTTCATGCTTCTCCCAGTCTGTCTGGACCCCATTCAAGCATGGACCTGGCTAAAAAAAAGCCACTGGGCCTGGTTGCCTCATGACTCTCTTTTCTTTCTCTGCCTCTCCCTCTCTGTTCTCTCTCCCAGCGACCTCTTTCCTCGACAGCCTGCCCCACACTGACCACAGTCAGAGCCAAGCAACACCACTGGTCACTTACTGCCTGGTCACATGACCACAGAGTTCAAGCCCCGGGGTCACGGCTTGGCTTGAGGTCCAATGACAGCTAGGAGTTATCTGAGTGGAACTGATAGTCCTATTTTCGTTGCTGCTCAACAATACTACTCCCCACCACCCCCTCCTCCCTCCCTGCCCTCACCCAAATTAGCCTCCCCTCCCCTCAACCATGCCTCTGGCACTTCTGATGAGGACCAAAGTGCATGTCCAAGCATAAACACAGGTTCAAGCTGACAAAACACACAGACATTAACTAATTGAAGCCCTTAGCACATCAAGGGAGAAGGGTAAAGTTGTCTTAAGTTTCACAGCTTGCCTAGCTACAAACTGAGCATAGTGAAAAGCAAAAGGAGCTGAGGGCCAATAAGATGGAGACCAAGAGGTGGCTCTTCTTCCTCCTCTACACATTCCTCCATATGGGACTGACACTGCATTCAAATTCAAATTTGGAAGACAGATATTTCCAGCTAAACCTGTGTGAAATATGTGCTCCTTTTATTCTGTTAACCACACTGATGTTTCATGGACTTAGACTGTAAATGATTTGGTGCACGATATAGATTTGTTTTATTTATTTCATAATAGCGCCAAAATTATTTGATGTTCAGTCATTAAGTGGATCTTCTAATAATTAATTAATTGGAAATGCTGGCGTCAGAGTAGTTTAAGTGGCATACCACAGAACTGCAATGTCCCTGGGACTTTCATTGCATGTTGCCCCCCTCTGTCCCCACATGTTGTGTCCCTACTACAAATGTTTCAGCTACATCTAAAATGTCTAATAAATAATGTAAAGATGAATTTGCTGCTGTTCCCTGTTTATTATCTATAGCTTTTCTTTTTCTAGTTTTTGTCAAAAAGAATGAACCACAATCATCAAGACATCTCTTTAAAGGAACACTTCCCCCAAAAATGACCATATGTAAATCAGTTAGTAATGCTGTGTTGCCTAGCTACAAACTGAGCATAGTGAAAAGCAAAGGGAGCTGAGGGCCAATAAGATGGAGACCAAGAGGTGGATCTTTTTCCTCCTCTACACATTCCTCCATATGGGACTGACACTGCATTCAAATTCAAATTTGGAAGACAGATATTTCCAGCTAAACCTGTGTGAAATATGTGCTCATTTTATTCCGTGAGAAAACTTTTCTTGCATACGTTAACGGAGATGCTAAACATTACTGATTGATTGATTGTGGACTGTGTGACGGCATAATTATATCAAAACATCTGTCTACAAACTCTTACACGACTCGTGCAGTATAATCCAACTCACATTAACCAGGTATATGCTAAGTCCCTCCCAAACACATGCATTTTCATTAAAACCTTAGGATTTGAAACTGAACTAAAGGCAAAAGTTAATCCCCTTTTCCACTGCACAAAAACCCATTAACCCGCTAACATCTGGCTTTTTCATGTACTGGGAAAGGTTACAATCGGCATTCACACCCTGATCAAATGACTCTGAACTAGTTTCAGGTAGTTATCGGCTTCAGTTCCGATTGGCAATAATGTAAATACAACACCTGGGTGAACATGCTAATTTTAGCCCCTAACTGGTGGGATGCAATGATACGCTACCATAAAATACCGTCTGTCCCCATCCAAGCAGCACTCAAACACTGATCCAAGTTAGTCTGCAAATATATGAGGAGAAGTAACCACCATAAAGTTTTCACAGGCCTCCATGTTCCTTTCTACTGTTGGACATAACACTCCGGTACTAAGGTTTTTTGTAAAAACGTATGTTTGGGGAGCACTGAACATACAACTGGATGAATGAAGCTTGGATTAAACAGCATGAGTTGTGTAAGTCTGTAAATGGATGTTTTGATATTGTTTTGCTGTTGTTTACCGTGGTCTCCAATTAATCAATATAATTACTGTTTTTGGTCGACACATACAAGAAAAATGCAGCTCTCTTCACAAATTCAAGGTAATACAGTACGACTCATTGATTTATCATTTTCATCATTCATTCATTTATCATTTTGTGAAGTACTCCTTAAAGTGCATTTAAGAAAATAGTCTACCCAATAATGAGAATAATTGATGATTAAAGGCAACAGATACATTTACTCAATCCAACACCACATCAGTTTTAATATGAATATAAACAATAAATAAATAATGTTCAAAGTAATTCTGAGTGATGCAGGAACTTCTGCATTTTACAGTAACTAAGGCTGTTTCTTGAATCCCAGGACTTTTTTGGTACTAACAAAAATGTGTCTTTGGCACAGAAACCTGTCAAGGACTGAGTGCAAGCATTAAATGTCTGGTTAGAGTCATACTCCAGCTGACTTTTTCTGTGATCGGTTCAATCAAGATTTTGTCTATTTGAGACAAAGTTATTGTGAATCTGTTTAATTTGTTTTTTCTTTCCAATACTGTTTATCTTTCCCTAAGTAGGGTAACAAAAAAGTATTCGGGTATCACATCGCCAATACTATTGGGGAAAAAAAGTCAGCCCTTATAGATTCTAGAAATCCCTCTCCAGTCTCTTACTTGCACCTTTGACTTGAATGGCCATCCGATTAAAATCCACTTTGTATGAAAGCTGAATTTCACATTTCTGACATGACTCTGCCCATATCTTGGTGTCATGATAACCAGTCTTTATCCTGTGAGAGCTCCGGAGATACAGTATCTTACCATCCAATGGATTCCCTTCCTTCATCCCCTCCAGTGGCCTGGTTAGGGGGCCATAGTGAGAAGCATCCAGGGTTTTACCAGTGTGCAACACCCTAAACTGTACTGCCCAACCTGATGCTGTTTACCCAGCAACCTCTTCTCTACCTGATCCCCACCTCACACTACAGTGGACCAGCATGTCTTGGTCATCCAACCAGTGTTCCAGCCCGCCCCCTCCACAGCTCCACCCTACTAATACCACTTCTTCACTCTCACAGCAGCGGCAGCAACCCCCCACCCCCTTACAATGCTAATGACCCGACTGCATTAAGTCACATATAAGAAGCTTTTCACATTCAAATGCAACACAAAGAGATAGCATGTGAATGTATACAGGCAGAGAGAGAGAACAGAGGCGTGCCGCTGGGCTCGGGATGATTCACAGAAGCAGGCGAGCTGTCACGCCAGACAAGTTGGTAAGCAGGCAGAAATATGAGGACACGTGTAACCTGTTGGTGTGATCAAAGGCAGTCTCGCCGTCTCCCGGGTTACTTTACACTAATACCATAAGAGTCTGCTGCCATATGTCACTATGTCAAAGGCAGGGCTTGTAGGAAGGACCTGGTCAAGGTGCTATAATTGGATATGAGTTTACATGTAGATTTAAAGGGCCAGTGTGTAAAATGGGTTGAAAACCTTTGGAAACAGTGACATCAGTGGTCAAATTCTAGATTGCAGGGCTCACTCGCTCACCCCTCCCGTCGGGTAAATGACGGTGGCCTCGTAGGGACAAAAAGCCTTGCGCACGAGTTTTTCAGGAGTAGGTCTATCTAGCGACGAGGTGAATATTTATTTAGAAATCTAAACCATGTTACGATATTGTAATGAATCCCTCACGAGCAGGAGACCAGAGGAGCATTGGGGAAAAAGGCCAGTTTATTTGAGCACTCCAAAAACTCTGGTAACACTACAGGGGGTAAAAGACTCCATCCCAAACTCTGACTCTTCTAGCGTAATAGACACACTTCATACACACACACTTGTTTACCATACCGAGTGGGGACCCCCTCCCCTCTCTGCTCAACCAATCTCCAGCCCGCACACTGACCGACAGCGTAGCCGGTAAACAGAGCTCAGCTGTTTATTTAGCCTAGCAATATCTCCGGACTATAGTAGCTGCAATGGACGACTTTGAACGCGATTTTGAAGAGTTTCTTGTAGCGGACACAGACCCAGAGCCATACCTTTTGAGCCGGAGCATACAGATGAGGAACTCCATGTGTTTGATGCTGAGTGGGCGAGAAGAGAGGCTGAATGCACAGAATGGGATTCGGTGCTACTGCTACCACCGTTGGGGAGATATATCATCAAGAGGAAAAGCGCCGCAGAGAGTGCATCACAAGGAGAGAAGTTGCGTCTTCTTTTCCTCGCAGATGACGGTTCGGGTTCATTCTCTCCTGTTGCGTGGTAAGTGTGGTCCATTCGCAAACTTTATAACTAAAAAAACTTTGCACTACTCTCTATTGACGAACTACTAACACTCTCTGCTGTTTCCTCCTCCTTCTTCCTTCCTTCCGCTGTCTTCGTTGATTCATTTATACACGCGAAACGCGTTCTCTGGCTGGCTGGATTGTCCGCTCGGTCTGCCGTACATACATGGCGGCGCAAGATGGCGACCTCTCTAAAGCAAGGCCCTTGCTATATATAGAAGTATATATATATAGCGATCATACACTTGTATAAACATATTAATGGGTAGAATATTCAGATTCAGATTCAGATTGACAATAAACCATGTCAAATATTACACACTGGCCCTTTAAGCATTAATATTATTTAAGGTTCACTAAGAGTTAATTACTGGGGACTATGGGAGAGTAATCTGACCTAAGCCCAGTTTATACATACAGATTTTCAAAGAAGTTCTTCAAATTGACACAAATCTTAATTACCAAAATTCTCATAGTTTAGCCAGCCTCTTGTTTACCATTACATTCCTGGTCAACAAAGAAACTTTTTAGGGTTATTGTGAGAACTGAAAATATGTCAACAAAGCCTGATCCTCAATTTGTTGGTATTAGAAAAACAATATTATTTAAACCAAATATATTTGTATACAATTTTCTTTATTTGAATACAAATATATTTGGTTTAAATAATATTGTTTTTCTAATACCAACAAATTGAGGATCAGGCTTTGTTGACATATTTTCAGTCTGAGTAACATAGTAGTGCTTGTCAATACTAGTAGGAAGTCAAACCTGAGTGACGTGGGGGGGTCGGGAGAGGGTGGCATATGTCACCCTTGACCTTAACACCTTTCCTACCATGTGGCGAAGATGAACAGAATAATCAGCCATGTTGCCTTTAACCTTGAAGTCAAATGGAGCCTCTGCTGGTTATCCACTGTCATGTGACGGGAGGCGTGTCCTGAGACCGGCCCGAGGCTGGGGGCCACTCATCAGGACATGTAGGATGTAGTGCTGGCACACCCATAAGACACTCACAATGCTAATACCACTTCTGCTAATTCATATTGGACAGGCTCTCTAAACTGGAATGTTTGTAAAATCATTTTCTGTTGAATAAAAAGCATACTTGATTTTAGCTGATGTCCATTATTGACAATATGTTTAGACATAAGCAATAGCTTTACACAGAATTTGTTTTATAGGTACAAGATGACCTTAGGTGTTCTCTTGACTCGTGGGCCTTTGGTGAGTTTATATTTGCAAAATTAGGCAAAAGGTGATATTTTAATTTTAAATTAGATTGTAGTCAATTGCTCCAATTTCATGACAACAGAAAAAGTGTAAGTTGACACAAAAAACAGTTCTTGAATGTGTTTTAAATTTAAAATCTAATTAAAATCTAACACCACAAATGTTGGTGAGATACCAAAATTTAAGCCATTTAAAAATCCATATATTTAGAACATTACACACAATGATCTAACTTTAGAAAGTCGCTGTTGCTGTCAAAAGGCCTGCCAAATATACCCCTTTTCCACCAAACTTTGTGTACTCAAGTTTTTTAAACACAGGTAAACCCAAATATAAATAGGCGATAGACTCCTTTCCCATTACCAGTAGACCAGAGCTGTGTACACGGCTCTGCAGCAGATGAGTATGCCTTTCTCTCTGTGTGTGTACTTTTCATTTTTTTAATGTGTCATATTAGATATCACTGATGGGCTAGAAAACAGTTTAGTAAACAGTAGAAAGCAGCATGGAGGCCTGTGAAAACTTGACTGTGGTTACCTTTTTCTATGTATCTCTTACTTATTCAGTCTCTTTTTCAATTGCAGACTAATTTGGAATGATGTTTGAGTGCTGCTTGGATGGAGACTGGATGTATTTTGTGGTGGCACATCATTGCATCTCACCAGTTAAGGGGCTAAAATTAGCATGTCCATACAGGTGTTGTGTTTCTATCAATGCCAATCAGAGCCATAGCTAATAACTACCTGTGACTACTGCAGAGTCACTGACAGTGATTCCCCCTCTGTATTTGGTCCACAGAAACAAAGAGAAAGTGTCAGCAGTCACCTCCAGTCTCTCTCTCTAAAACCTACAAATCAGGTTAGAAATCTCTGGGTAATAATGGACTCAGACTTGAACTTTAACAGCCACATCAAATCAATAACATCAGCAGCTTTTTACCATCTAAAAAACATTGCCAAAATCAAAGGTATAGTGTCTAAACCTGACTTGGAGAGACTTATCCATGCATTTGTCTCTAGTAGGTTAGACTACTGTAACGGCCTGCTCACTGGCCTCTCCAAACGGGCCGTAAGACAGCTGCAGTACATCCAGAATGCTGCTGCTCGGGTCCTGACCAGAACCAGGAAGTACGAGCACATTAGTCCTGTGCTCAGGTCTCTACACTGGCTTCCTGTGGCTCAGAGAATAGACTTTAAAGCAGCTCTGCTTGTGTACAAGTCTCTCCACGGCCTAGCACCAAAGTACATCTCTGACATGTTAGTGCCATATGAACCATCTCGGACTCTGAGGACCTCAGGGACCGGCCTCCTGCTGGTGCCCAGAGTCAGGACTAAACATGGGGAATCAGGATTCCAGTTTTATGCAGCTAAAATCTGGAACAGTCTTTCTGAAGATGTGAGACAGGCCTCTACTCTGACAATGTTCAAATCTAGGCTCAAAACAGCTCTATTTCACTGTGCATATGACTGAAATGATCTTATCTGCACTTTTCTCTTTTAAAGTTCACTTTATAATGATTATTTATGTTTTTATTTTGTATTGTGATTTTAATGCATTTTCTTGTTCTGTAAAGCACTTTGAATTACTTTGTGTACGAATTGTGCTCTACAAATAAACTTGCCTTGCCACTGTTGACTGTGTGCATGATGTCGAAACAAAAATACATAGGAAGATTTTATAAATGTTGGCTTCAGCACAGCCAGTCGAACTGCAGAGGCCTCAGTGTGTTTTATGTGCAGAGGAGCTCAGTAATGAGAGCTTTACCATTAACACATTGGACAGACATTTCCAAGCAAAGCATTCTCAGAACTAAATTTATTCAACAATGTTTTGGCAGTGTTAGTCAGTAATGTGTGTGATACATTTGTTTTAGTTAAGGGTTTATGTATGTCAGTTTCCATGCAGGAAGAGTGTCATGTATTAAATTATGTGTATGTGTATGTGTGTGTGTGTGTGTGTGTGTGTGTGTGTGTGTGTGTGTTTGTGTGAGACTAACAATGTGGTGGTGACAAGTGAGAGTGGTGATTTTTTTTAATGATAATATATACATTTTAATACATGGTTTGTTGTGGTCTTTCTGAGTAGTTTATACATATAGATGTCAAGGCAATTCATGGTGTGTTTTTGGAAATTTGGATCCCAGAGAGACGGCAAATTTCTCTTTTGGGTCTTGAGCTGAAAACTTAATCAGTCCTAAGTGGCATGGTACATATTTGAGCTCTATGTTGGCAGAAAAATCAGAAATTGCAGAAATACCAATACAGATATGAAAAATATGTGTATATACCACACACACACACCCACCCACCCCAAACCAACATTCGAGAGACATAATAACTCTCCACACCAGCAGATGGCAGTGGTCCATAATCATCATTCAAAAAGGGAGCTGGAATACCATCTTGATGCTAGTTAGCCAGTTAGCACATTAACAACACAATCCAATGTTGTTGAACAATAACAATGGCAAAACATAGCAATAACAATCAGTTACCTTCCCTGTTATATGGCGGCTGATCTCGTCCCTTTGCTCGTAGGGTAAGGAACTCCTCCTCGTTTTCAAAATTTGTGGACTTTTTTAGTCTCCGTTCTTCTTTGAGTTAGGCACTTCGCACTAACAGCTACTTTTTAGATCTGCCACAGCAGGTCACACATATAATATGATGTCAAAACATCACACCCGTGCCACCCATGATGTTGTCCTGCAGACTACCTGCAGTGAAGAGAAGTCGTTTTGGCTCTGTTACTACCTCCGTTCCCGGCTCAGAGGCTAGACCCCTTTGTCCCCCCATTCCCTGATCATACCTTACATACAGCACGGCAAGGCGGCATAACAGCTTGACGTTCCTGCTCTGAGCAGGCAGTGTAAAGGGGGCTTTATAAAGTGTTTGTCCACCAGAAAGCAGAAGTGAATTTCTTAACCATGAATTATTCCACTTTGTCCCATTTTTTGAGAGTTTTTAAAAACATATGTATATGTTTATGTTTAAAAAAAAAAAACGGATATTAGCTGATACTTTGATATGGGATTTTTTAAAGACACCGTACTGACCTTAAGATCCAGCACTGGTCAGGCTCTAATCTACACCCAGCCCTCTGTCTGCACACTAATGAGATTTAAACAGAAAGAAACCATATCAGATTAATTGTAAAACTCTGTAGAATTTTGTTCATTTGACAATGACATTAAGACTTAAACTCCTAAAAGCATGTTGTTGTATCTCTCAGACATGAAAAGTGTATCTTAAATTAGCATGAGGCAGCCTGAGCATTCCTGATAAAGTATGTTTGTTCTTGTGTTCCTGACTTTCCTACTCCTGACAAACATGCAGCAAAGTCCCCTTTTACAAGCCCGAGTTGTTAGCTAAAATGCTAATTTGAGTCAATGCCAGCTCGAATGAGCTGTTTTGTGGCTTTTTTCTGCATTTCCCTAAACATTAGAGTAACAAAGGGCATTTCTTTTGTTTGAGCTCCCCTCCCCCCTCTCCACACTGTCACATAGGCCAAACCTCTCCACTCTTCAAACAAAGAGCTTCAAGAAAAATGGAAGAAGGCCACACTGCTCCTGTTTTACTCCAAATATAAATACATACATCCTGATTTTCCAAACAAGTAACAGCGTATATTTCCTTGAGTATCAATATAAAAAAGTCAGCGTTTCATTGTTTGAAAAAAGGACCAAAAGTGTTTCCAAAGCACCTTCAGACCTTCCCCACCTCTCTGCAGATAAAAACATACTGTAAGTCCAGCTGCCTCTCAGGTACTGTATATAGCAGAACCAGAAAGAGATGTGAATCCCACATTAAACTTTTAATAAAATTTAGATAGGAGTTAATTCAGGTTCCTACCTTCTTTTTTCTTCCAAAGCTTTGGGGTGTTGGCTTGTGGGCTAAAACTTGAGTGAGTTGCCTCACCTTGCCTGAAGGCCAGTGAGACCACCTTCAAGAATTTCTTTTAACAGAAAAGTTGTTTATAATTCAAAGTCCTTTCGAGAGAAAATAGGTGGAGAAACACACAGAAAAGAAGGCTCCTCATAAATTCCTTCCTCTGCCGAAACATTTGGATTTTTATTACTGCCAAATTCAACCACATGAAGTGCATGGTTTTCTAAGGAAGATGTTTTACTCATTGTAATGGGTATGAGTTACATGCAGTTAGATTTGTACCTACGCACCAAACAGAAAGACAAAACTAGAGATCACTTTGTGAAGGGATTACACAAGCCACAGCACCAAATATGTCCGAATGGTAAAATGGAACACAAGACATGAGTGAAATGGGTTTGGTGAAAAAGGTGAGCAGTGCCTCATTAATTCAATATGTCAAAGATAATGATGGATAAGTGGATGGGAATGACTCATTTAAACTGGACTACAGCGATCCGCGGCTTAAAACGAATGTGAGCCGGGCGTAAAATGAGGGGCCAGTGGCCTCTCCTCTACTTCTTACCCTCGTACTTCTGGACCCCTTGCTCGATCCACACCCATATTTGAACTCAGCATTCATTGCGATCTCAACTACACACCTATTAAGTTTCGTGACTATATCTTGCATGGTTGTGATGCTATCGTGTTGATGAATTCTGTAGACAGACAGACAGACATTCAAACACCTGGCAAAGAACGCCAAACCAATTGTGCAGTATCTCTCGCTATAACTGGTATCTACGAAAACACTTTCTCACTCCCAACTCTATGCTCATTACATGCATTGTACCCTTTAAAAAATAAACTTCAGAGTTCACAGGAAATATACAGTCAGTACTTTTATATGCTCAGTTAAGTGGAGCTACAGTTATAGCTTAAATAGGCCATCCAATTGGTCCACTGTCCTTGTAACAGTATAAAAGCACGGGATGGGACTCGATTTATTGCCCATAGTATGTCAGACTCCGCTACGATAGGTCGCGATATGCCCACTTTCAGCTTGTTAGTATTGAACCTTTTTCCGGTTGACTTATTACGCCACAGACCAAACAATCGACAAACAAGTAGCTACAGTTAGTGGCAAACTGGTAACATGGTGGACAACTTTAAAGCTCTGTACATTTGTCCATACATGTTGTTAAATATTTAACTCTTCAGCTGACACAGCATGAACTGTGTCTCCTTGTCCATCCATGGATGTAGGTTTTGCCATTATTTTTACCAGCTTCTTCTTCTGTTACACATTTAAGATTTGACTTCCGGGTCAAAGCCTGGGACAGAAACTTGAGTTTGGGTCCGATTGACTGTATACATGCAGAGGTAATTTGACTACCTATCGCATTATTTGGGTGTGTTAGTCCCACTTTGAGAAATTCAATTTATTACGATTTCAGTCCAGCTAACATGTCTACGTGTATTTTAAAAGTCCGGACTAAACAAATAATTGATTTCCTCTAATGTCATGTAAACTTACTGAGTTTCTGCCTGTTGAATGCATAAAGTCTAAGTTCAAAATAAGAAGATAGCTCACCGTTGATATAAAAAGAATCTATTCTCTAACAACAGTTCTTGATTTTGGCCATTCTTGTTTTTATTTACACCAAAACAAATTCCTTGTATGCAAAAACCTACTTAGCAATAAACCACATTCTGAGTCCTATTGTACAGGACATGAACTGCGGCCTCCAGGGTCAAAGTCCTGTGTTTGTTTGACCCATCCACGTACCTTTCTGTGCACCCTACTTAAGACTCTCTTGCTCTTCATACTACGGCAGTTGAAATGGCCTGGTGTCACATACAGATGTTAAAGAGAGCCTTGATGCATCGTAAGTGACACTGAAGGCCAATGACCAAGCGTTAGTATATGATGAGTTGGAAATGGGGACGGGTTGGTCCCCAGGACAAACAGACACACACAGACACAGACACAGACACAGACACAGACACAGACACAGACACAGACACACACACACACACACACACACACACACACACTAGCTGCTGCCATGCTGTCTTGGCTGGTAATAACATTGCTTTGTGTCTTACATGGATGTATTCAATAAAAACCCTACTTACAAAAAATGTTCTTTGTCAGTAAGGAAAATGTAAGTATACCTCCTATGTGATGTTAAAATATCAAGTTTCTATTAGTCATGGGGGAAACAATTGAAAGAACAAAGTATCACAATATTTTTGTGTGGCGATATCGCATCGCCACACAATGCCAAGTACCGATTTTTTTTATTATATAAATTATTAATTAAACTTTAAACTTTAGGGAGCCTACTAGAATAATAAAATCAATTGCTTTTTATTCTTTATTCTTTATTTGGATTCCCATTAGCTTCCACAAAGTGGTCGCTAGTCTGCTTGGGGTCCACTGACAAAACAACGTTAAAAGTACATCAATTTAAACTCACACAATATCAATAAAACAATAGAATTCAATATCAAACCAAATTTAGGACAAAAACAGAGTAGGAAAAACAAAATTGTCACACACACACACACAGATGTTGTATGCTGTAAAGCCCTCTGAGGCAAATTGTTATTTGTGATATTGGGCTTTATAAATAAAATTGAATTGAATTGAATTAAACTGAATGATTGAACTGAATTGAATTGAAACACAAGTCATAATCTCATTCATCTGTTTCCATGAAAATGTGGTCATGTTGTTTTAGAGAAAGAAAAAGCTGATGAAAGAACTGAATTATTGGTATCATTTTTATCAATTATATTCATTTATCAATTGATAAATTAATTCAGTGGTTGTCAACTTGAGCTATGGGACCACCCAAGGGGCCCTGAGTTAAAACATAAACGGTCATAAATTGATAATTAGATACAAGAAAAAAAACATTTTTCTTAAACAAAATTGTACAAATGTTTTTGTCTCGTCTTTACTTTTGTCTTGTCTTCGCTTTTATTGACACTATCACCTCTTTAGGTATCTGAAAAATCCTTCAAATAAAGGAAAAAAATCTAACTCTTCACCATCCATCATCATTGATTCATATCCAGATTATGGATAAGACCTGATGGCACATCACAAGTACACACTCAGTAACATTAATGTAACGTTAACATTAGAGAAAATCAAATAACTGTTAGTCAGAAAAACTGGACTTTTAAAACACATGTAAACATTTTAGTCTGACTGAAATCGCACTAAATCAAATTTCTCAAAGTCAGACTAACACACCCAGACAATGTGATTGGGAGTCAAATTAGTCCTGCATGTATACAGTCAATCAGACCCAAACTGGCCTAGGCGCTCTGCGCATACTCCACAGTTTCCACCCCAGACTTTGACCCGGAAGTCAAATATCATTAAATGCATAACAGAAGAAGAAACCAGTAACAACATGATGAAATATACATCCAGAGCCATGCATTTTTGGACGGACAAGGAGACACAGTTCATGCTGTGTCAGCTGAAAGATATAAATATTTAAAAAATACATTGATGGAAGGAAAACACGGAATGACTACCTGTTCAAAAAAGTGGCGGAACAGCTGGAAGACACTCGATTGTTTGGTCTGTGATGTAAAAGGTCCAATACTAACAAGCTGAAAGGGGGCATATCACCACCTATCATAGCAGAGTCGGACATACTTCGTTCAATAAATCAATTCCCCTCCCATGCTTGTATACTGGGACAAGGACAGCAGTCCAATAAAATGGCCTAGTTGAGCTCTAACTGTAGCTCCACTTAACTCTGCATGGAAACGTACAGACTGACGTGTTTTAGGAGGTCACAAGCAGAAAAAAAACCCCTGGATTAACTGACTAGTTATTTTCATGTCCAATCCTAATCACTAGCCTGTTGACAGCGTGCTATCAGTCCTAGTGACAGTGGATATGCCCCCAGTAGATCACAAGCTGTATCTAAACATGATGTTCAGCTGGTCTCTGTTCTCCGGTCAGGACTCTTTGTGACATGCCACCTCAGAGGCTGCTGCTTCCGTTTGTTTGAGCTCATTGCGGCTGTACTAGAGCTGACCTTGGGGCTAGTCCACTCTTGCAGATTAGATTTACAATGATCCACCTCACATTTCCCAGATACATCTGCTTTTTGGAGCCCTGATGACCAGCAAATCAATGTAGCTGTTCTCTGCCTGAACTTCCAAAGGGCATATAAAAACAGAGGTGACCTGGCCACCATCATTGAGTTAATGACCACTAAAAAAGCCACTCATATGAGCCGCCATTCATCATGCTTTAACTGTCCTGACAGGGAGGAATTATCAATATTCTACTCTTCTCTTTCTAACAAGCTGAGAACTATAAGACACTGCTGGTAATGTCTGTGACAGTGCATCTGTCTGTTCTCTCACAAGCTACATCCATGTTGAAACTTATTTTGTAGTTGAAACCTTAATTGCTGACAGTCTCCTGCTCCTCTCACTAGTGGATGCACTAAATTAAATCGTCAATTTCAACACATATTCAAATATACACACACACACACACACACACACACACAGTACTGTTGCCTATTAAACAGTTTAAGCAGAGTAAAACATGACAATATTATAACATTAGGTTGTAACTCTCATTTAATTCTTATTTACTAACACACTGTATGGAAAGGGTTTTGCTGGATGATCCTGTTTCAGGGCCCCAGGGCCAAATGTTGCTGTTGAATATACACCCCTGTCTCCTGTGTATCACGTACTGTATGTATCCTGTCACCTCCAAGTCCTCATGGAGGACACAGATATGAGACATTTTTAATGGTTAGCTAATTCAGTTTCTTGGCGAGAGTTAAGATGAAGAATGCCGATCCCCTGAGTGTAATGTAAGTATAAATCATCCAGAAGAATAGAGGAGCTGTGTTTTTTCATGAACTGCTAACATCAGTGTGAATACCTGGTCAGGGCTCATTTATACTTTCTTTACATACAAACATAGATTTCAAACATAACTGTCAGAAAAACAGACCAGACACCAAAACTACTGCCACAGTGCCAATTTGCCGCGATAGTTCCAGTGTCAACCCTAATCCACATCTCTCCCTCGTCTTTTAGTCCTCCCTCTTTCTCATTTTACTTCTTTGCCTATGCCTTGAACTTCTCCATATTTCTTGTCTTTAATAATGACATACTAATTGGATAAGTTTGATACTTTTTTTTATTGCTGTGACCTCTGACCTTTGTGCTTTGTTGTTGGTTATTTGTCTTATTTCAACATATTCTCAACCTGGCTTTGTCAGTGGACCTGCACATTAAAATATGACATGACAATGCCCTCCTACATCTGTTTGGTATGTTCACGAACAGCGTGTCAATGTACGCTTGTTACATGCATTGTGTCTTTTCAAAATAAACGTCCGTTTTCACAGGAAATGTACATTTTCATCTTGTTACATGCACACAGTCTTTTTCAAAATAAATGTAGGTAAAACACTTCCTTTCTGGGTTTATTTCCTTAGGTTTAGGTAACAAAAGTTTGTGGCCTCAAGGTTTTCAGAATTGGCTCACTGAAAGTAACCCCAGATTCAGATATTTACTTTCTGTTGTGGGAGTGTGGATAAGGTGTGTCATCAATATGCCAACCAGTTGCTAAACCTTTAGTGGACTAACCCATACCATAACTAAACAATGTAACAAATAACATAACATGCAAATATAAAATGAAAATTTCAAAAATTGTACAAATGACATTGCATTGTTACACAAATTATTTCATTGATTAAGTAATTGTTTAGTCCAACGAAACTGTAGAAAATGAAAGACAAATGCTGTTTGAAGGACTGACAGCCCAGTGTAGGATTCCAAAAAAACCTGATTAAAAAATAACAACAAAAAAAGTAATCAATAAAACTGTCATCAATTAATTGACTTTCTGATAACTGCTTCCTCAGTTTTATTCTGTGTTAAAACTAAACTACACAATCGTGGAATTCACTGTCCTGGAGCTGAGTAAGATTCTGAGGCAGCAAGAACAGTGGGTCAAGTCAGCATTGGGGGGGGGGGGGGGGGGGTCAAAGGTTAAACCGTGCCTCTGTCACAAGACTGAAGAGAAGAGGAGGGACTTCCCTGCCTTTTACAGTTTTTTTTACAATAGGATTTAAGCATTTCTCAATACAGACCTTACTGTTTCACAACTACAGCAGCAGCATTCTGTTGAATCAAATGGTTCCCTCAAGAACTAAGTGCAATCGAGCTCTGAAAAACATGAAGATGCCTTCAAACTGAATGACTCTGTCATCTATTACACATAGAAATTTTCTAAGAAGAAAACATGTGAGTCACACACAACACATTTCACAGTACTTTTACATGCACTGATAATATGCTAACCAAACATGTTTTTACTTTAGAAAATTCATAAAATAGAAATAGGACACAAGACTCATAATAATATCAGAGGCCTTATAAGTATGTTGTCTACCAGCAGGGCTTGATTAACCACTGGAGAGCCAAGAGGCAGAAATAAGTCCCTTGTTTCTCCTACTCTCTGTGCTGTGTGTATCTATCAGCTCCTCATGCGTACTTAGTTTGTGGTAAATTAACCATGCAAAAATGTATTTAGAAATATGCCCAATGTAAGCACAATAAAAACTTTGTAATTAAGTCCTCAAAACTAGCCTTTAACTCTTCTATCTGGGACCTCTTAATGATGATGATGACAATAATAATAATAATAATAACAATAATAATAAATATAGCCGCAAGCAGCAATTCCGGGGCCCAAGTGAACATGGACATTTAAAACTTGAGAGCTGGGTAAAATAACTAGTAATCTGTAACCTATTATATTTGAAAGTAACCTTCACAACACTGACCATCACATGATAGCTGGTGGTTTGTGTTTATAGGCCATGGCAGCACCATACTTCCCCACCAGAGGGCTGTATCATACAAACATAGAGCTCCTGTGAGCTGTCTGTCAGAAAACAAAGACCAACAGAAGTCAGCAGCCTCTGCGGACTCAGTCCTGCACAAATACCAACAGGCTGATCAAAGTGGACCAACGTGTGACCTGAGAGGCAGTGTAGCAGCCATTCTAATTTATAGATGTGGGCCAGCAGCTTTAATGATGGAGAGTGCTAAGCGGGCTCCAGCTTCTAATTGTCTTATCTGCTGCCACACAACCAACAGCACCTTTGATGTTGTTTGGTTTCTGTAAACAGAAGTGGTTTCAGTGGAGGCTGAATATTTTTGATCAAACGACACATTTTTGCTTAAGCTCTCAACAGCCAGTATGACGTTTGTTACAAAATATTATATGTCCATACTGGAGACAGAAAATTATGTTGAGGGCTTTCTGTAACTCTGAGAAGTCTCGCTCCGTGCCAAATATTTTTAAGACTAGCTGTACAATTATTCAGGAGGTGGTTGAAGCTCCTCACAGTGATCAAACAAATGCGGGCAAGTCCAAACAAAAACCACTGCAATAAGGTTTAAGAGGTAGCTTCATAGTGGAGACCTCATCCCAGACCTCATGTACCAAGCCTCCACACAGCAGCTGATGGAGGTTTGTCAGGATGTTCCCTTCTCTGTCTCATTTGAATTTAAAGTTAACAGATATTGATCAGTGACAATTATGAACAAGTCATAGAATGCTGGAGCTAATAAGACTGGTCATGATTTTAAAAAAATAAATAAAAAAATAAAAATTAAAGGGACTATTCAGATTTTTTGAAGTGAGGCTGTATGGGACACTTATCCATAGACAGTATATTACATACAGTAGATGTCAGTCAGTGTGCCCCTGATTTGGAGAAGCAGGTTGGAGTCTGACATAAATGCAATATACTGCTGTGAAGGGGTCAGCAATAAAACATATTTAAGCCACCTAAAAAAATATCACTATTAGTTTATGTGTATGCTATATTAAGAACATCTTCACTGCTTTACCTTAATGTCAGACAGTGATTTCCACCAAGAAAATGAAGCCATTATATCCCTTTCTTCATAGCCAGACTCCAATGAGAAAAAAAGTGGTTTAGCATTGCTGGACGCAGGACCTGCTAGTCTACCACTGCCTTGATCACTTAGTTAGTTTGTGTTATTGTGTGAATTAGGTGTTTAAAGGGATTAGTTCACATTGACCAAAGTCACACAATAACACAAATTCATTAACTAATTGAAGCAATGGTAGATTAGCAGCTCTTCTGTTAAGTGAGCTGAAATTACTGTTTTTGTTAATGGAGTCTGGTGGCTTTGACGAGAGCATAGATGGGGAATTGAAGCTGTTAATGGCTTCTCCATCAGAGCGGGTTGTCTGATAGAAAGCTATAGCAGTGAAAATACTCTCAGCATAGCGTACACCTTAACTGACATATTTTTTTTAGATGGCTAAAATCTGTTCTGTTGCTGACCCCTCCACAGCAGTACATTGCTTAGCTTTCTGTCAGACTCCAGCCTCTTTCTCAAAACTGGGTGCATGCTGACTGACATCTACAGTACGTAATATACTGACTCCAAACCAACCCTTTAATACTGGAAATCTTCCTTACAGGAGCTACAACTACTGGCTACTGCAGGGAAATGAAAAACACTATTGAGCACTCACTTTTATTTTGCACTAGGCCTACTTAAGAAAAGTAGTTGTGAAAAACATAAAACTCAATATCTAAGGTAAAGTCTTGTGTTAGATGAGAGTGCTAAGGGACTATTCATTACTTATCAAGGCAGAGGGTGGTGCAAAATGGGGGGAGGCACTTCAAATATTTTTTTTTGCATTAAGGAGGTAGTTATGTTTTTTTATTTGGCTTCGCGGAGAGGCATCCTACTTTCAGTGGTGGTATTTTGTATTTATTTCAAATACCCAAAACCCACAAGTGGGTTTAAAAGGCATGTTTTCTTTAAAAATCTCCAAAATTACATCAGAAACTATGAAATAAGGTCATTTATGTTCATGGGAGGGCCAAGCATTTCCTTCTCAGTCACTCATGGAAGCTCAAGGAAAAATATTTGTAGCTGCAGAGAGGGTCATGATATTAAAAAAAAAGTCACACCCCAGCCACCCCCCTACTCTGATAAGTAAAGTAAGGTCCCTAAAGGATTTTATTCAAGGATTATTATACTTCTAAATTTGCACATTTTCATACTTTCCATGTGTCGATGTGTAATCTGTAAGTCAACAGATCTGAGGGCAGGTTTCTCACAACATGCCACAAAGCCACAGTCGGACATATATCTGGTTTTCCTTTGAATGTGCATTGTAAAGGGGGATGAGACATCACAACGAAGAATCTCTGTCTTTTTGCCATGTCGGTAATGGCAGGTTAGGTCGGCAGTGGGGTGTCTGCTACGCCTCTTCCCAGAGAACTGCTGCTGAAGCCTGAGTGGGACTGGAGCCTGTCAAATTACAGTTGGATCCCACCTCACTTCCCACTCCCTCTTCCCTCCATCTGTCTGCCATCTATCTCTTCACCACCACTCCTCCCTTTGCTATCTTTTGTCTATCTGTCAGTGTTAAAGTAGCAGTCATTTTACGACTCGGAGACACACAAAACGGAAATGTTCTCAAAGCAACATGTCTGGCCGTGCTCGCGCTCCCCCCAAATCTCGCAGAGACATTGGACAGAAATGTGAGTGTGATGCTTTGAGAGTATTTCTGGAATTCCCTCAAAGGCAGATTTTCAAAATGGCAGTTGTGAGTGAATCTGTCCCACAGTGCGAACACACAGGGGAGTCTGGATGTGCTGCACTCTGAGAAGTATTTGATAGAATATGTAAGACTAAAAGATCGCCAGCCTTCAGCTCCTGCTTTCAGATTCTGAACTTCGTCTGCGTATTTTGAGAAAAAAAATGCAATATTTGGACTTTTAATATAATTTACACTGGTAAAAAAGAGGAGGCCATTTTCTACAGCGGGTAACAATAGAGGTCCCTACAGTATCGCCTCTTTAGCCCTTCCCCTCCCATATCCCTCATCCCTGCTTTGTCCATATCTAGCTCATCCCCTATTTCTCTCTCATCCAACGCCCCCCCCCCAACCATATATTCCCACCCCCACTCCATCTCCATCCCTCTCTATCTCTTAACACCCCCCGCTCTCTTCTCTCTCTCCTCCTTTTCTGTCCAGCCCTCCTCTTCTTGCTCCAGAACTGTCAGATGGCATTAGCTCCTTTCACGCTCATGGCCTGTAGGAATAACAGCCGTGAACCTCGCCGAACAGCGCCATTCTCCTGCTCCAGTTAGCTCTCCACTCAGCACAGGCTGTTGCGCAAAGACCAATGTTATTCACGTTGTGCCCCTTCACTTACACAACATGCCCAACTAAAGGGCAAAGTAAGGCGAACGCAAATCTCAGCAGAGAAGGTCGTGGCACTGAGTAAAGATGCGCGTGTATTGTATAACACGGTCACGCTCACTCATAATTATCAGCTCGTCCCCCTGACTCAAGGATCGACCCACAGCTTTGCTACGATTTGGCTCACGTGGATCAAAAACGGATCCACTTCTTATCTCCTTACGGAGCCACAGGCCTAAAAATTTGTTAAATATATCGTGCTCAGCTTATTTCCCATGAAGCTTCAGCTGCAGGGCAAGTTGTGGTTGGTATTAAAAGCCCACTGTGACCAATAAGCTGTAAAATGTGAAGAAGTTTTTATCGTATGGAGAAACAGGGTAAAATGATTGTGATATGACATGCATACATGCATACAGTTGGAGAGGAGATTTCTACTTGTAGCTGTTGTCACTGTGTCCAGACTGATTAACTGTACAGTTCATCTAATAGTTTTGGGGGCTTGAAACGTGCAGTATGGATAATTACTTTGATATTGTTTAAAGGTTAGCTTAACATACTAACTTTTGACTTGGGATTTTAGGGGTCCAGTTTGTAGGATTTAGAGGGCCATATTAGGGCTGGGCGATAACAATACCAATGGGTATGCACAATATTGGATATTTTTGCCGATATCCGATATGTCAATATATAGCAACCCATTTAACAGGTAACCAAAGCTGATATTGATATATCCACTTTTTCCCCACTTCATCCAGTCTCTTCTGTAGTGGAATTAACAACATATTATGCATGCATACTCTTATCATGATGGCCCACCAGTAGATGGAGACATAAAATACGAAACTTTTCAATGTATGTGATATTTATTCATTGTGCAAAATAAGAAAAAGAATGTTGGCCGATTCTAATAGTAGATGTAAAAGTCAATATCGGCTGATAACGATGTGCTGATATTATCTTATTATCGTACATACATCTCAATATAATTTGCCTCGATAGAGATATAATAAATGTTCAATAAATCCTCTATATAATGAAACAACCCATACACCCATAGAGGGGGATGGTAATGTATCTTAAACACCAATTTCCACCTGCAATGTACCAGAAGAAGGAGCAGCTGCAGCAGCACCAGTAGAAGAATAAAACGAGATCGACCACTAATGTGTATGGTAACGTTATAAAGTTACAACATTCAACAACTTCATGGGTTATTTTTAGTATTATATTTTTGACCACGGATAACAGCACAGCACTATCCTTCATCTGAATCTGCCGCATATCATTAGCTACAATAGTCAAATTGTGATTCTTACTTACATAGTATTACATGGTTGGGCTCCCTTTTTATGTAGCTGAACTACTTCATCTGTATTCTTCAGCTTGCTCTCTTCAATCAAAAATACTAAGACCTGTGGTGATCGCGCTTTTGTGGCCATAGCACCTAAATTTTGGAATGCTTTGCAGGCTCCCTTATGCTCTGCTGACTCTGTGGTTTCTTTTAAAAGCCAGCTAAAGATGCATCTGTTTAGACAGGCGTTTGGATAACTTGTATGCACCAGAATTGTATTTTATCCATATTTTGTGTATTAGTGTTGTGTATTGTGAATTCTTTTCTTTTCTTTTTTTTTTTGGTGAAATCAGCAAGTGTGCGCTTTTAACTATGTGGCTCACGTAGTCACTTCGTCTTCTGTCTTTGCCCTTGTGAAGCACTTTGTGACCTATGTCTAAAAAAGCAATATATAATTATAATTAATTTTTATTTACTTACATTACTTACTTATAGCTGTATGGCTGACTCATCTAATGCTAATGTTAAGTTAGTAAGTTTAATGTAACTGACTAGCCTTCAATTTCATTACAACGATGTGACATAATGTGACTAAAGGTAACCTGAATAAACCTTTCATACATTTCCTTGTCTGTAAACATTAATTCTGCCCCAGTAACGTCAGCAGATTTTCAATCAGCAATAAATGACCCCATGTTACCTCATGACATCAACAAAGTCTGTCTCTTGTTATTGTTATGATTCAGAAACATCAAAAATGTAAAACTGTGTGTTTCTTCTTGTGCTTCTGCACAAAAAGTTTGACATGCTCCTGACCAGAATGAAAAAAATATTTTTTTCCCCTCAATTTATTTTGATTATAATTATTTTGACTCCACCTCAGATATGTGAAATGTTCTGCTGCTTGGCGAGTGTTTGTCATGTCATGTTCTGATAATAAATAATAGTTTAAACTACAATTAACTTTTACTCAGTAGCAAAAATTAGCCTCAAAACTTCAAAGAAAGAAGGATTTTGACTTTTTCAGATAATTATCAATATTGACTGATATGAATTTTTTTATCATAATAAAATTTTTAGCCATATCGTTCAGCCCAAGGATATATTGGCAGAAATGGAATATAATATAAAAAGTATATTTTCTTTAGTGTATAATCGCCTGAAAATAAGAATAGTTGTGTTTTTGTTACCTTAGAATTAGCCGTTTGTGTCTATATAGGGAGCAGGTCCTCGTCCACTGAGTCTGCCATTTTGCACTGCCATGTTTCTACAGTGGCCCAGAACTGACAAACCAAACACTGGCTCTAGATAGGGCCATTCATCTTTTTGTGTCGGCCACCATAGTTAAAAGCCCACCTCCGACAAACAGCGTCAGACAAATACTGATTTATGATGGGAAATTTTATTTATTGAGTTTTTACTGGTTTAAATCACCTGGTTGATTTGTTTTGGAAAGAAAGAGACCTCTACAGATGATTCATCTCACAGTAAAAACCTCCTAAACGTCTGGATCAGAAAAAAGGTGAGCATACATTAGCATGTGGTGGGTCAGCCACCCATCTTCAATATGCCAAACAGCGTAATTTGTAATGTGAAACTTTTATTCAAGGTTTTTACCAGTTTTAATCACCTGATCTGTTTGTTTTGGAGAGGAAGAGACCTCCGCACATAATTCAGCTCCTGGTAAAAACCTCCTGAACAATGCATATAACAGGATTCTTAACGGGGAGAAGTTTCAGCTGGCTGCAATCTGCAACCCTCACTGCTGTAAATTCCCCTAAATCTTACACACTTAAGTTACAGACCTTAAATCAGTCCTAACAAATGTAAAAGAAGTGGTGGTTTGAGAGAAAATGACATAATTATTAGTATTTAATTTTAATTTTTAATTTTATAGTACTTACACTGCAATAATTGAATAATACAGGGTAATATTACACACAAGTGTGAAGGAATGTTTTTGAGGCTAGAAACACTGCAAATGCAGTTTTTTGGGGGTGATCTGTATGGGCAACGCAATTATCATTTTGACAAGTAAGCACAGATAGTAAATATGAGGAGAGAGTAATTTCTCATCACTCTGTGCTCAACAAGCCCAGCATGGAAGGAAGGCTTAGAGGCTAATAATCAAAGCAGATTACCCCGAGCTCTGATAGATGCTATGCGAGCCTGCTAATCATCCGAGTGATAACCATGAATCATCCAATCGCAGTCAGAAATGAGCAGTGTGTTTCAAATTCCGATTTTGATGGAATGATCTCTGTATCAGCTAGCTATCAAACTGCCTCTCTTTGACTTCCATTTGCCTCCTCCAGCCCGTGACACAGTAATTCCTCCGTGTTAATAGAGTATGCGTAAGTCAGTGCATATTAAGTGTGGCCAGGAAGGGTGGGTGGAAACACTGGAGCTTCAGAGCACTGGTGTGACTGTGATCTCCGGCCTGCCTGCCCTGTGATTTAGCCTCAAAATGACAGACTTGCCCCTCATTGGGCTACGGGTGGAGAGCTAATGACATGCTGCGTGGGCTAACATGACTATTAGCCCACTCTGAGCAGCAGGAACTGACAGGAACACAATTCTGTCATTACGCCCTGAGGAGACCTCTAATCAGGGAGGCAGGGACACTAGGAGAGGCCAGTCACGCTGGTTTCAGTGTGGAGACAAAGAGGTAACTGACTGGCTCTGTCTTACCTCATCGTTTAGGGGGGCCTGCAGGCTAAGGAAATCATCTCAAAAGATTTAAGTACACTGATGTTTCATGCCAAACAGCAATAACAAGTTTCAAGAACATTTGACCCAGTTGCTGCTACTTGCAAATTAAGTGTAATGAGCACAGCAGCATATATTTTATCCATCCAAGTCTTTGCTGCTGCAGCACTTGGCCTGGTATGACCAGTATAGCCTAGCATGGCTAATGCTAGCTACATTTAGATACATATTACTGCGTAACTGACATGACAGAGTCAGTTCACTGACTTGTGACTCTTTTCCACTTGTGCTACATCAGGAAACATGTGAACATACTCATCATCCTGGAGCAAAAGGTAATGTCATTAAATGTCTTATCTCCCCAAGAATCCAAAACCCAAAAATATTCAGTTCACTAACGTAAGACTAAGAAGAGCAGTGAGGTGTCACCTTCCAGAGGCAATTACATTTTTTGGATTTTCTTTTCTTAAAAAATTACTAAAACAATCGTATGGAAGCCCATTTCCGCCACTTGATGGGAAAAAATAAGATCCAATAACTCAAAATAATGAGATACGAAGTCAAAAATAATGAGATACTATCTCAAAATAATGAGATACTAAGTCGAAATAATGAGATACTATCTCAAAATAATGAGATACTAAGTCAGAACAATGAGATACTAAGTCCAATAATGAGGTGAATGAGTACAGTTACAGCCTTCGACAATCCATACTCTTCATCTCTCAGTCACGATGGATAACATCATTGAGGGATACTAACTCAAAACAATGAGGTAATAACTCACGTACATCGGATATGCCACACACTACACTTTGATGTGACGTATGGGGTATGTTTGGCTACTTAAGTAGTCTACAAATTACAGAATGTGGTAAAATAGTGTTGATTTTAAGTGTTCTGTTTGGCTAAGACATAAAGTTAAATGAAACTATAAAATCACACACGTTTATGCTCTGAGTCTCCATTGCTATGGTTACAAACCAGCGGTTGACCCAGCGCAATAATTTCGTCCAATTGACTTCAGATTTGGTACAGATCATCCTGAGAACATGCTTATCAAAAGTTATTAAAAGCTTTACACTATGTCAAGGGGCGTGGCCGCTAGGGCGTGACAAATTTTGGCGACTTTTCGTTTTCTCACCATCGAATTTCGAACGGCTCTCACGCCCACATACTTGATCTCAGATGATGATGGCTCCACCCTGAATGCCCCGATATGTTAATATCCCACCTTACTCATAGCGCTCCCCGGTGGTAACAGGAAGTGATCAGTTTTTACTTTGGCATGTACTGATGCCACAAACTTGACCGCATCAACTTCATTCCACCTCTAATGCATGCAGAACAAGTTGGTGAAGCTACCTTATGAACGCTGTGAAGCTACGACTAATGGTGTCCATGTGGCAACATGGCGACTATCGATCCCTCGCCACTAAATACGTTTTGCTTCTTGATGGCTTCAGCGACCTCACATCCTCATCAAAATTGATACACAGGTCAAGAATGGCCAGCTCTTACATCTGATAGGGGCGACGCCCATGGGGGGGACAAAATGCCTCTATAGCGCCCCCTTGAAATTTTCAAAAACCCCTCCCCATAGGGGTTTTTTTGGAGTAGGAAGATGAAAATTGGTACATATGTGTATGTTGCCCAGACGCACAAAAAAGTCTCCGCCACCAATGGTCTACTCCAAACAGGAAGTCGCCCATTTTGATTTAAACTTTTCATTTTGGTGGCAATTTTGTGATTTCCACAACTTTGTATTTTAACAAACTCCTACAGATTTTGTCCAAACAACTTCAGATTTGGTACAGATCATCCTGACACCATGCTGATCAAAAGTTATTAAAAGCTTTTCTCTATGTCAAGGGGCGTGGCTGCTACGGCGCCTCCCTCGCCACCAAATACGTTTGACTTCTTGATGGCTTCAGCGACCTCATCTCCTCATGAAAATTGATACACAGGTCAAGAATGGCGAGCTCTTACATCTGATAGGGGCGTCGCCCATGGGGGGGACAAAATTAAGTTTTCACATAACCGCTTCAGTGATGCGTGCTGCTGGCCCCCCGCGGCGGTGCAGGAGAGCGAGGGCCCGATCACTGCTGCTTGCAGCTTTAATTTTTCCTTGTATTCTGTATTTAGCTATTTCAATTTTTTATTTTTCTGTTGACATAAATTTGTCTATATGTTTCCCTCTTGTAGTGTTGAAATGTATAAATATAACTGTGTATTTACTGTTCCAGTGCCATGCTGTTGTACCACAACAATTTCACAATTTGGGATCAAGTAAATACATCCTAAGGGTTAGGGGTTGGCGATATGGCCCTAAAATAGTATCACGATATTTCAAAGTTTATTCCACACTATTGAGGCTACCCCTCCTTTTGGAACCACGGTAGAGTCCGTAATAATTTTGCTTTCAGCCATGCTTGTTGTTGCTGTGCGTATACCAGTACTATCATGAACAATATCATATATCTATTTGTCCCCTTGACCCTGCCTGCTCCACACTGCAATGTACTGCCAAAAATCTATGGATTTGCTGCTACAGACACCCCATATCCTACCTGTAATTACTACAAAAAAAACACATTCATTAGGCTCATGTTTATGGTAAATGCAAATCTGATATTAAACAGCTCATTTAAAAGGTTTGTCAAGATAGTTATTTAGGGTTCTTTATGAACAATATGGTGTTTGCACTGTAGAGAATCACTAGAACAACATCCCCTCTCTAAGTAATACAATGTATATGAGCATCAATACCATTTCACCACATACTTGACACTGTGTGAAATTTCCTAATGCAGTAAACCCCACTCATCTTACACCTCAAGAGGATTAAAGCAAACACTGAGAATTATGAGGAAACAGCACTGAGGCAGGTCTGTCCAGGAACATTCCTCCCTGCAGTAGGTGGAACGCAGGAATGTGACAAGCTATAGCCCATAGCCTGTATCACTGTGTTAATCATACATTATAATCACATCAGGCACATACCTAACTGTCTGAATACAAGGTTGGGAGGACATAGAAAGAGCACGAGAAATAATCTGGATTTCACTCATCTGTTTAAAACCAGATCACTCTGCTCTAGTGGACGGTAATTTATTTTACCATGCATTCCTTTTTACTAAAACCATTCAATAAAATGTGTGCCTTGTGTCTTTAAGACCTGACCAGCCTGACGATAACTGGTACTGCCAGATTTGAGCTTCAAACCCACAACCTAAAGCTATATTTCTGCTACGTTTCATTCATTACAAACTGTTACCTCACCGGGCTAATGCAATGCACTGGTTTTGCTACTATTTTGCTCTCCTTCTTGCAACACAACCCACACTTGAAAGCAAAAAATTGGCACATTCAGAGAGAAAAATAAATGTATTTCTTGATAAGACAACGTTTTGGGTTACAGTCACAGACAAGCCTAAGTAGCATCATTCAGTACAGTTACATGACATTAGAGAAAATCAATTTATTGTGTTGGTCCGACTAATACTGGACTTTTAAAATCAATGTAAATATGTTAGTCCGTACGTAATTGAATTTCTCAAAGTCGGGCTAACATACCCAGATAATATGATTGAGAGTCAAATTGCTCCTGCATGTATACAGTAAATCAGACCCAAACTGGCCTAGGTGCTCTGTGCATGCTCCACACTTTTCGCTCCAGGCTTTGATCGCAGTTGGGAGAAATTTTCCTTGAGGGCTTTCTACCAGAAAGGGATCTCTTGGTTAAGGTTAGGAGAAAAAGTCGTGGTTTGAGTTAAAATAAATGGATTTCTGTCAAACAAAAATATCTACCATGTGACCCAGAAGTTGAATATCATTAAATTATAAATAAATTAAAGAAACACTTTTACAGTGAGTAATTGCTACGTTTCAAAGTAACCTATCTAAATACAGTGGTAACCCCTTATAGCAGGGCTGCCTTAAGTGGGAGCTATGGGCCAAAATAGGCTCATCATAAGGAACGAACAAGCCCGCCAGATCTTTCTAGCGAAAGATATAATAAAATCAAATTTAAAAAATATATATATATAAATCGCTGATAATTTGGGCTGCCCCTTGAAAGTCAGAGATTCTAATCATCAGTCAGACACTCCTCAGTCGACTGTAGGGCTGTCAGCGAATATTCTAAATTCGAATTGAAATTCGAATTTGAAAAAAAAAAATGGACCTTCGAATGTGAAAATTGATATTCGATTGCGGAGAAAAAAAACACACCACCGCAGTTGTCCTCTTTGCGAGTGGGCGTTGGCCTGGGCCGCTGCACTGAACGCACTGCATAAGGCCACACCACCCGCGGAGGTGCTGCGCAGCGCACCGAAATTCTCGCACGAGCCGGAGCACTTCCGTTCACATCAGACGCGCATTTCTCCACGCTGGTCGACAAGCAGTTCTGCTCCCAGCTGTTGTCTCCGTCACCCGGCTTGACACATTCGCTCGCGGCTCGCGCAGAAAATAGACCAGAGCCGGCCACGGAGCTGCGCGGCGCAGCGCAGCTGGTGTGGATGACACAATCGGTTATTACACGGGCGCCGAAAGGAAACTGGCTTCGCTTCTCGGCGCTTCGAAGCTCTTCGCAGCGCTTCCGCGAGCGGTGTGGCCTAACGGGTCAGAGAGGGGGGGCGAGCGAGAGGTCCGCGGTCGTTTCTAATGTAATGTTATAGATAATTGTTTTATGTGTTTTAATGTGTAGGTATGTAAATCTTTTCAAAGACGTTTATGCTGAAATAAAAATACCTACAAGTAGTTATGTTTCCTTGTATTAATACAAGTATGTTTCCTTGTATTAGTTTGCCCTCTTGTGGACATAATGCAGAGAAAAAAAAATATTCGAATGGTTCGAACCTATGAGTTATTTTTAGAAGGAATATTCAAACGTCATTTTTGAGCAATTTTGACAGCCCTAGTCGACTGAGATTGCTTCAAGTAGAGCAGTCGTTTTTTGTGATGTTTTGGTCCCCAGATTTTGCTACGGAGTGAGCACTCTTGGCTTTCACACGCTTTCACACTACTCTTTGGTACAGACAGCTGCAGACAGGATGCGGCATGGAGGAGGAGAGACTTTCCATTGTAAGGCTTTGACATAACATTATCTTCTCTCCTCTGCTTGGAAGTGGTGAATTTACAGCTCACAGACACTTAATACAACCCAGTCTCTTGTTTTTTGTTTGATTTCTGTTGGCAAAAAATGTTGCACATTTTGGATCCGTTGTTAGCGCAGAACTGAATGTCCCGCTGAGCTCAGTTCAAACTTTAAAACTTTATTCGATTTGTATGGCAAAAAAAGCTCTTTAAAATATGTAGAATCCCTTATTATTATGATTTTTTTTTCATAATCTGAGCAGAGTGGGCAGAGTGTTACTTTATGCAGGAAGTCAATTTGAGTGAGGAAAGAAAAAAAAAAGGACAAGCAGGACAGGTGGGACATGGACAAAAGACATTTCAGTTATGGGAACTGGGGATCCTGGTGCTACTTTGCATCTTAACAATGCAATACGCTATGGTAGATGTTTGGTTTTGTCCCCATGGCCCACCAGTAACTTTCAGTTTTGGCCCTTCAAGGGAAGAAGTTTGGGCACCCCTGCTTTATGGTGATCATAGCTACAGTGATTAACAGCTTATATGGATCAAAAAGCTCGGGACAGAATCATTCCTATACAACTGTATTTAAATAATTGCTTACAGTAATCAATTAGTCCACTTTTCTTAATTTGGGGTCTTTGTCATACATCACAACATATGGGAAAACAATTTAAAACTATGGTAATTCTATTCTTTTTCTACTACTACTTCCTAAGCAAAAGTAGCATTGATGTTGGTACTGTAGTACTATTACAAAACCATCACACTACAGAATTTCAGTCTATTGACAGTTTAGTTACAGTGACAGATAACCTTTGTCAAACAGCACCTCATAAGATCAAAACTCCACTTACCTAGATTACTTTCATTGACTGCATCTGTGAAAACAGAAAACAAAACCCTTATCAATACACATGATCAATGGAGATGGAACGTCATGACTAATTTAAGCAGAGAGGCTCTAGCCTTCTTCAATAGTAATGTTATGTCTACATGCTAAGTCGGGGAACTCAGCCAGACTTGCTGAGGCCTGTACTGCAGGAAGGAACAGGTATGCATACACTGGGTTTACTCAGTGCAGCACTCAGTGCAGACAAACTTGAGTCTGCTACGGTTCCATTATAACAATCATCCAGGGTTTATTTACGACATTCTGAAATATACTTTTTCCACAAATATTAAAAAATTAGAATTGTATGTTTCATACATATCATATCCATGTTTCTAAAGTGCCATAGTCTATGAACTAACACTGTCATCAGGAGGTGGAGGTAATGGTGGATGGTGTGTCACCAAGGCGAGACCTGCCAAGCTGCATAAAAACCAAGTGGTATTTATGCCTAAACCAAACCACACATTAACCACTGGTTGTTTAAACTTTAAGTTTCAGTGTATCCGTTACATAATAACATACAAATGCAACATATCAATGGTTTGCAGAAACATATAATGCAGACATTTTTTATTGGCTTGCTTATCCTGAAAAGGAGCATTTTCAATTTGATTACTATTCAGAGGGCTATGATTTGATTTAAAAACAATTATCGATGCATCACCATGCATCTCGATGCATCAAAAATTTTGATTTCTCAATATGATTTATTTTATTTTTCTCACTGTGTGAATAGTTGCTACTTTAAAAACCTAGCATACTGTATTTGTAGTGATCCATAATTAATTAAACAGATGCATTTATTTGCATTTACTACAGAGTTGGATTAAGTTGTTTAATGCTGCAGTTTGTGTTGGTCAGCTGGTCTCATTTGTTTACTTCACCACTGCTGCACCCCGTTAACATCTCTGGGTGATGGCACAGAAAGTATTTAACTTATACTTCACTTTTGTCTTGCAAATGTAATTTTTTTCTGCAAAAAATTACAGCAAGCTTGCAACCACTGCCTTTTGTGAAGATGAATTACAAGTTAATCATAGATTTTAATAATACCTATATACCGGATACCAAGATGGTGCCTATTCATTCCAATGTAATTGCTTGCCTGGCGCATGCACCAAAAAAGTTTTCTAGCTTTCGAGTTTACTTCCATAGTATGTGGCCCACTGAATATATGCAGCAGTGTTTCTCCTTCTGGCCCCGCCCATGAGTTCCCACTCAGGTCATAGACTTTACATTGTGATGATATCACCAATTTTTTTGATCACTTTTCTCAACTTGAAGAAAGTTTTACAAATATAAAACCACCATGGTTAAAAAAATCAGAATAGAAAGACCTTGTCTGCAGTTCAATGTGTCCTGTCAACAGTTTTACAGACGTGTCTTTTACAGTGCTGGTCTATGGAGAAAATGCTTTTTGGGCCTCTGGGGATTTTTTTGCTGCAATACCTCAAGTGAAGTAAAGCATTTGCTTTTCTACAATATTGAAAAGAAAATCCAACTGGGCATGAATCTCTCCTTTGTTTTAGTTCTTTTCTAGGCGAGACTTTTTACACATACTTCCATTAACCAAATGGTTTCAAGTTTCAATTATTGTGATAAAATATATGTTTGACCAAAATTAACGCTTCCATCTTCATTCCTGTATGGGTAATTTTGACTCTAAATAATGTAAATTCTGTAATACCGTAATACTGTGAGACCACTATTTTTTCTGAGGCAGTTATCATACCATGAAAATCTCACACCGCTACAACCCTAGTTACCACAGGGACAAATTTGCAGCAAGGCTATGCGGCGGGGACCTTAAGTTAATTCTAGCATGTCCGTGCTGTAGACTGTCCAAGTGCTGCACTGCTCTTGCGGTTGAGTTCTGCCTCCTTCCACCAACTTCACGTTTTTAATAAACATTCAGATAATTGATCATTGTGAATCAATGCCGAATCGTCAACGTTAGTATCATGATGCATCCAAGGATCAATTATTTCACCCATACCTATTGTACATCAGACCTATCTACTGTATCACATTGTTTCTGAGCCACAATTAAAAAGATTCCATAAAGGCTACGTCTTGGGAGTAGATCTATGTGGATGAATGGGACATTTCAAACAGTGCTTTCCAACATTTTGCAGTCTTCCTCAATAGATGGACTTTGTTGTTGTCAAACTACAAACATGTTTTGCTTACCATAGTATTAATTTAATTCTTAAGTTTTTAGGTACCTGTCTCCGAGACGTCTGCCTGCACACCAATAAAATAGATATGAATGGAATTGCATTTCTGGTGCTCAAAGCACTAAAAATCTCATTAAAGAATCAACAGACTTATCTTTTTCCAAAAACAAAGTTACTCTGAATCATCCACAGAAGACACATTAACGGATTTTACATTTCTTTGCTGAAAACACACCACATTACCCAGGTAAATAAAACCTACATGGCTAGATTCCACTGGGGTAAGAAAGAAAATATGTGCTTTTCTAATTTGGGTGGACCGACCCTTTAAAAGAGGTTATAATAGATAGGGTGACTTCATATGGGACGATGCCCATAAAATCATTATTCATTATATACAGAAAAAAACAAGTCATGTCAAATATAGCAACAGGGCATGTGTGAATAGTTAACACTGTTTAATAGATGTCTTAAAAACTGCACATAACAGCCTCAGTTGACTTATCAGATCATTCTGAAGGCTACAAAACCCCTGCCCTCCTCATCAGCAGCTTAGCAAAATGCTTCTGACATCCTCACAACGAGAGCCGAGAGCAAGGCAGCCTTACAAGGCAGAAATGGTGACATCACCCGAACAACAGCTAAACAAAATAGGCCACAGCTGTTTGGTTCTTTAGGCTACAAATTAGACTCAATATGTCACATGGCATCACATCACATGGAGTAACTGTAGAAATAAGCACAGAGCTGTCTTCATCAGACTGAGCTATCTCTTTCTGCTTGCTTACTTTCACTGCTTTGTGTTCAGACGCACAGATATAGAGCTCATGCTAATTTGCACTCGATGAGGAAAGAGCAATGGAGGGTGTATTGGTGGGGAATGGATGAATTATGGAAGGATTTAAATAATAAATAGGCCCTCTTCAACCAGACGAGAGAGTCTTGAAAGAGAGGGGTACTGAGGGAGGTAGTGGGACATTTTGCCATAGACTCTCTAAAGAGATCTGGGTCATATGAATTATACCTTACTGGGTCCATTATCGCTTATCAAAGCATCAAATGAATTATTCTGTGGGGGCCCTGCAAATGTGCATACAGCAATGCTACAGTTACTTTTCAACACAAAAACAGAAGGTTGGAGCGATACAAACACCTGGGAGGAATCAGTCAACTGTCAGCATGAAGACATTAAGCCTTCATATATAAAACAGTTCATGAAGCCTTTAATGATGGAGACATGGGATTTGGGCCACATGACTGAGGAAATACAAAACATCACTCTTACATTTATCCTCTGAGATAAACTTTAAGCAATCATAAAGGGATCGGACAAGCTGCTCTGGAGACAGATGAAGCGAAAGAAGAAAAGAAATGGGGAAGAGAGGAAGGGAAAGGGTGGGGGATCAGTAGTGAAAAGGGAGTGTCCCCCCCATAAGTGTTGTTTCTCAGACCTCCACTCCGAGACTGTGGCCTAAAAATATCCCAGCCAAGCTCAGTGGGAAGGCTTCCCCAAAAACCAAGTCAATTTTTCACCAGCAGCATGTGGAGAGTATCCGGGAAAGAGTTTCTGACTGTAGAACAAATCAGAGAGTTACCGACAGCCTCCTCTCTTGTCTTCAGCTCCTGCCACACGAGGCAAAACAACATACACTCGCCTCTTAAATTTAATTATTTTGATGAAGGCCAGCGCTGAATGCCAGTCAAACCAGATACAATTAAGAGTTTTCAAGTGACCAAGTAACAAAGAAAAAAGATTTTATGTGAAAGCAAAGCGTGTTTGGCCCCGCTCACTCTTGTGTTGATTTTTTTAAATGTTGCACACAGCTCTGACAGAAGTGGTTCCACTTCGTGTGTCACTGTACTAGGGCTGCAACGATTAATCGACTAATCGATGACTAATCGACTATTAAAATAATCGGTGACTATTTTAGTAATCGACTAATCGGTTTGAGTCATTTTTCATAGAAAAGTACTATAAAAGTACCCCAAAATACTCTTACTGCAGCTTCTTATGTTCAGATATTGGCAGCTTTACACACTCTCCC
>NC_065513.1:4403663-4461712 GCF_006386435.1 Epinephelus moara
TATATATATACATACATATATATCTATATATATATACATATATATATATACATGTGTATATATAGATATATGTGTATATATATATTTACATCCATTTTATATTGCTGTGAAAACATCAGCACATTTCTATTTCATTTCATTTCTCACCAAAACCTTAACAAGAATACACTTAACACATCATGAGAATGTAACAATTTACCTTTGCCTTAAACTTATTTTTACTGCTGAATAGAGCTTGAACGCCTCATAATGTAACTCAATGCAATCTCTGTGAGCTGTTAGTTGCAGCCACTGGCTGCATAGAGCTAACGCTGACTAGCTCTCCTCCTGCCTATTTTAACACAGATTCGTTGTTCACAGTGTAGCATTATCAGGGAAACAATAGGGTGCATCCTCTGATGTGACGGTAGTGAGTTTCCTGTGTACTTTTGTTACAGGGAAGATCATCAGAAACACGTTTTCATTTATCCCTGGAAGGGCCAGATGCCAGCTGCCTCATCACACAGCAGTGAGACAGACAGTTATTGTATGCTCATTAATTTAAGTTTGTGGCTGTTAGTTGCGAGCCCTGCTTTTAAGTCTGTGCAAACTGATGTGATGCAACAGAAAACCATCAAGCGCTGCCGTCAGTGAATGTCGGCTTATTTGCCGATGACAGTCAACAAGGCGATAATTGGCCGATACCGATGTTCAGCTGATAAATCAGTGCATCCCTACAGTTGTTCTTCTGCAGTTCTTCTCTGAAGTATTTGTAATTCACAGGCATCCATATAAACCCTACAAAAAGTTAAAATGTTTACCTCACCTGGAAATCTGCATAAGTCTAGCTGCATATTGCATGTTTTTCTCATCCCTTACCCTAGATAGGAGGTTCCTTTTTTTAATACAGAAAGCCAATAACTAAATTACTGACGTGTATGTAAATGTAGTGATAGAGTCTGTGTACATTTTTCTGCAATAACAAATGCACTGCAAACTGATGGGCTAAGCCACAGATTCATAGCCACTACTTTCTGGACACAATGAAAAATCATCCAGCAATCAGCCCTCCCAACACAAAGGTAAAATTGAAATATTTAATGAATAATTAATTGAGCATTTTTTGCCTTTTTGGTCTGGACCGCAACATTCTTTGATGTCAAAGAAGAAAAAGACAAAGGAAACCGACTGTAGAAGCAGTATGTGTCACGGCGTGTTGAGACACCTCCAGAAGCTCTGCACTGTTTGTGTTTAGTCTGAAGCTGCAACAGGATCTGAGGCCCAGGCTGAGGATGTCACTCTTCAGCTGGGCCCCCTGGGATGTCCTCCCAGCCCCTGAGGAACCCTGAGGGGAGTGTGGGGGTCACATCAGTGACGTCCCTGCTCACCCTCACATTACCCCCGTTGGCCCCATCCTGACACCCAACCCCTAAGAAGCCACAGCACTCAAAGTGAAGGTCAAAGCGCTGAGGAGGACACACAGAGACGGCCTGATCAAAGACCAGCAGCACATTCGTGTCTGCTCAGGAAAGCTGAGCCCTGTTAATGTTGTTTTCAACTCGATTCTCTCTCTAAAAAATCCTGTTTTAACAATCACAGCCTTTTTCCAGTGCCAACACAAATTTTAAATCACATGTGGATTAAAACTGATTGTTAAATTTGCATAAGAGAACAGACTTAAACAATCTAACCCATTTGATTCAGAGCTGAATTAAATGATGTTGATTGGGAGAAGTATGAAAAGGAGGAAAATGATTGGGAGTCCCCCATTCTATGGTCAATACCCCCGTCATTTACATAAAGTATAATCCATATTCCACATATTTTGACATATTTATCTAAGCCATCCAATGCACCTTGTTATTTCAATATCTGTGGCTTTTCCACAACACATTTGTGAATGACAGTGCTGAAATGAGGAGAACTATTTTTCATTTAGCAGGAGTTTGTGAGTGTTTCATCTTATTACTCAAATGAAGGCTTTTAATGCCGCAGCATTCATAACCCGTGCCTCTTATCACGGCTCCCTCCAACACTTGATGGAATTTGCCATCGCACAATGGTTGGAAAATACACTTCAAAGGCAAGACGCATCTAATCTCCTCCACTCTGCACATTGCAAATTTGCTGTGATAATAAGATCCTGCCTTCCCAAGCGTTCTTAAGGATCTGAACCAAGGATGAGAATTTCATCTCTCTCTCTCCCCCTCTCCGTGTCTTTCTATCTCGCTCTTTCCCAGTGTGGCATCGCGAGGGGGTGGGGGTGGGGGTGGGGGTGTAGGGGCGGTTTTGCTGCAGTTTCAGAGAATCTCCGCAACAGCAATACTGCATATCTGTGGAACCCATCCCATCCTTATGTAAAAGCCCTATTTTACACTTTTATTCTACACACACACACACACACACACACACACAACAAGAGAGAGACACGACTGTCAGCACAGCACAGTGACCTAGTTTCCATGTGGCCCAGAAAGATCAAGCATGACTCCCTCAGAACTGCTTTGGGCACAAAAACCTGGTTCAGTGCATTCAGTCAGGCCAGTGCACATCGGCGAACAGCCAACCTCCCAATCACACTGCAACAGAGAGCCATCGCTGCTTTAACTATAGCTCGCAATGCGGAGACATACCGCTGAGATCCAAAAACAGTGCCGCATCCTTGCCAAAGTCGCAATGCAAGTGAAACTGCAAATGGGAAGGCAGGCTGAAGCCCTGCAGGTAAAGCTGTGTGTTGTGTTTAGTCTGGCGGAGGGCAGGTTGAGGACAGGCTTGTCATCATAGGCACAGCTGCAGGACATGCTGCAACAACACCCTCTCCAACCCCCACTACCCACGACTCCCAGCGCCCTACATACACCACTCCATCCCCTCCAGGTTATCTGTACACATGGAGAAGGTTATGGATGGAGATGCTATCACAGAGAGCGCATTAGCACAACAAAGAGGTATTTTAGAGAGAGGCCCGCCAGGATAATTAGCTGATCCCTTACCAAGATGCCGTGTTCGATACAGAACAACATGCTAATGTGAAAACATAGTGTTGAGTGTTAAGGGAGGAGATGCAATTTGAGCCATGGCCATACAAAACCAAAAGTCACTGTGAAGTCATTGTGGCCTTCATCGACTTACTCACAACTTCAAAACTTTTACTCCTTAAAGGAACAGTCCAACATTTTGGAAAACATTTCGCTTTCTGAAGCAGAAGCGGGTGAGAAGAGCTCTGTCTCGGTGTCCAGCATATAGACAGGTCCAGGATGTCTTCTTTTTTTCATACAATGTTGAAGGCATGACCAGCCTTACTTGCCTCTGATTGGCTGACCCTGTTATTCTTACCCTAACCCTAATGCCAAAAACACAGAGTCGGTATAGCTACAGCTGGAGCAGCTACGTGACCCGCCCACTAACAACATGACCCACCATACCCACACATCAGTCCATGATCGGACCCCCCTTGGCCGGGCAGTGGAAGCCCCGACAAAAATGCTCCAAAGTCGCTGAATACTGGTGCTTGGTCAGTGACTTCTGGCATCAGACACCAGTGGCAAAAAGCCATCCTTTCATGGCGGCATGATACACGAACGGTCACCATTATTGTTTATGGTGCCCGACAGCATCAGGATGAAATATGGCGGGACAACAATGAAAGTTAAGAGAACGGAAGTCCGAGTAGGGCAGGTCGGAGTGGTGGTGGATGGGTCCAACAACCACCGACTGTCACCCAGAAGGCCAGTGATTGCTTCCCCTATGGATGTAAAGCCAAACCCTATTCTTTTTTTTCTAAACTCAATCACGTGCTTTTGTTTCAATTCAATTCAATTTCAATTCAATTTTATTTATTTATGAAGCCCAATATCTCAAATAACAATTTGCCTCAGAGGGCTTCCTAAAGCCAACAGTGTGTGTGTTGACTAAACATAATCACGTGCGTTTATTGTTGAAGGAAAAACATCTATTTGCAGTGTCGTACCAATGCAGTGTGTTTCATTTGAAAGAGACTGTATGCAAACTGTACATTTCCTGTGAGAACAGAAGTGTATTTTTTAAAACAGACAATGCATGTAACAGGCTGAAGTTGACACAGTGTCCCAGAATGTCAACAACCAACACACGAGGGTACCTTGCACATTGTATCTAAACATAGCAAGTCCATGACCAAACATATAGACAGATAGATATAGATATGTGACGAGGTTGGAGTAAGAATGTGTTGAAGTTAGCAATTAACTAATGATAAAGTATTAGGTTAAAAGAGAAGCAGTTAAGGTTAGGGTAAAGGTAATGGTAAGGGTTACATCTCGTTACTTATAATGTGAATCATGTCTTAATGTCTAATGAATTTTTAAGTGTGTTTTTCCTACACTTGGCATCACAACATTGCCTTGTATCAGGGTTCAGATCACCGTCGCATTGGTGGGTTTGTCTTGAACTACTGGTGGGTGGAGTTTGTTGGGGCCTGTCGTGTAAGCTATAGACAAAATGTGTCTGCACATATACATGTCTCACATACACCAGGCAGCAGATAAGTGCAGCCTGCAATCTTGATGGAAGCTGCAGATCTATGTAGAAGTGTGGCTTAACCAAATGGGGATAGTTTAACTTTCAGTGGCCAATTGAGGCATTTGAGGCAGCCAATCAGTAACATAGGAGTCTTGTGACTCTTGTGAAATGTTGACCTATGTGACAAAGAATTTCTCCCCACCTGAAATGCATCAACACTCCTCCTGGCCACATTATTGCAGCAAACCACACTTGGCTGCTGTTTGTTTTGTTTTGGACGTAACCAATCTCACTCCTCATACCTAACCCTAACCAGCCCAACTAACGAAAGCAGTATTAATGAAATGAGTATTAGCCAATCATAAATAGAGTAGGGCCTTTTAGCCTAGCCCAGTACAAAGATTGGATTTCATTCACCTGTTCTCTGTACTGAAAGGTGCGCTGGTACAAGCCAGGCACTAAATTTCCTCTCATTTTTGTGGTGTTGCTTTTACTCTCAGGGCCCTGACACACCAATATGACAGTCGGCCATTGGTCAATGCTGGCCGTCAGTGAGCATCTGTCACCATAGTTTTGTGGTGTATACGCATCATTGGCACTAGTCGGCTTCTTTTTTTTTTTTTTCATCAAACATTGATATAAATATGAAAGTAGCTCACTCTACAAGACATTAGGGACAACTTAACAGGCAGCCCCACTATAGCTCAGCATTCAATACCCTAGTGCCCTCCAAGGTCATCGGGAAGCTCCGGGACCTGGGCGTAAATCCATCCCTGTGGGACTGGATCCTGGACTTCCTGACAAACTGCCCCCAGGTGGTGAGGGTGGGGGGCTGCACTTCCACCACACTAACTCTCAGCATGTGGGCGCCGCAGGGCTGTGTTCTCAGCCCACTCCTGTACTCCCTCTACACCACCGATTGTGAAGCGACTGAGACATCAAAACACGTTGTGAAGTTTGCAGACAACAGCAGTGGTGGGACTGATCTCCGGAGGGGATGAGTTTGCCTACAGGAGGGAGGTGACCAACCTGGAGCAGTGGTGCAGACAATCACCTCTCCCTGAACGTCACAAAGACCAAGGAGTTAATTGTTGACATCAGGAGGAGCAAGGACGCCCTACCATCTGTCACCATCAATGGCTCAGCGGTGGAGAGGGTGGACTCCTTTAAATATCTGGGGGTGAACATCGAGAAGGACCTCACCTGGGACTGCCACATCACCACGGTCGTCAAGAAGGCTAAACAGCGCCTCTTGAGTTGAGAGCCTCCTGACGAGCAGCTTCACCTCCTGGTACGGCAACTGTACCGTTAACAATTGGTCAGCGCTGAGGAGGGTAATTCACACGGCCAAAAAGATCACCAGATGCGAGCTGCCCAGTCTGGAGGACCTGTGCACCCAGCGCTGCCTCAGCAAAGCCCTGAGAATCATCAAGGACCCCACCCACCCCACAACAGTCACTTCGCCCCCCTGCAGTCCCAGCGGGTGAAAGGATACAAAATCCTCAAAACATGAACAAGCAGACTGAGAAACAGTTTTACTCCCCAGGCCATCAGATTTTTAAACGACAGGAAAGGGTAGCTGTGCAATAACATGACCCTATGCACTTTATTACAGTGATGTACTAGTCCTATTTTTACAGATTATTGATTGGTTTTAGGTAGTAGTGATTGCTTTTAGACTTTGTTTTAAGGTGCTGTCATTGTTTTGTTTTGTTTTGTTTTTTAATTGGTGGAGTTTTCCATACTAAAAAATTCACATGTACAGTATGTACCCAGTGCTACTAAGTGACTAATAAAGCTGAAATGAATATACTCAAAGTAAAATACGTATTTTAGAAAAAACAGACAACCATTCGAAAACAAGCATTCAGTTAACAAACTTTTCTGTCATAAAACACAATGTTGAGAACAACAAGCCCAAAGTATGTACAAATTCAGCTGTCTGACTAACAGTTCTGCATCATTTTATCATATC
Source organism: Epinephelus moara (assembly GCF_006386435.1). Taxonomy (NCBI): domain Eukaryota; kingdom Metazoa; phylum Chordata; class Actinopteri; order Perciformes; family Serranidae; genus Epinephelus; species Epinephelus moara. The sequence goes on from NC_065513.1 coordinate 4,410,118, forward strand.
ACAGGTGTCTCCAGAAGCTGTCTTGAAACACTACTCTGCTTCCATGATAGTGAAACATCAGCTTCCTAAAACCCAAATGTCTATAGGTTTGTGTCTGACAGCAGACAGAACGTCAGCGAAAAAAAAACTCTGCACTTTGTTATTCACTGTATTAAATATAATATAAGTAAGACATAACACAAAACTGAGTACTTAACTTTGCCGACCTGGGTGAGAACAGATCAGTATAGCTCTACATGTGGTGAGGGATGATGTGATTCAGGTGAGGAAACAACAGGTAAATTCTTTAGATGGCTAAGGAAGTGGATAGGTGGCATGAGTGCTGTCCTGACATCCACCAAGGTATCTGCTATAATATCATCTAAGTCTAACTGAGAGGCAATCAGCTGCAGAATTTTGTTAAAGCCAAACAAAAGGCTTGTGAGGCAGCGTGTTGCCAAGCATGGAGCGCTGCATGTTATCCAGGTCAGAGTGATTTAATCAGGTGTGAATGAAAGCACTTGGCAGCGCTCCAAGCCTTGCTATACCATCATCACTCAGGGCGCCAGAAAACACACATATACATACACACATACACATATATATATATATACATACATACATATATACAGTATCTCACGTAAGTGAGTACACCCCTCCCATTTTTGCAAATATTTCATTATATCTTTTCATGGGACAACACTATAGAAATGACACTTTGATATAACTTAAAGTAGTCAGTGTACAGCTTGTATAGTAGTATAGATTTACCTTCCTCTGAAAATTACTCAAAACACAGCCATCAACATCTAAACAGCTGGCAACATAAGTGAGTACACCCCACAGTGAACATGTCCAAATTGTGCCTAAAGTGTCAATATTTTGTGTGCCAACCATTATTATCTAGCACTGCCTTAACCCTTGTGGGCATGGAATTCACCAGAGCTCACAGGATGCTTCAGGAATCCTCTCCCACTCTTACATCATGGAGCAGATGGATGTGAAGACACCTTGCGCTACCCCACCTTCAGCTTCCTCAGCAAGGCAGTTGTCATCTAGTAGGTGTGTTTTGGGTCATTATCATGTTGATATATATATATATATATATATATATATATATATATATATATATAAAAATCAAATCTGGTCACAAATTAAATTCTTGAGTAGCACATTTTGGTCAGGACTGAAAAGTATTGAGGTTCACTATAGATGATAGCCATGACATAAGGCCACTACGAGGTCCCTCCTTTATGTCACCTTTGCTTTCTTACACAGAACCAAACAACAGCTGCATCATTCTGCACCAGTGTGTGACTTAAGACAGCATGCCCGGATCACAGAATCAAAAGCTGTGTGATGACGTAATGTAACATAACAGCTTCAGCTTCTAATTGACAAATACACATGGTCAGTGCTTTCTTCACAATAATGGCATACAATGGCATAACACGGAAATAACAATAATTTACCATCCCTGTTGTATGGCTGCTGACCTTGTCCTCTGCTCTGAGGGTAAGGAGCTCCCGGACCTCACTGTTTTCCCAATTTGCAGACATCTTTGGTCGCTGTTGTTCTTCTCAGAGTTAGACACTAACTGCTATCAGCTTCTTTTTAAATGTCCCACATTGGATTGTATGCATAATACATCTTCAAAACATCACAACCGTGCCTCCCATGATCCTGTCCTGCTGCCTGTCACATTTTAACAGACATTATTTTGGTGCTGTTACTATCTCCGTTCCCAACTCAAAGGCAAGACAACTCTGTGCGCACATTCTGTGATCGTATCTTTTATACAGAACAGCAAGGTGGCATAACGTGAAATTCCTGCCTCAAAGAGGCAGTGTAAAAGGGGCTACTTGACCAAACAATTGAATATTAAATTGGTTCCATTTCCAATCAGCTGACTACTCAGCTTCTCATATTCTTTTCAGCATTATCCTAAATGCATGAATTATAGACTTGAAACCATCAGTCAACAGAAATTTATTTCATTTATTTATCAAAGTTATTTCTTTTCTTTCAAAATAAGCCATAAAAGCAAACAAATATTCTTTTCAAACGTGACATGTATATACACAGTACCTCCACACTGCAACCACAGCAGTTAAAAGTCCAATAAAGGCACAAAACTCTCAGGATGTTGTTGTTTTTTTCCTGAGCAGTGTCACCCAAACTCCACCCAGAGCGGCAGCCATTCAATAGAGAAGCCTTCTACTTTCAATGGTCTGAGCTCTGAACCAATCACAGCACCCCCTGCCCCCCCTCCAGCTTCTAGGCCTGCAGCCAATCACAGCAGCCCCCGCTCCACACATGACTGTGTGCTGCTGTCCATCAACTGCCTCATATATAGTGCATGCATGAAAATGTGGAGCAGTTCAATAACTTGCTTCGTAGCCAGGCTTCTGTGTGTGTGTGTGTGTGTGTGTGTGTGTGTGTGTGTGTGAAAAAGAGAGAGAGAGAGAGAGAGAGAGAGAGAGAGAGAGAGAGAGAGAGAGAGAGAGAGAGAGAGAGAGAGAGAGAGTGTGTGAGGGGGGTTGCATGCATGTGGGAATGCGTGTGCTTGTTTACCTATGTAGAAGCACGGAAGGGGAGAGCGGGAGGGAGGGTGAGGGAGAGAAAGAGAGCAAGATTTGTAAGGCACTTGTATTTCCAAACTACTGGCTGAGTTCCCACTAGAGGCAGGGAGATCAGACTGGAAGACTGTGTCAGGAGTGAGACAGTGAGAGACAGGCAGACAGACAGACGGACAGACAGAGAGAGGAACTGCTCAGCACATTTCAGCAGCAACTTTCCAGCCTGTCTTCATGAGGTTTCTCCCAGAATATGGAGGCTTTTCGCTCTCGTGTTTGATTTTTTTTTTTTTTTGTCTACCATACAGTCACAACAGATTCATGCTGCCGAACTTTTGGCCACACTTAAGGTAAGTATTTGAACTGCTCATCCTTCACTGAGCCTTTTCATTTCCAGCTGCACTGATAAAACACTTGCCTTAGTCACTTTTCCACTTGTTCTAATTTTGTTTTATACTAATGCATACATTCAAAAATTTCATCGCTCTATTTCTAAAATTGTATGAAAGTTTTTATTTGCACTTAAAGCAGGCACAAAGAAATTTGTATCTGTTCCCAGTGTGTATGAGAGTGTTTGTGCTTGGTACAGTTTGTCTAAAACTGTGTATGTGTGAAAGCAGATAGGGGCTCTGTGTGTGGGAGAGTTTTGAAAAGGATGTATATGTGCAAGAGAGAGAGGGAGACAGAGATTGTGTGTGCGGCGGACAAAGTGTGCCAAGTGTGAAAAGTGTGTGTGTGCTCGTATGATTGTGTATGTGTGTGTCTTTTTTTTTTTTTTTCTTCTAAAGCTTGCTCTGTGGGAATGCGGAATGCGGACTGCAGTAGCCAGTAGCGATGTTTGACTGGGAGGAACTGAGCCAGACAGTAGACAAAAGCGAGCAGGGCCGTCCAGACAGGGCAGGTCAGCCATTAGAGGCTACAGCAGAGGGACAGGTCAGCCAGCTGCTGCTGCTCCGAGGGGAGGGGATATCCCGCCTTCAGCATTTGGGGTGAGGGTTAGAGTTGCAGCTGAGGTTAGGGTGACCATGCTTCACTTCATGACCACCTCTCTGAGTGCTCACCTTGCCCCTCACCCTTTGCCCACTTTGAGAAAGCCCAGCGTGCTTTGCAGGTCGAAAAAACCCCATGTGAGGCAACAGTTAAAATGTGCTGAGAATAATACCCCTTTGTCATTAGAAAAATCTTTCACATAGTTTTAGCAGTGACAAATCAAAAATTCAAAAAAGCTGCTGTCAATGACTTGCTAGCAAAAATGAGTAAGGTGAAGGGAGGAAAATGCAGCAAAGGAAGTGTAGATGTAGGAGGTGGTTAAATATAGACGGCGCTAAAAGAGGAAGAATAGGAGAGACTGTAATTTTCACAGAGGTTGTTTTTTTCTATTCCCTTTTTTCATTGGTTTTCCCTGCCGGCTTGCGTGGGGGTCGCTGGGTTTGGAATGTATTTAGTGACAGGAAATACTGGCCGCCCCTATATTTTTTTTTTTTTTGTTCCAGTCTGCTTTTGTCCAAAGCTCTTAATCCACAGCGAAAGCTGAGTGCGTGAAGGAGTAGCAACAACCAAGGAAAACATCGCCCCTGATTACTGATGTACACCACGGCTTCAGAAAAACACACACACACACACACGCACACACACACACGCACACACACACACACACACGCACGCACACACACACACACACGCACACACACACACACACACACACACACACACACACACACACACAGAGTCTGGGTTGATATCTGAGGGCTGGTGATGACGAGAAAAAGCTTTGAAGCTACACACAGCTGCAACTGAAAAACAAGTGTCATCACTTAAGCATTAAAAAAAACAACAGTCCTGGCTGTAGTCTGGAAAACATTAATTAAAAAAACTCTGTGTGCGTGTGTGTGTGTGCGCGTGCGTGCGTGCGTCCATGCGTGTGTGTGTGTACATGTAGCACATCTGAGGCTCTCAGATTGAGAGCAGAGTACAAGTCATTCTCTGAAATGCCTGTACATGTAGAGACTTGCTACCCAGATACACATCTCAACCCTCATCACTGGCTGGCAACCAAAGTCATACACTCCATAACCCCAAACACCAGAGGATTTCAGTGAAGGTGTCACTGAAACACAGGCTTCTAAACTATGCACTTCAGCCTACACACAGCCTTTAATACAAGAGTGTTGTCCCTCCAGATGAGGAAAAACACCCTGTTTTTAGTAAAGTAGTGAGAGCACAGGCTTCACCAGTTGCTTAAGGATTAGGCAGGCAAAGTCCTTTGTTGACAAAATGATAACACATGGGCTCCATGGAGGTGAACTTGAGGGCTTGGATACGGCTTGGCTGGATACACAGCATTTGGGAAAACTTCACAGTATTCTTGAAGTCCAGTATCACTTGTTGATCAGTTAGTTTTCATCTGTAGGTTCAGGGAAGGCAGCAGTTGTGTAAGCGACTCCTATGACCCTGTGCTTCGGCCCCGCATGAGCTGAGGTCTGGATGGACTTTGATCCCGGGCTCGGAGCTCTGTAAGCCCCTCTACACCCCTTGCTCCCTCCCTGGCCTGTGTGTGTACCTGGATTTGAATAGAAACCAGACAGCGATGCCCCCCTCCTCCTCCTCTGTCACCACTCCCGCCCAGGACAATGAGGATTTGTTAGCGCTCAGCCGCTAGCTTGCTGACACAAAGCGTATAGCCTCACAGTCCCCCAGCCCTGGAGAGTAGCAAGCTGAAGCACGGGCGCGCAGGACACCAGCAGGGGGGCCCTAGAGTGGGGGTTGGGGGAGTGGGGCAGTTTGCAGGGGTGGGATTACCAGACAAGAGCTCTGGGGTTGGGGGATGGGGGCCTGAAATGAACAGGAAATTACTGCCTTTGATGAGGCAGGGGCAGATTCGCACAGGCTGAACTCCTCCGGGCCTCTTCCCCCGGCCATAAAAAACCTGTTAGAGCAGAAAATGTCAAAACACTTCAAGGCCCCTATGTGTCACTTCCCTCTGGCTACGATGGAGCTGTTAAGTTCATACACAGGTGCTACGCAAACAGTCGCAAAAAGTAGTTTGCACTTTTTTCTTCTCCACACCCGCCGCTGTTTGCTGCCCTCTCTCCAGCCTTTCCCTTCCTCTTCCTCCCATCAGGCACCAGCCTCTGACCATGTCATGGGAATCCTATTAAGCTGCAAGTCCATCCGACCCATTTTCACCAGCTTAATCTATATCACACTACAGGAAAACCACAGATAAGCATTTATATTTAGCCATGTGCATAAACAATTCAAAAACCATGAGGGTGTGGAAAATATTGTAAGTATACGTCAAAGGTAGAGAAGCAGAGATGGGAGATATATGGAAGTGTAAAATCTGGATTTATGTGCTTTCAGTGAATTGTGATTTGTCCTGGTCGAGTACAAAAAGCCATATTTGACTCAGACTGTGTTAGTCTCATTTTTACAACCTTATACAACCAATACGTTTGTATGAGAATTGCGTCTCTCCAGCGACACCAACTACTTTAGATTTCTTAATTTAATATCCAAGATAGATACCTCCCTTTGTCCTGTGTGTGTGTGTGTGTGTGTGTGTGTGTGTGTGTGTGTGTGTGTGTGTGTGTTCCTGAGCGTGAGGAGAGATGGTAATGTGTGTTCAGTGAATATCAGGGTCGATTAGAGAGTCTCGTCTGGTCAGGCTACAGCAGATTAGACAGGCGGAGCAGATACAGGCCGCAGGCTGGTCGTCTGGCGCTCTGACCCACATTGCTCTGATGTGCACGTCACTTCCCATTACACTGACAATTGGACGACGCATCAGCTGAGCGTGCCATGATCTGCATACCCTCTCCGCGGGCGAGGCCTTGCTCACCGTTAACTTCATGCTGTCATCCCCCAACCTTGGCCGTCCCACTGCCTGGCTGCAGGAAGTGTCGGATGAGTCACAGTGAGGCATCACCATCACGGCTCTTGGCCCAAACTGTGTGGGTGGTAGATTTGGCACGCTTGCAGAATGTTGACCTTGATGCTAATACACTAATATCTAAGCTTCACGATGTCAAGTCAAATAAGTAAAAGCTTGTGACACCGCCTTCTATGAGCCAAAAGCAGCATGTATCTAAATTAATATCAGCTCTCCACACTAAGGGCTGTTGAAGATAAATATTCAAATGAACAACTTAAGAATTTGTCAGAAGTGTTAGTCACCACAATGGCTCGGACGGAGGTTTTCGTATCAGCTGGTTCTAAATCCTTGTCGTCTCTCTGTGATGAAGTAATGCCGTGAATGGCTCCAGTTTGTCGAGCAATTTAAGTGTCCATGATGGACACCTTGCTTTTCAGCTGCAGTTCCCAACCTTCTCCTTAAAGCACCACTCATCACACTGAAACATGTCCTGCCCTCAGCAGGTGATGCTGAGTGGGTGTTTAAGCTTTTGGTGAAAGTGCAGAACATACAAAATGCAATATTGAATCTGATCTCTAAATCTGACATTTCAACAAGTACTTAGCCCAAAAACACCCAGGCAGCCTGTCACTGGTGCGTCTGTAGATGCACATTTGGGTGTATGAGGCCTCAGCGACAGTTCTGCAGCTGGCTGACAGAGACAGGTCTGTTTGCAGGCTGCCTGAAAGATAATTGGCAGCTATGGAGTGAAAAGCGGGCTCAGCAACAGATAAGGGCCGTGTGGAAAGCTCCATAATCATCACGGATTAGCAAATGATAAATCATGGGTTCACACAAGTATGCTGTCACTGCTGGAAGAGAGAGAGAGAGAGAGAGAGAGAGAGAGAGAGAGAGAGAGAGAGAGAGAGAGAGAGAGAGAGGGGTAAGAGAGAGCGGATGAGGAGAGATATGGAAAGAGTGGGACAGAGAGCATGTGAAAGGGGAGAAGAGAATGAATAGTAGGGAAGATGTGGATGTTTTTGCTGTAATTCAAAAGAAAAACACAATAATACCATCTAGCAGGTCAGCAGGAGAGGCAGGCTGAGAGGGGGAAATGAAAAGAGAGGAGAAATTAAAAGCTCTGCCAACACTCGAGCTAATACAATCTTCTGCCTGTCAGATTACCTTCTTTAATCCAGAAAGGTTTAACGCCTCTTAGAAATCTGAAAGGAGACATGAATTCAGCAGAGATTTTCCTCTGCTAGAGAGGAGGAAGGTGCTGGGGAGGAGGGTTAAGTCTCTGAGCAACTCTCCAAAGCACTGGCCTCAACAACCCTGCTGCACAGTCGTCAAACTGCTATGCAGAGGATCAGCCAATTCTAACCGCCGCAATGTTCGACTCAAACATCCCCGACTTTTGCCGCAGTGTTCATTTAGTGCCGACAGACATGCATTTCTGTATCTCTAATAATATCATACATGAGCTGTGTGTGTTTTATCCACAGTGCAGTGAACGGTCCCCTGTCTTTCATACATACTGTAGGACAAAAAGATGAGCTTAACTTTGGCTTAGGCAGAGCTGTTTGGGTCAACAGAGCACAAAGCGCTGTACAGCGCATTAAGGACACAGTGTCCCTGCTGGTGCAACGCAGTGACACGCTCCCCTACTGGGATGGGGCACGATGCTTTGTAATGTTTGTCACGCAAAAAAGAAATGGGTAATGTGGCTTTATAGGAATAAAATGGCACCGTAGACAAAACATGGAGAGAGGATAATGACCATGTATAGTCTAGAAGGTGTAGCAGGATGCCAATAATGCCAGTATTAGGGTCTCTGGTATTAACTGTGGCAGAAATGTCACTCTAATAAAGGAAACTATCAAAATGAAGCAATCCAAGGTCAAAAAGTTTGTATTTTGCCTTTCTCCCATTGTCTGCTGTGTGTATGGTGCAGCATTGGTGGTTGTTGAAGGATTATTTTCAGGGTGCACCTCAATTTTGACACTGAAATGAAGGGATTCGCCTCCAACAGCCTACTCTTATTTCTTCTCTTTTAGCTCAGTTATTTTAGCTAAACACACTAGCAACATGATTTAGATGGACTGGGTCTGTCTGGCTGTAAGGTGGCCCAGGCAGCATGTAGACACAATACAGGTCAATCAGTATCCAGGTCATTCCCATACCGGCTCACCCTGCTGGCTCCCGCTGATAACGGAAATGTGAAATCAGTATTGCCGCCTTTGATTATCACTACTCTGCTTCCCAGCTCTGTGCTATTTCTAAATCTCTCAGTGTGAGGCTTCCCTGCTTTGTGGGTGTGGAGAGTGCCAGAAATGGAGGGTGTTTTAAGATGACGACGATCATAGTGATGGCCCGGTTCCTTGCTCCCTGCTGTTTATTACTGCAGTGCGGGGTGGAGTGAGTTTGAGCGCCGGGCAGGCAAGGGAAACGCTGATCCTCGTATTCACCGACGAACCCTCTACTGCACTGCATCCACCCAACAGATTAAAAACATGGATTATGTGCCATAAGTGAGCGTTGTATAACCTTTTGTTTGGCTTTCCGTTAGGATACATTTGTTTGTTTGGCAGCATATTTCTGCTGTGCTTAAATGACTCAATTAAGGCCCTGAGATTCAAACAGTTTCCGAATAACGCAATGTGATAGTTGGAGTGAGGATTTTGGGTGTGAGCTTTGACAATGCCAGCGTTCAAAGGGGGCCGCGAGTCTGACCTGGGGATAAAGTCTGTTGAAGATAAAAAGTGGCAGCAGGCTCCAGAGAAATGTCACGGTTAAATCCAGAAGACAACCACAAAGGGCTCTCTCATCCCACTTTGTTAGAGATCCTCAAAACTGCAGCGAAAAGAGCCCGGGATACATATTCATCAGCCTCGCCGTTCATGACTGAAATGAGCCGACAAAGCTTTGGAGAAGAGAGAGGAGTGTGACATACAGTGCAAGTTCTCTCAGGCATGCTGCGGGAGTGGATAAGTCAACCAGAGCCAGACTGACGTGACATGATCAAGTGCATCAACGCCGGGTTCAAAGGTGCACAGCAGAAAGAGAAAAGACAGAGACAGAGAGAAAAACAGGGCAGGCAGACAGGCACGTCAATCAGAGCAGGAAAGGGTGAGAATACTAGCTTGTGTGAGAGAGAACTGAGGAGCAGATTGTGTGCGCGCGTGTGTGTGTGTGTGTGTGTGTGTGTGTGTGTGTGTGTGTGTGTGTGTGTGTGTGTGTGTGTGTGTGTGTGTTATAATCAAAAATGGTTTGTCACCATCAAGACAGAGTCACAGGTTAATGCTGAGAGAGGAGCTTGCAGCAGAAATAGGAGCTGGCTCCACCACAGTTAAGGTTGCAAATGAAACCCCTGGAGTCTTGGCAGGATGATCCATGGCACGTGGAGACAGGGCTTTTCTGAAAAGGCTTGGCGTTACGCCTGAAGGAGTCCCTACGCTGGAGCAGGGCCGGCCTGGACGCTGCTGCCTGTACCTAAGTTGAGCCAGTATGGCTTTACAACAGTCAAAAATCGTTTTAAGCACTGCAAGATCCAAAGGAATACCTTTTGCACAGCCTGTCGAAGGTGGGAATGTTGCACAGTTATCATGCCTTGCCATTCTGTATAAAAGGTACGGACACAGACTGGGGGGAACAAAGTTGGTCAATGGTAAACCTGGCAGCAGAGGTAGTAACCCGGCCGAATCAATGTCTGTGTAAAAGAGAAAGTTGGGATGGCAGGACAATATGCACAAACACATTAGATGCTGTTGTGTTACATGTCACATCTCTTTTGCTTGTGGAACACCGGCGTGTTATCTAAAATCACACACTGGGGTGGCATTATGCCAGCGTTGTTAGGTTCAGTGTAAAAAGCAGAGCCCAGGTAATCTTATCTTATCTTCTTTGAAGCAGTACTGCAGAAACTCCTTAAGGCTACACTAGGTACCCTTTAGAAAAATAAATCAATGTCATATATGCCAAAACTGTCACTGTTCCTGACAGTAGAAACAGATATCCATTAAAAAAATCATGTTTTTCTGACAAAGACAAGTAACCAATCAGAGCCAAGAAGTCTTGAACGCATGGCAAAGACCAGTAAACACGACTGTCTTCATTTGTGATAGTTATAGCTTTTGCTGACGGTCTTTAAAGTGTATTTGTCTTTGCGGTGTATGTGGTTGTGCATGAGACTGACACTGAGAGACTGCAGTGGGTTCTTGCAAATGCCGTTAGGAATATTAGGAGGAGGCAGAAGAACATGATTTGTTCACATATCTCTCATGTACTGATGTCAGGATATAATGACAGTTTCAGCAAATGTGACAAAACGTTTTTTTTTTTTTTTTTAAATGAAAATTACTAACTGTAGCTTAAGGCTTATCAAACCCTGTTTGACCAAAAAGTTTTGTAAATATTCTGTTGTGGCAGTGTTTATTTGGGTTTTTGATGCCAGATTTGAAGGTACTGGGAGCTGCTATTTTGTGCCCATATTGTGCCATTTTGTATCTGTAAAGATAATAAGGGGGATTCCTGCACTTTGAGACCATACAGTACCACCAGTCATTAGATACCAGTCATTTCCTTTTTCCCAGGCTTTCCTAAGCATGACTCTTGTTAGTAACTATTTTGAGTGTCAAATAAAGGCAAAAACATGCCGGAAAAATACTGAGGAACAACCTGATGATTCTCTAGAACTGGATTCATGGGACTCCCATGACTTTTCAACGAGTTATGATAGAGATATTTTTTTGTTTACCCCACCTGCCTGGCAGATTCAAATTCTACTTAAACATAATTTAAGCTAGCTGGCATACATGAAGGGAGAGACAACCCTAGAGAGAAAATAATGAAACGTACATGATGGTAAACAAAATGTCTCACACAAACACATATTAAAGCTATGTTAAGTTGACAGCTACAGGAAATTAATTTGCTGTTGTTACATTACATGGAAGGCTACGAAAAAAACGTCATTACATGACACACAATTCCATGACTTTTCAAAACTTCTGATGATTTTGAATAATTCCAAGACTTTTCCAGGCCTGGAAAAACGTGATTGTGAAATTCCATGACTTTTCCAGGTTTTGCACAACTGTGGGAGCCCTGAATGGAACTAGAATAATCACTATCACCAGTGCTAAAACTAATACTAAGTTAACATAAATACAACCTATTCATTTATACCACAACTGCACAGAACAAAATGTTAGAATCAGACCAGTTTAAGGTGTTCCAATATACAGCTGCAGTTTTGGTTCATTTTAAATATGTCAGCAATCATATGACATTATACTTAATGCATCATATGTGGTGAATATTCATGATACTGCGAAGCCATTATTGTTCTCCTCTATTTAACTTGATTAGTTATTGACATCCTCATTTTGTATCAGCACTGTTATATCACAGACCATTCCACTTTGCGATCGTGTGACAACAGCGGTAGCAGTGTGACAGCAAAATGTGACACCACATGAACCCACCGCACTGCTAAATCTCATTAGAAACTTCTTCATTCGAGCTGATATTAAAATGTCCAAATCTGACTTAAAGCCTATTTTGTGACTGACACAGCAATTAGGGCATATTTGTTGAATTTGATTGAGTTTGCCCATGGAGAGGATCATTCACGGCGCAAGTGATTTTAGCGATTTAATCTCCTCATGCTCTTCCATTAGGAGATGTCTCGCAGTGCCAGTGGATTGTATAATAATAATCGTCAAGAGGCATGAAGGGATGGGAAAGTGTGTGAGAGCATATGCTGGCAGCCGCCCAGCATGAGTATTTTTGAACAGGCATCTGGGCTATGCTGGGAGTGTCAGGTTAACTGTGGGTACAGTTATGTGAGCTAAACATTTGTACTGTCAGAGGAAATGAACAGATATGAAGCAAGTGTACAAATGGCAGGAATGGATGCTATGTATTTGGTGCTTATGTTGTCATAGCCTGGCTGATTCTGTGAAATGACCACAATGTAAAATGAACGGTGAAAGAAATAAATTTCCCCATGATGGGGATGGTCGGGGTGTGGAAGCTGGGGGAGGTTTGCCTGGGTGCATGCATTCACCTTCCTGTCCAGGGACTCCTGGATCAGTTCCTGACTCAACAATTTCAGTTCCTGGCTTAGATTTCAGATTCTACAAGAAGCTTAACCAAACCTAACCTTGAGTCTAACAGAGTGAGAGAAACAGTATGTACAACGCAGACTTCTTGTTCCTGGTGCACTACATTCCCCTGAGGTTCTCGTCTGAGAACAGATTCCCACATGGAGCACATCCTCATGTTTTAGTCAGTATGTAGGTCCCTGAACCTTTCAAAAGGCTTAATCCTATTCAAAGAAATACCACAGCACCATGGTTACATCGATAATGCTGCATGTGATGATCTACTTTTTAGTCACGTCTAATCTTATCCCTGACCTTGAGTTCACCATTCCAAACAACAAACTGGTTAAATACTGTGTCAAATCCATGCAGTCCTAACATAATTGACATGCATGATTCACTGACATCAAGAATTTGAACTCATTTTGCTGAATTTAGTGCATGTGTGTTGCATTGGCCTTGTTTCAGGCAGCACGGAGTTCTGGCTGCACACCAGCCAGCTATGCAGGCAGCACGACATAGAGTACACTGTGTGCTTCTCATTGTCCAACCCCTGGAATGTGCTGACGACGCAGGGTTCATACTGGTTCAGTCATACTGTTGCACTCTTCAGTCTGGCCCTGTCAGGCTCTCAGCTATTTTTACACGCTATACTTTTGCAAGTTTGTCAGTTATGCAAAGTTTCTGGGCGCCACACCAGCAGCAGTATTATCAAGAACCTAAAAGTACGGCCACGCCTCAAACGGATGAATAAGTCAGTGCGAGTGCGTGGCGCGAGTTAACATACATTTCCAATAAGTTCTCCTGAGTGCAGGAGAGTGGAAGTTCAAGTCAGATGAAAAAAATAGAGAGGAGAGGGAGAGATATTTAAGAATGAAAAAGCCTCTGTGTGTCTCGGGCAGGCAGCCAAACAGTACAAGTGCCAAAGAGGGAAGCCATTGAAGCCCCAGCCAGAGGGACTGAAAAAACTATTAACTCCCACCTTGTCTGTGAGTGGAAACACAAAGAGAAATTAGGAAAATGTGGAGGAATTTATTCTTTGAAAACAAAAGGAGCCGGGCATCTAGCTAGTAAGAGCTTCTTAGAGATAAGACAAATTGGGGGAAAAAAGGAATAATATCTGGCCATGACTTATAATAACAATATTAATATCAACGCAACCCTTAAGCCATTGTCCAAAAAATAGCATTTGCCAATTATTTATCTATTTATTCAAAAACCTTTGCTCAGCACTTTGTTGGTTATTTTGATTCAAGGTTACAATAATGATCACGGCGAATTTATCTCCAGACTTTTGGGCATTTGTCTGGGTGGAGACGAGAACAATGACGGCAATGAAAATAAGTAATGGAACACATGAAATTGACAAATGTTTGAGTATCATATTGTGGTTATAATGATGTCTCCTTCAAGGTCAGTCAACTGTGTCAAAGCAGAAGAAAGTGAATTGTGCCTATCTCTTCTCTTCCCAAAGTGATCATTCATTATGCAGAAAGCAGGAGAGTGTGTCTCCTCTCAGAAAGCCTGTGGTGTGTCGACAACACACAGACAATCTGCAGATCCAATTCTCTCATTTTCCATCAGATTGATCTAACAGAACACAGATCCTGCACAACTGCAGCAAATCTCTCTACAATGAGTTGCATCATCTTTTCACTGCCTCCATAACAGGTTTTGGTACATCTTCAAATCAAAACCCCAACCTACATAAAATGCCAAAATGCGACACAGAAAAGAGGATGGAGAACAAACAAAGTACAGTGTTCCAAATCTTTCTTCTGTGTTGAGGGAAGCAGGCGAAACAGGGGATAGAAAGACAGAAATGGAGAGACAGACAGACAGAGAAAGCATTAATAAAACATGACTGCATGATTTTTCCAACCTCAAAGAGGCGAACACAGGAAGGCGCACTCCCAGAGCAGTAGCTGAGGTTCAGCGCAGGGTGAAGGGAACAGTAATCTCTAACTAGCTCAACACTGCAGTGCACTAGTTTAAACTGTTGGGCAAAGCAGCGTTCTCTGATCACACTTGTGCCAATTCACCTCCCTCCACCACAAGCCTGACTGACCTCATCTTCTGTCCTTTTATTCATTCCAGTTCTCATCCCCCTCTTTTTTTTTGTTCTTCTTGCTGCAGGCTGAAGGTGAAAGAAGCGCAGGCTCAGCGGAGACATGAGAGTTTTGTTAGTAGTAGTTTTGCAGAAGGCGAGGATGATGACGGCGTTCACCACGTCTTCAGGGCTATTTAAGGAAACCCAAACCTTTGCATCACCGCCCCACCTCACTCCTGCTGGCTTCTCATCAACGTTATTTGAACCTCGAAGCCGACATGGGTGGTAACACACCTTGGCATGGTGTTGCTCCGCACAAGCCAAGAGAAACACAGAAGCATGCACGCACACACGCACACACACACACACACACACACACAGCACCCATCTATGTCTGTCTTGGTGACAGTTAGCATTAGAAGGTAAATTACAAAGCCTTTTTTCATTGTTTTAACCATCTGTTGACAGCTGAGGTGGTCGTATAAATCACTGACAGGTCTGACATCATAGCAGGCTTACAGAGACATAAAATACATGTTTAGATTTAAACTGCAGACATTTTAAATACATGTGGTTTGGATGGGAACCAGCAAGCGAGGGGCATGCAAACGTTTCCATGATTTTCCACTTGTCTGGATCCAACTGCAGCGACAAAGAGAAGCTGAAGACGAATGAAAATAAACTGGGTTGCTCGATTTTTGTAACTCATATGTCGCATAATGTTGATTTTCTGTGGCAAGTTAAATAGCTGCCATCAATCAAACAAACCAGCGGCCAGACACAATGTCCTTCATGGTGCCCACAGTGAACATTCAACGCTGTCGGTGAGTTTGAGCTTTAACCAAAACCATCGACCGTTGACTGTACCCTGAGGGAAGCCACCGCACACGTGATCCTCTGGAAACCATACATCAGGAGATATTTCAGTTCTGCTCTCGTGTAGGGCAAAATGCAGAACCGGAGTCTGTGGGTGGACAATGGTTCGAGCCTGTGACCTTTAGGTGGCTGGAGACGCCAAGATGCAGATCAGCTGTGACGCAGGAAGCATTCACTCTTAAGGCTGCAATAAACATTCATTGCTGTCGGTGGGTTTACCTGAGAATAACTCACTGATCGATGAATGCAGACTGCGGTTCAAACACCTCAGTAACCAGCTGGCCATGAGGTTCAAAGAGAGCAATTGATGTGCACCTAGAGACTTGATACAACGTGCTAACTGTAATGTGAATTTAAGGTAAAGCTTTTCCTGAACACAGAGTAGGCTGCTAAATACAGGCACAGTGTAGGTAGTGTACTGATGTCACCATACAGGATATCTTCGCAATGAAGTCTATTTTTTTTTTAAATAGTTTTTTAAGTAGTTACCAATGGCCTTCCAAATCCAAACAAGATAAAAAACATATTTTCTACCTAACCACCAGTGCTATCTAGAAAATGTGTTTAGCTTTGGTTTTATTTGTCCAAGGTTTCCAGAAATTTGCCATGAAGAGTTCCACAAAAAAATAAAAGTTAATAGTATTTCATTTGTTGGGCTCACATTGAAAAAAAACTTCAAACTTCAAAAATCAATAGCAACATCTGATTTGAAATACTGTCTCCCTGACAAACCAAACAACACTCTTACAGCAGGTTGTACAGTGAATAATTTAGAAGTAAATAAGTAGCTCCAGTAGAAACTGTTCACAATAAGGTGTGGAGATTATCCAGAGTAACAAGGACACTTGTCTCTGGAAAACATTTTCTTTTTTGAAATGTCATTTGTCAATGCTGTGAGCACCACAAACAATATTCCATCCAACTACACTGTATTAGGTGGAGACAGAAGTTTCGCAGTACTCAAAATCTGGATGAATGAAACCAGAACTATCTTCATGACTAGATACCACGAGTGCTAACTGATCAAACATATCTCTATTTTGTAATTTGGGTAAATCTTACCATATAATGCCGAAAACTCTGTCTGTGTGTGTGTCTGTGTGTCTGTTCCATGTTTTTCTCCTCACTGACTTGGTCAATCCATGTGAAATTTGGCACAGTGGTAGAGGGTTATGGGAGGATGTGAATGAAGCAATATTACATCAATTGGCCAAAGGGGGGCACTATAGCGAGATGCCTCTCCCCATTAGGAACAAATTTGCCTCAAGAACCCATAACTTCCGGTTATATAGATTTTCTGCCATTTTGAATTATTTGAAAAACACTTCAAATCGATCTCTTCCTAGGAAGTTTGACCAATCTGCATGAAACTCTGTGAACATAATCCAGGGACCAATATCTAAAGTTCCCTCTTGGCAAAAGTTGGAAAACTTACTAAAACTGAGCTTCTATAAGGCATTGAATATTGCGGAGGGCGTGGCTCATCACATAAAGGTGTATAACATCTCAAGGGTTTCACCGATCACCACGCAACTTTGTAGGCATATGACCACACATAATCTGAGGGGACCCCTCCATTATTGACCCCATCAAACAAAATGAGAGCTAATTTCTTATCTAGGCCTAACCGCCATATCGGTTTTTACTAAACTTGGTAGATATGTAGAACAGGACGCCTCAAGGTGACTGGAGAAATTTAACTCTAACTGTCAACTGGGTGGCGCTATAACAACAAAAAAATGGCTAAAATGCGACAGATCGCTGTGGCTACAATTATACTATCAAGTTCACAAAAACTCTGTCTGAATACATTGCTCTTCTTAATGGGTTCAGTTGACTATTTAATCTGTAATTTCCTATGACCTGTATCCCAAACACACACCATGTGAAACTGTACGTGGGCAACTTTGCACTCAATGGGTATGGGCTAGTCATATACAACTTAAATCACAGCTGACCAGATTTAAAAGCATGTCATAGGGCTTTAAGCATTGCAAATGTGTGAAATTAAGCAACTAGAGATTTCAGCTCATTTCAGTTAACTTAAGTGAAGTAATCAATAATAGTAAACAACATGTCTGCTCTTGTTATTATGTCATTGCTAAGTTCCAATGCAGCTATGCAGACTGACTTGAAAATTCTGCTACCAACACCCTTGTGTTTGTTTTGACTTTTTAAATTGTGCCCAAGATACATGATACTAAGCAGGAAATGTTTCAGCTTAAAAATCAATTTGTCCATCCTCTCTGGTAGACAAACTAGCCCATGTAACAGCAACACAGTTTTCAAATTATCTCAGAACTTTTTAGCCAACATATACACCGATACTATTATATCTAAAGTCAGCTAATATCAGCCAGTCTATTGGTCAACTTATCAGTCCAACCTCAACCTTGTTTTAAGTCTCTGCAGGTTGATTTTCAAACAGTATAAATTCAAATGGAAACCAGTGGCTGCCTAAAATGTGCTAAAAGACAAGTTCAAAAATCTGAAAGACAATAGTATGTTTGTCAGCAGTACTGTAAGTATCACCATTGTTTATAGGATCTTCTTGCATTAGCTTGTGAAATAAGAGTCTAAATAAATTTGATATTTGATTTATAATAAGCTGTATATCCATAATGTATGGTTTGTGACCACATAATTCTATGAACTGTAGCCTCTGTATAGGCATTTTAACTGACTTTTCACCTAAGTCTTATCCGTAGTGCACAGGGGAATCAGCATGTTGCCTAAAGCAGCTTCCCGCCATGACCCAGATGTTAAATTCCATGACTTTTCTCTGATTTTCCATTACTAAGAGTGACCGCTTCCATGACCTCAAAATTGCATTCTGCTCTTGTTTGGTAATGTTGTCCACTTTCCACTTCACTTGAGCTGAAAATCAACTATTGCAAAAAAATGTGTGCTACAAACTGGAAAATCCTGTCGGCTAAGTTACGGGGAGCTACTGTTCTTTGTATATTCTAATATCCCCTAACCTAAAAGTTCCAAACTGTGCAAGTCTGCAGCACCACTCCATAATGTTGCAGGAATTCCAAGACCAGAGGGAACTCTGTCAAGGACATTTTTTCAAATACAGACAGGCTGCTGTGGGGGTTGTACCTTGGACTTCTCTAATAACAGGACAGTCATCCAGTATACAGTATCTAAAATGTAACACATTAACACAATATTGCTCAGTTCAGATCAGCCTTCTCAAATATATATGCTTTCAAAAAGTGAAACAATCTGTGCCCACGATTCCTGGAGTTAATCAGCCTCATAACCCATTTCAGTGTGTAATTGGAGGAGTTATAGGCATATGGAAATAATCTTGCAGTAATTGCCCTGTAAGGTTATGTTAACATGCTGGGAAATTTCAAACACATTGACTGTTTTCCAGCCAGAGCAGACCCAAAACAGTTTTTACAGTCGAAAAGTGTCGGAGGGGACAATGGCAAGCAGCCCGTGTCGCTTCTTGTCTTTCAACTGTCTACCACAAGTCCTGGTCATAAAGAAAAGAATCCCGAGGTGTAAATCAGGTGCTAATCAGGACTGGGTGATATGGAGAAAATCAAATCCAATATTTTTGACCAAATATCTGGATATCAGTATTGCAGTCATATTGCATAGTTGACTACTGGTGCTCTCACAAAATATTTACACAAGATTTTTTATAAATAATTGTCAGTAATGTGGATAAAATGACTGAGTGGGTAAAGGCAAATAGTAGAACAGCTACAACAGTCTGGTAAATTCAAAAAGTGAAAACCAGGAAAAGGACAATAGTTACAACAATACAATAAAAACTAAGACGACCACTGTAAACCCCAATTCACTCACTCAACTATAAAACGTTTTGGAAACAGCTTGCACTTAAAACGTTTATTTTAGTACAATACAGTAACATTAAAGTTTTGAGTACACCAGAAACAAAATACATGACCCTTGTCTGACAGTTTAACATAACTTGTTGTGGTTGTTGTTGTTGTTGTTGTTTAAGCCTTTCATTCCATGTCATATGAACATAAAAACATTGAGTACACATTTTACATCAATTTTCTTTAATTAATTGAACTATACAAATACATTGTGGCAGGCTTAGGTTTCTCAATTTGAACAATAAGGGAAAAGATTAAATTTGAACCAGGAGGTGCTCTTTATTTCACCTTAGCACAACTTTATATTAGACACTTTAATGTTAACACGGGGGGGGGTGTCACAAACTGTGTATATAACTTAACTCATGGTGCAAAATGTCTTTTACCACAACATTAACTGTAACCTTACGCTCTGAGAAACTGTGATACATTTCAGACTTGAAATGAGGGATTAATCTACAAATAAATAAGTGAATGACCTGTATGCAGCGGATGGATACTGTTTGCTACATATATTGGGGCCACACAAAAGTCTGCTTGTTTATCCCTGTGGAGTTGGGTTTTGTCATCACACACTGTGAAGTTATAGGCACTGACACTGGGAACAGTGTGACCCACTTCTCCCTGACCTGGAAACACTCTGCAGGCTGACCCCGAGTCTAACGCCAACGCGAGTTGCATCAAGCGAGAAAAAAAAGGGACAGTGAATCAAATCTAGGCTAATCATGAATTATTAAAGGCTAAAATGATAAGAAAGCACAGAGGTCAGCAGCAACAGCAGCAGCTCCTAAACACTGCAGCACTCATGCCATGTTCCGAGTGCAAAGGCTGGGGTACCCATGGGGGAAGAGAAGGAAAATCAAGTGAAAGAAAAAGGCTACTAGTGGCCTTTCATTCTTCATCCGCTTATCTATACATTCACTTGAGTGAAACACAGCCCTAAGGGTAACAGTGAAATCCACTTTGAAGGAGAAAAAAACAACACAAAGGAACAAAAAAGGGATCTGAAGCGGCGTCAAGTGTTTGACTGCTCCGCTATGTAGCAAAATGAAAACCTGGTGATCTTAAATGACTTTTGAACACAGGCATATGAAGTTAGCCCGGTTATGTGAGGACAAAGGAAAGGCATGTGCTGGGCCACAGCCAAGTAGTTCCATATGGGTGTTGAGTTCACTGGGTCCAGGTGGCACGTGGGAGCATACATCACATGTAGGTCCAGCATGGATCTACTGCCCCCTTATGGCCTAGAACATGCAGTGCTGCAGCAGGCCTGGCTTTTTGTGCTAATTTATGGAGCTGGGTTTTATGACACATGAAAACTAAATATTCTTCCACTGTATTATCTAATCAAAATCAAATCCTTTCCTGGTGTGTAATATGCTTCTTTAAACTGGATACCATCATCCAAATGCATTTTCCAGTTGGACAATGAATGCAAAAATCCAAGGGTAGCCTATATTTAACATTTACTGTTTAACCTATGTTTACATGCCTGGTGTGTACAGTTCCCAAGAGATGCTGGTTAAAGTTTACTGCAAAGAAAAGAAAGCTGCATGTAGAAAGAGTCAGTGAGACCATTCAGTGGAAAAGCCGAGGAGAGAAAGTTCTGTCCCCAGCTGGTAATGATTAACCATGGAACAGAGGCAGTCACTAAAGAACCCTGATAACCCCACTGGCGACCTGCTCAGCAGCCATTGGTCAGCTGTTAAGGGGGGGGGGGGTGACCCAGGGGATGACCTGAGGAGTAGCCATAAAGGCAAAACATGTCCTTACACAGGTCACAAAACAGATTTTAATCTGAACGACTTATTTGCCTCAACCAACTTCGATTAAAATCTGAAGAAAAAAAGCAAAACAGAAAGCCTAAACACTGACTTCCATCTGGCATGATAAATTGGACGCAACTTAAATAATTAATCCAAATGGATGTATGAGAGAATAAGTGTGCAGCTACAGCTTTTATGGACTGCATTTTACCACCACCCCAAAGAGCTGCATCTGTGCCCAGGAAACTGCACTCTCATAGGTTTATAACCCTATGAACCACAAATCACTCCCCAATAAATGGTCATCTGCATGTTCATGAAGAAAGTGATGGATATGCCAAGTTTGGGGAGAAAGATTCAGATGAAGGGCTGTGGCAAAAAAAACTTTCTCATTTGGGATATCCAAATTGACATTAGGACTTCATCTACAGAGCTTGTGTTGAAAACAGCTGTTGCTAACTCAGCTATTTGGCCCCTGACCTGGGTTTTTTGGTCACTGAATGTGGGTCTCTGAATTCCCACCCCTGTCAGAGCATTTACAAGCCTGAGGAGTCCTGCCTCAGCCCCCCTTGACCTCAGCATCACCCTTGCCCAGTGCATGCACCGAGGCATCCTGAGAGGAGAATAGGGCCAACAGAGAGAGTGAGTGGTCGTGGCCACAAGCCCACCTCGTCAAGTTTACAACCCAATCAGGCTCAGCCTCATAAATCCACGCCTCCTCCTGCAGCATGCAACAATGCCGGCCATTCACTGTGTGTTCAGGTTTAATAGTTCCTCTCCAGCTTCCTTCCACTTCTTAGCAACCCCCCCTTCCTCCTCCTTTCTCCTCTTGCAGGTTTATAGAGGGAGCGATGAGAAAGCCCAGGGTGGAGGAGAGCTGCACACAATCAGGTCAGCACAGAGTCACGGCGAGGTCAGCATTTTCTGAACTGTGTCCGACCTCTGACCCCCCCATGGTGCCACCTGGCGCTACGATGGCAGCCAGGGGAGTCCAGAGTGAACTTCGCCTGAACCTGGAACTTAACATTGGACCATTGCCTCACCCCTGGCCCTTTGCTCCCAGTTTCCTCTGGGCCAAGAGTCACACATTCTAACATTTCAATTCTCAAGTTTTAGGTTTGCATTTAACCAAAGCCACTTCTGTTGATGGCATCAAAGTTATAGCCTTTAACCCAGAGGTTATGTTCCCACACAACTACAGACTGAGGCTGTTTAATGGTACAGATATAGAAAATAGAAATATGTATTTTTAGCCTAAAAGCAAGATAATAATAATAATCCTCTTGTTATAAATCTGTAACTGCTTGTTGATTTTTACCATCTCGTTTTTATTTCACACACACTGTTTTTGCCTGTTAATGCTCCAGAGTCAGTGAGACTCATGCTTATGGGAGAAGCTGCTCCGTTATTATTATTGAGTTTATACTCCCCTCTTGTGGATTTGACTAGAAATTGTAAACCATTCAATAAAACTATAGCCCTCTACTTTACCACTAGATGGAGCTACTATCTTATCATCTTATTTAATACCAGAAAGAAAAACTGAGACAGACTGTTGTATGAACTGGGAGAAATACTACTTTTTCTGAGTTACATTTTACTGACATTGTCAGACGGTTATTTAGTGAAAAGTCAGTCAGTGCAACAAGGCAATTCACTTAAATCTATTTTTTTTAAAAACAAATCCATTACGATGTACTGTGCTACAAAAAATATGCAGACTAAAATAAAGAAAAAAGAACACATGCATGTTTTTGAACTCACCCATGCTGTCGGTCTGTTCAGACTCCAGTGGATGGTCACTGTAAAAGCCTGAGAGAAAGAGGTACACAAGTTAGCTGGTGGATGGATTTAACAGAGATTTTCCTCATTATATAGACAAAAAATGTTTCTATGTATTTTATGGAGAAGAATAAATTACATGTATACATTAACAAATACATTAATGTACTTTAGAAATAGAAGAATATGTTTTCATGTATTCTATAAATGCATTTCTTTTGCTTTGTGTGAGTGTGTAAAGATGTTTGTTTTTTGTTGATTTTAAAGTAAATGTTGGTACAGTGTAGCTATGTCAACTGTGTATGTGCTTTCCAGTTCCCATACTACCATACTATATACTATGCCAGAAAAAAAATTTAGTATGCCCCAATGCAGTATGCAAAAAATACCAGAATGTTCTACTACATCCAGCCCAATTTTGCAGTGTGCAAGCCAGCATGCTTTTCTGGCTATTTTGACCCGCAATTCACCGTAACATCCACTGAGTCGCAAACAGATTGACAACTCAATTGAAGTGCAACTTCTGACAGCTGGTTACAATGACAGACAATAGCACATTCAAGTAACTGATGACCAGTCAATTAGTAATAAGAACATTAATAGTTTAAGTGAACAAAACAAAATCCTAACTGTAACAAACAACAAAAGGAAATGACAATAGAAATAACAATAGCAGAGACCCACAGATGTAATTTCACTGCCACAAATGAAATATGTTAGAATCTACAATTTGTGCAGTTATAACTTTAAAGTTTAACAACAAACATTGCAAAGTAACAAGAGCAAAACTCTCCCAGTTGCTCTTCGTCTCTGGCGAACTCTGTAAGTGACGTTTGTTTTATCACCAAGGTAATGGATATAAAAGCAAGAGGGTCAAAGAACTAGGCATAATGTTATGAGACAGTATTTCCCGATTGTGTGCACGCAACAGTACATACTTTTTATAGGCAGCTGTAGTACCTACTAAAAGTAAAAAGCCACTATGGTGTTTGAAACGGTTTCTACATACAGAGAAACAACAGCAGTGTCATTGTGTTGTTCTGTGTGTTCACTGTTGCATATCTCTGAAGTTTCAGTGGATGTCATGAATGAAAGAAAACAGAGTCATGCAGAGGTCCAAGTATTATTTAGCCCTGAGCTTGAATTGGACCAAAAAATTCTGCCAGTACTCCGATAAAGGCCCTGACACATCAAGCTAACAGTCAGCCGTAACTCAGTGTTGGGCTGTCGGTGAAGAACAGAAATGGAAGTGAAGAAAGTAAACAAATAGTTAAGTCCAGAGGGGGGAGACTAAAACAAACTTGTTACATAAGGTCAGATTATTTTTCTTTAAACACTGAGCTCTTTAGCATTAACATTTTCTGATGTTTTGTATTATCGTTCACTGGCACACAGTAAATATGCTCTGTTCTTTCAAGACTGCATTGTATTATTAATGTGCAAAGTGGCTAACTAGCGTCAAGATGGTCTTTCAGTTTCCATTTTTGAATGACAATTACAGATTACTGCTGCCTGCTGGTGTGGAGAGTTATTTCCTCTCAAGCAGGCGCAGAACGTTCTTGTTGGCCGTCGACTGTGGTCTTTGCAGTGTGCTTTTGTGCAACTTTGTGGCTAAGACACAGCGAAGTCATGCGACGCAACAGGGGACCATCATCACTATTAGTTCTCCAAAATTGCTTTGGTGTGTCAGGGCCTTAAACCAGCACAGCCTGCACAAGCTGCAAATGAGTGCAGGACTTGTGCACAAGAACTGTAATTCTAGAGTAGTTCTTTGAAATACCACTAAAAGTTAATTTGAACAAATTATCAATGTCCATTTCATGTTGGTGTCTGTACAGACCATTAATGGACAGAGGATTTTAGGGTCCAGAGCAGAAATCTAAACTCCTACGCAGCAGCTTTTCTAACTAATCTCCTGCTTGTTTGACAGGACATGGGCCGGTTTTGCCTGACACTTATAATAACCATTTACCCACAATATTTGTAAAGTGCAAGTATTGAGTAATAAGCCACAATACTCAGTTGGACAGAAATTGAATATGCCAGCCAGAACCTTGTACTGATGAGTACTGACTTAACTGAAGCACTAATTTGGCCAGCTTTTGACCAAAGTAGAAACAATAATTACTGGTGAAATGGTCAACTAACATCTCTATATTCAAATTACAATATGACTTGTACATAAATAACACAACAAACTGCTAAAGGCTCCACAACTGCTCTGATTCTGTACTCATGTAACCTTAACTATAGTTAAGTATAGCACTAGCCAGAGGGCACTTAAATAAATAACTGTTATTTACTATTGGCTTTATTATTTACTATTCAAAATAGTACACAGGTTTAATCTCAAAAGAATAAATGTCATTAATCTATATGCACATTGTCCAGAAGTCAGAGCTCTTACTGAGAGCAACACATAACATGGGACCATCCAAACTGTTCAGTAAAAGGGTAGATTAGATCCCTCAGTCAATATTTACAGTTTGCAGCTCGGTATCAGCAGTGAAATAAAGTGATATCTCTGCCTCCAGCAGTCTTCATGTTCTGCATTCATCTGTGAACTCAAACTGAGAGATTACAAATAAAAGAGGACAGATTGTGTGTATAAAGTGCACCCACATGTTCACTGTGATTAGTTTGTGGAAATTTGATTGAGGTATTGACAAATCCTTAAGGTCTGATTTTCAGTACGCTCCACTTTCTATTAAACTGAAACAGAGATGCTTCATTGAGGTGATGTGTTATAGTGCACAATACACAACACCAGAGGTCAGACTGTTGGAACAGGCAGCTGAGCTGAGAATGCTGGTGACCCCAAATGCTGAGGATAACGTTACAGGTCTAGTAAAAAGCTGGCCAGCAGAGAGAGACCGCGGAGATAAACAGCAGTAGAGCCAGAATGTTTTCACATCTGACTATGAATTAAAGGTTTATTTTCGACCAAATCGGTGTTAGTCATTGTTGGAACAGTGGAAAGACTAACCAAGATGGTTTTGGTAAGTTTTATTTTGTTTCTGTCCAATCTAAAGAAACTAAGCACAAAAACAAAGGAAATTTGTGTTTGGTAGATTTTTTTTTGTAACATTGCTTCTTGGCAATACCAGTGGAAAGCTTGTTTATTTCCCTTTTAAGTGGTGTCACAATTGTAAGGAACATGGATTTGTGGGATGAGCAGCAGAGCTGAGCAAGTGGGTTGCACCCATGAAAAATTTGCCAAATCTTCACTGCCAATGCCAAACAGCTTTCTTTTGCCGTTGACTCTTGTTTGGTGTTGTTTGGTGGATTTGATGATTGAAATCTGAAGAAACCAGACATATTGGCAATTTAACAATTTATTCATTTAACAAACATGAGCCTCAGTAGCATGTGGAAGAACCATGCACAGCCACAACAGCCTGGCACCTCCTCCTCATGCTGGTCACCAGCCTGGTCACACACTGCTGTGGGATGGCACCCCATTCTTCAACCAGTATTTGTCGCAAGTCAGGCAACGTGGTTGTGTTGGTCACTCTGGCAGAAACAGCACGCCCAAGCTGATCCCACAAGTGTTCACTGGGGTTGAGGTTTGGACTGCTGGCAGGCCATTCCATCCTCTCCACTCCCAAATTCTGGAGGTAGTCTCTAATAAACCCCACTCTGTGGGGGCGAGCATTGTCATCTTGGAGGATGGAGTTCAGTCCAAGACTGTGGATATATGGGATTGCCACTGGTTGCAGAATTTCATCTCGATATCTCTCTGCATTGAGATTGCCT
Organism: Epinephelus moara; assembly: GCF_006386435.1. Lineage (NCBI taxonomy): Eukaryota > Metazoa > Chordata > Actinopteri > Perciformes > Serranidae > Epinephelus > Epinephelus moara. The sequence continues at coordinate 4,436,726 of NC_065513.1, forward strand.
CTAATGATGACAAGCCTTGTTTTTCCAGTGAGGGAGATGCCGCCCCACACCATCACACTGCCTCCAAAAAAAAAGTTACTCTATTGGTGCAGCAATCAGCAAAGCATTCTCTGCGTCTTCTCCACACTTTAACCCTACGATCCAACTGCAACTACAATCTGGACTCATCGCTGAAAATAACGTTCCTCCACATGTTCAGCTTCCAGTGCACATGTTGCCGACACCAGCACAAATGGGCCTGATGGTGAAGGGCAGTTATGGCAGGCCTCCTGGCAGCCCTATGAGACTGGAGATTGGCCTTGATGCAGTCTGTTCCGAATTGTCTGGGCAGAGAGCCATTGGCCAGATCATCTGTAGAAGACTGCCTACCGTTCCTAAGTGCTGACAGGATGAGGAAACGGTCTTCTTGGGGTGCCATCTTCTTGGGACGCCCACTTTGCGGCCTGTCTCTGACCTCCCCCGTTATATGGAACTTGGCCTTCAGTTTGCAGATGGTACTAGGGCTCGCTCCAAATAATGCTGCAACTTGGTTTTGCAGAACACCAGCTTGAAGTTGCCCTATTGCACGGGCTCTATCCAGATCAGTCAAACGTGGCATGCCGATTCTTGGAGCACACACCAACTGACCACTGTAGCAGGGCCCATGCTCACAGGTACTGACAATCAGCTGCCAATCAGGCACCTGACTGTCAGCACCTGGCGGTACCAGAAGTCAATAGCAACAGCAAAAAAAGCTGTTTGGCATAACAACATGGCGGACTCTACATCTAGAGACATGTATTTTTGGACAGACAAAATGTACAGAGCTGTAAAGTTGTCCACTATGGTACCAGTTTGCTGCCAGCTAACTGTGGCTAACTTGTTTGTCAGTTGTTGGGTCTGTGATGTACTAGCTTAACCGGAAAAAGGTCCAATACTAACAAGCTGAAAGGGGGCATATCATCACCTATCGTAGTGGAGTCAGACATACTTCAGTCAATAAAATGATTCCCCACCCATGCTTGTATATTGGGACAAGAACATTGAAATGAAATGGCATAGTGCTCAACTTAACTTTGCATGTAAATGTAGTGAATGTCTACCTTAGTAAGCTTTACCATTTTTGTAAGGTGTATTTTTTATTATTATTGACAGAGGTAGACTGTAGCTGATTCCTCTGAACCTAACTGAATCTTAAAGATGTATTTCATGGCTAGAAAGATGGTCTTTTTATAAAGCTGGTCTGTCTAAGCAGTAGAAAGTTGCAAATTCTTTGTTGTTGCTACATGACCAGAGGAAACAGAGAAAAAGGGCTGTGGCCACGCCTGTAAAGGCCCTGACACACCAAGCCGACGGTTGGCCGTCGGTCAAAGTAGGGCCATCGATGAGCATCTGTCGCCCTAGTTTTTGCAGTGTGTCCTGCACCGTCGGCACTTCGGCGCCGGCTGCTTTTCAGCCGATTGAGCATGCTGAATCGGCAGCGGAGCTTGTCGGTGAGAGAGATCACTCTGATTGGCTGTTCAGGTTTTATTTCCTCACCCCTGTAGCAAGTGAATCTGCCTGTAGTGAAACCGGGGCTAACCGGTGCTTCCTCCTCAGGCTCCACTTCACTCAGCTGCCCGACAGATCTGCTGCTTCTTCCCACTTTAACCTGAATAACAAACTGAAGCTAGGGAGCGGCTAGCGGAGCGTTAGCCGCAGCATGACCGGAGGGAAGCACAGCCAGTTAGTCTCCGCTAGCTTCCCAGCTAGCCCCGGCTCTCCGTTTGGATCCAACCGGAGCACCGAGCCCTGGTTTGTTATTCAGGTTAAAGTGGGAAGAAGCAGCGGGTTTGTCGGGCAGCTGAGTGAAGTGGAGCCTGCGGAGGAAACACCGGGACCGTCTGGATGTAATAGTCCGTGGAGGTGTTGCGGTGCTCGGCTGCACAGATAGGAAACCCCTCGGCTGACAGGATGTACCACTCTGTCACTCCACTACTTTGTTTATGTCATGCATTCCTCGGACTTCCGGTTTCCCTTTTTGCCTTATTTCCTCTCACGCAGGCGCAGAACATATGTGCTACTTGGCCGTCGGATGTAGTCTTTGTAGTGAGTGTGTTCAAATGCAACTGACACAGGGCGACGTGAGGCGACATAGATGACGCAACAGTTGGCTTTTGTCGCCACTAGTTCTTTGATGTTGGTTTGGCGTGTCAGCACCTTAAAGTATACACCCCCACCCCCCACGAGGCAGGGGGGCCTCGCAGTCCAAGGAGCCCCTCCCCCACTCGGTCAACAACTATGTTTTTTTTTGTTTTGTTTTGTGTTTTCTTACAATTACATAAGGAAGGAACTTCAGGGTAATTTTATGGGGCTGGGGCCGTTGGTGCGTGTCTCCACTAGGGATGCACCGAATATTCGGTAACCGAATATATTCGGCCGAATATTGCAAAAAAACACACATTCGGTATTCGGTGGAATAAGTTAAAAGCAAGGCCGAATAATAGCAGCGCGGTTTTGATAACGCAATCAAACAGCGTGCCTTGACGGGCGGATTGCAGTGTGGCAATCCGCCCGTCACCGCACTCGCATTTGCGACTAAAAATAGTTTTGAGCGAGCAAAATAAATCATTCAGCACGCTGTGCGAGTACAGATTTCAACCACCAGCAGAAACGAAAGGCGAATCCCACCGACTGTGGGCTGAACGGGGGTCACAGACACAGACAGGAATACGTATTCCTGTCAAATACGGCGGCCATCGGCTTACCGGCGAGGAGAAGTCGGCTNTCGGTACTTGGTATTCGGCCAAGCGTTTAATATTATTCGGCTTCGGCTTTGGCCACAAATTTTCATTTTGGTGCATCCCTAGTCTCCACCACAGGAACCACCCCCAAAGGACAGAGTTCCAGAACTTTTACAGGGGCTAAACAAGTCCCTGCCTCAGAGTAGGTACTCAGAATGGCCCCTAAAAACTCCTGGCTGGGGCTTGGGGTTTACTTGGTCCTGATTGGATATACTCAAGGCGGGATGTGATGTCAACAGAAAGTGACAAAATAGTCTCAGCAGACGAGGGTTAGCTCGTTCATAGCTTCCACCACCATGTAAATGAAGAGACACGCCAGAAACCCAGCAACCACCTCAGCTCCTCCCATGTTGATTATCGTCTTTCTTATGTCTGCTGTCTTCTTCTTACTTCTGCTTCATACTTCTGCTTCTTCTTCTTTGTTGCTGTTCTTCTTTGTTTGTTTCTTTGCCGCGTCGCCCCGGTCAAAATGGTCGCGCAATGATTACATCTGATCCAAAGCCCGGTAACTTTATAGGAATCTTCCTCCTACCCCACCCTCTCAGTGGAGACACAGCGGTTTAGAGGGCCAAGCGAGAGGACGTTCCTGTAAAGTTTCTGCCCCCAAGATAGTACCAGGAACTTCTTCAGTGGAAATGGGCCTATAGGAGCACATTGTGATCCTTTTGTCTGTGTTTCCATTACGGCATTGGCTGTGGCATTCGCATTCGACCCTACAACTACCAGAATGCACTGCTGTGCACTGAACCAATAAAAGCACTCATTGTTAGATGACATAATGCTGCATCCACATGCTCCTCAGATGGTCCCATTTCAGAGTTGGGAAGTGTTTTTTCCGACTTCAATGTGTTCATGAACTTTCAAATCGTAGATGTGGAAACAACATGAATGCTACAAAGAAGGTGTTGTTGTTCTCTCTGGTCAGAGCATTTAAAAATACACTGATAACAGTTTGAAGCTTTATATTACAAAGTGATTTTGTCCCAGACTTGTTGCTGCACCAGTACATCCCCTAAAACTAAAATATGGCTTTAACTAACTAATGCTAATAAATAGCTTTTCTAACTAACCTAGACCACTATGTGGACATCGAATAGTAGTAACAACCGGATACCATGTTAGAAAATTACATGAGAGCAAAACATTAACATGCATGCCAACGTTCCAAGCTGTTGTTCTGACTTGAGGGGGCGTTCACATGAGTTTTCCATGTTAGGAACACATTTTTTCCAATTATTCTGACACCACATGAATGCAGGGGTTATGTGAGCCCCTTCATTTGAGACATGTGCTGCTGCAGATGCACTCCATACTGCACCCACAACTAATACAAAACAAACTTACCAAGATGACAGTTATCTGAGCACTGCTACAATACCATGTTGTAGTTAACAAAAATGAGACCAAGCGTAGCAATAACCTGCTTTATAATTCATGATAAGGGAGATGTTATTCCCCTTATAAGTATCGAGATGTAACCCTTACTATTACCATTACCCTAACCTTAAACACCTCTCTTTTAACCTCATATTTCATAACTAGCCTAACGCTAAATTAGCATTTCTGTGTGGGAGGGTCACTTGGCTGCTCCAGCTGTATCTCCTTGGTCCGTTTTGACACAGGAAACATTATGGCTGCCTGCTGGTAACAGATGATCTCAAAATACAGTTGAACAGTGAGCTAAAATATGTTCCTGAAAACATTTGAGGCGAGAAATAGTCAACGCAGATATCATATTTGATCAACGCTGCTTAATACCATTTGATTTTTGAAGTTTTTTCAGCCTCCATTTTTACTATACAGGAAACAATATAGCCTACTTCCTGAGAGAGGGACGGCTCTCTCTCAATCTGCTTCTGTGTTTGTTGTGTCTATTTTGGCGGGCATGGTCCGTGGTAGTCAAAGCAGCCATAGAAAAAAAAAATCTATCAAATGACGTGTTGCATGAGCAGGGAGATCGGGGCACTGGTACGATGAAGGGAAGTTTACCACAGCTCATTTACACATACCATCCAAACTGTTATGATACAAAGCTGGTTGAAAATCAGCAATGTCCTTTTAACCACCAGTAGTTGCAGTTAAGTTGGAAGAAAGCAGCAAGCACACTTCCAAAACTGTTCCTGTAAATCTCAAAAATATATACATGCAGGGGCTTTCACAATCAGTCATCGGAATTACATTAATGGTTGTTCCTAAGCAATCTGTGTAATATTATCAACTGTACAGTAAACACTGAATCATCAAAATGTATAATAAATTGGAGAGGTGGACCACACTGACAGGAGCAAATTTTTATCTTTAATTCAGAGTCTGATATAGCGCCTGACCACCATAAGGGTCCAACTATAACCCTAGAACAATCTGTTTGCTTCATATTGGTTACCCTCTTGCTGTCTGAGCTTTATTTTATACCCTCTCTTTTCCCCATCTCACCTCCATCAGCAGCCTGGCCATCTGTGCGGCCAGCGTCTGGAGACATGGCGTCCACTTCTCACTTACACAGCAGCGCCCAGGCAGCTACATCACTCACATCCAGACGGTGCAGAGTGTGGGCTGTCGGTGCATCAGATCCCCCTATCTGTGTCAGTGTACCACCCTGCTATCAACAGCTGTAGACCCCTGACCTGACACACGCCAGCTGCATCCCCCTCCTACCTTCATCCCTGCCCCACAGTCAACAGCAGCATATGTTCTCCCTGGAGCATACACCAACACACACAAGCTCTGTTCCAACACACACGTGCCTCAGTCAACCTTTCCTGAACAGACACACACTTAGCTATATTGACGTATAACACACGGACACCCATGCAGACAAGGATGAGTGTCTGTAAGCACCCTGCATGTCACTGATACTTAAACTGAAATATGTCACAGCTTTGAGTTGACATTTACAAAAAGATCAATAGATCACAAGTGACTGCAGCACTGATGTAGAGGTAAAAAATCTCAAGTCAGTATTTCAACCAACTAAAAATTCTGCATTTTTGTTTTGTCACATTACTGCTTAACTGCTATAGTATGCTTGCCATTTTTCAACTTAGGACCATGTTATAGCTTTATATGTTTGAACCCATTTACTTTAAATCACTGCTAACCTGTTTTCACAGCATGGGGCAGTTCTTTTCAAAGGTCAGCTCATCTAAATTACAAAATACATAATTTCCTACTTACCTCAAGTCATTTACACCCATACAGTTTAGCTTTAGTGTTTACATGATCACGTTTTGAGATACCAGTCTCTGATGTTTGGTCACCTCTTTGTTGAGGTACCTAGCACACTGATCTGATACTAAAAGGTAGAGCTAGAAACACTGCAATCAGCTGATTGGTCAAGAGAGAATGGTTATTCTTTCTCTACAAGGACTTGATGCAAAAACCTTCTGATTTTTTAATTATCCTACTGATTGTCAAACAGACTGTAGGGTAAACCCTTCAGCCAGCTCATTCTTATTTGTTAAAAAAAAAGTCGGCGTATGACCACATTCCTTGGAGTAACCAGGTGCAACCAGGATATTCCTCTGCATCGCCCATTTAGAGTTAAAACAGCAGGAGCTAGATGAGGCGGTGATGGCTATTGCTATTTAGTAGGATCCCCACCTACAATTAAAAGGATCCTCTGTGGAAATGCTAAAAAGGTCTAGGGTTTAGGTATATGTCCATATGGGCTGATACCAGTTCTAATGGTACTCTACCAAAAGTGTTAGGTAGAAACATGGCTTATGGATATATGGCTACACTAGCTTCTCTGTGAGACTTTACTTGTGCACCAAATGCTGACGTCAGCATGCTAAATGCTAACATGACTGATGTGATTTACAGTTCATTCATCTTCTAATCGCTTCATCCTCTTGAGGGTCGCGGGGGGGCTGGAGCCTATCCCAGCTGACATCGGGCGAGAGGCAGGGTACACCCTGGACAGGTCGCCAGACTATCGCAGGGCTGACACATAGAGACAGACAACCATTCACGCTCGGGATCGAACCGTCAACCCTCTTGCTGTGAGGCGAGAGTGCTAACCACCACACCACCGTGCCGCCCGTGATTTACAGTTATTAAATTGAATATTACAGATTTCAGAAAAGGTGTCCTTGAAAGTAAACTTCTGTACCTGCAAACTTTGTGTTTGTTAAGTCTGTATAGTCAAGTTTTCTGAGTTTGAACATTTAGGCTTCAGCCAGTTTTGCAGGTTTGTGCATTCTGTTTGAATTTGGCAAGCTGGTGCAATCCCACTGTTCCAACAGCTCATAATTCCAAAGCCCCAGAAGTCCAAAAAAATGTACCATTGGCCTGAAAGCCCATTTGCCCATTTTTACAGCCTGTTACCTGTAAAATAAATGCACATTTGTTTGGGATTGTTTTCAGGATTGTATCCAAATCTAAAAGGATGTAGTTTACCACATCCTGCCAGATTTAATGCATCAGGGACGCAGGACACACACCTAGCAATATCACTGTACTCGTAACCCTTTGTTGGTTGGGTTGGTTAGGTTTAGGCATGAGGAGTGAGATTGGTTAAGGTTAGGGTAAGAATATCAGGGTAAGCCAGTCAAAAGAAAGTAGGGTGGGTCATATGCCTTTACCGTGGTCCAATGACTAATTAGCCATGTGCTTCTGTTTGGGAGAGTGGGCAGCATTTTCAGAAAAAATGCCCTTCATAGATTCAGAATTATGAGTTGTCAGAACAATGGGTGTTTTTGCTATGGCTTTTGTGTAAGATTAAGCTTAAAGGAACAAAAGTGAATGCACAAACTTATTTAACATTTATGGGCACAAAGTACTAAGACTTAATCCAAGTTTAAAGATTAAGATTACAGATACAAAACTGTATTTTCAACATACCTTTTAGAATGATAGTAAAATGTTTATCTTAGTTTAGCTTTTTAGCATTTATCTTAGTTCGAGTTAGCACTAAACCAAAAGTGCGGCTGAAAGAATGTCATCAGTTTTACAAATAAGCCCCGTTTCCACCAAGCAGGCCGGTTCAGTTCAGTACATTTTTTTTTCCGTTTCCACTATGAAAAGTTGTAGATGTACCAATGGAACTGTTCCTTACTGTACCCATTTTTGGTCAATTGGAGTACCTAGCACATTGACCCAGTACTAAAAGGTTGAGCTAGAAACACTGCAGTCCACTGATTGGTCAATAGATAACGGTCACCCTTGCTAGGCGCTGACTGAGTTGTGGCTGATTTTTAAGGTTATGTAACCACTGTTCATACTGTGGCAAGTTTTACAACTTTACTAAACTATCACTATAAAATGAAATGATGTTTTGCTGCCTCTCACAGCAGCTGTAGACTGAGAAAAATAATATAATTCACTGGGCCGACTGCTGGCAGTTTTCAAGGTGGAACATTCACTTGTAATGTTACTCAATGCATGAGTTGATAACATGAATCCATCAACACACCTTAAATTTCAATATGACAGCTTTGACCATTCCATTAGCTTTTAATTGTCTCTCTTGGATGACATATACTTTTAATTATAAGTGGATCTTCAAGCATTTAAAAACTATGTACTATTTTGGACCGGATTATGTGAGCTGCGTATATTCTAATACTAACTTGGAGAAGGAAAAAAAAGCATCGGAGCATCGGCAACACTAAACCCCTGCGCTTGCCTTTGAAGGACTTAATATACAAACCTGGTATTTTTAAATATCCGATTGAGAGAGGCTCTCACTGCAGCCTGTTCTAATTTGTTCTGAAAATGGCGTGCAGCCTCGTTTTGACAATGATAAACGAGGTGCAGACTTTCCTCTGTGTCACAGATGATGAGGAAATACAGCAAGTGCTGAAAAGAGCAGTGAGTGTCAACAACTCCGCCCATAGACAGTACTGTCTTTGATGGAAACGCTAGGAGTTACTTTGGGTTCTAAAGGTACTATTGCAAAAATTTGGGTGGAAACTGGGCTGAATTTGGTCTTATTATTATAAATATTTTACAAATTCATACTTTAACCACATGATGGTTCTTGATGAAAAATCAGGGGATCACTTAAGTTCATCCATTAGTTGTTGAGATATTTCAGGTTGGACTAAAGTGGTGGGCTGACCGTCCCACCAACACTGCCACCCCCACAGCCATGATGCTAGCATGGCTTATAATGATTGCATTTAAGAAAAACACCAGCAATGTACCTATTATTCTGGATATTCCACGACATCACTGTAAACCGTTTTCTAGATCTGGAGTAACAGGGACATTGTTACTGAAAAGAGACAGTGCTGTTGATTTTTTTTTAAATGGCCCTTTCAAAGCAGTGAGCACCACAAACAAAATCCAATTCAACTCCATTTCATTGCAGTGGAGGCAGAGATCCCAGACTGGTACCTCAAAACTGGACAAATAAAACCAAAACTATCTACATGGTTAAACACCACCAGAGGCAAGTGAGGACATTTTTCCTTATGTGATTTTGATGAACTGACCCTTTTGTTAAAAGGTTTTCCGCAGTTTGTTTCTGTACGGTATAGAAACTATTTGTAAAGACCTAAATTTGCTTGACATGAGTAATTCATCACAGTGAACATTGTGTCTCCTGTTTTTTTTTTCAGAGATACTGTATGTCTGTGTTGTGTGGTAATGCTCTGCAGACATGATGGTCACTGCGATGGATTACACATCTCATTTTCAAGTCTCCACAAGACAATGTTCATACTGTTCTGAATAGGCTGAAAATGTTGGCTGCCTGGGATATAGAGAAACACATTTTCAAACCTTAAGCACTACAGCATGCTTTGGAAAAATGGTCTGTTTTCCTTTAAAGAAATCTTTAACAGAAAGCCTGTCTGTGCAAGGACACATTGTGGGGACATTGGTCAGTCAGTCCTCCCACACATCATTTTCCAATTTTCTCTCTGCTGCTTTCTGGTCAGCTCTTAATAGTAGTATTTCTGGGATCAGGATTAAGCCTTGTTTCAGTCCACACTCTAAGGCTGCAGTGTTCGCTGATAAAGGACCAGCACTGGAGAAAAATGGAGCTCTCCAGTGTGTGGTCTCTGTTGCTAATCCTCATGACAGTTTATTGACCATTATAGCCCGAGGCTGGGAAGGCTTCCAGCAGCAGCCAATACAGCCAAAGCCTGCTCCGCTGTGGCCTATTGTGTGTTGACAAAGAAAGGCTGCATCTTTAACCTTTCACCTCTAAAACCTCTACAACCTCTGGCACAATCAGCTCCCCATCAAAATAACATACCACCTCTTGTCCCCTCTGACTCGCTCCTTGTGGACTGAGACATGCTACGCACACCCGATACAGCATTTACCACAAGTGGCTCAGTACTGTATCAGCCGCTCATCACAGGCTCTTACAGGCACACTGATCCAAGCTTGTTCTGAGCAGGTTATGTAAACTCTAAAGCATATACTCCATGACTCTTCAGTTACTCTAATGGCTGCTACCTATAATACTGTCTCAAATATCAGTCAGCTTAAAATTATTAGCTGAAACTAGGGGTGATAAGTAAATGATAATTGATCATTAATATTGTTACTGTTGACAAATCAATTAATCAACTAGCTGCTTCAGCACTAAAACTTTTAATTTTACTTTACTTAACTTTAACCTTTATTGGCAACGTGAGTCACAAATTTTTTGCAGACGGATTTATAGACTACGCAGCTACATGTCATTATATACTTATCAATTCAGCGAAAACAATTTCAGTAAGTTTTTGTTTTTCTAATTTCATCCCATGAACTAAATATTTTTAGCTTTTGAAACAAGAGAGGTGATAACGTCACACTGGATGTTGGAAACTGCGTTGGGCAATTTTCAATATTTTCTGACATTTTAAAGACACAAATCAGTCAAATCAGCACATTTTATCTGTAATAAGATGTTACACTCTTTCTTGCCACGTGGCCCATGAGCCTGGTGCTCATATTTCGCCACTTTGTTTGGTACTGATAAATACACAGAATGTTCTTAAATTAAACTGAAAGGACCTCCAAAATCTCTTACATTACCACAAATATAACTCTCTGCTAATGTGGTTCAAATAAACCTTTCTCCAGCTGTGGTTTAATTTTTTACACACTTTGTTAAAAAAGTAGCCACACCCACACTGTAATGTATATTGCAATACAGCAAAATCAACATTGCTTACTAGAAAGTGCCATATGGCTGAACTCACTCCCCAGTATTCATGCATCCCCAGTATCAGTCCATCACTGTCCCCTCTCTTCTGTCCCAGATGGCTGGGGTTCCGCATGGCCAGCGGAGGGCAACGCCAGCCTGTTATCTGAGCTGGTTGGCCTCTACCTGCCAGGCTGGCCGGTCCCTGGGCCAAACTCCGCTCCTATCTTCGCACTACAAACCACACAGCCACCATCTATCACGTGTCACTCTGTAGGCCTGGCTCCACACAGCTGACAGGACAGAGAGGGAATTGGTGACAGAGATGTAGCTAGAGGAGTCAGTGAGCCGCTTTTGAGAATGAATTTAGATGCCAGAGTAATCTGGCCATGAGACCAGTGAAGCCTTAGTAAGGTCAAACTGTTTCTTTGAACCTCTGACACTCCCACTCAGCCTCCCTGTTACCATGAATAAACCCATTAAGAGGATATTCTGTCCCTTTTTGACTGAGCAGTAGGAGCTGCTAAAGAGACAAGAAATAACTCTTCCCATTATTATCAGAGTGTTTTTGCATTAAAGTGAGACCATTTTCATGTGTAAATAAATCATTTTTAAATTCACTTGTCTAGTTTGTTCAAACTTAACAGCCTGGCTTTTAACTAAAATCAGACTGTCTGCTGTTTAACCCTATTAACACTGGCTCCACACTGACTTTACAACTCTTTGAATCACATAAAAGGCACTGCATGGCAGAGCTGCACCATTATTATGCACCTCCAGATCTGAATAGTAGTTATTACCAGAAGCACCATAGAGAGTATGTGCGAGGGAGTGGTATGTCAGCTGCACTGCTGAGAAGCAGAAAGATTTGGTCCAGGAGGTAAAAACGGCACAGAAGAAGCCTGGACACAGTGTATGCTAGCTGTCTATACAAGAAGGCTAGCAACATCAGTAAGGACCCAACCCACCTACGTCACAGTCTGTTTGTCCCCTTGCCACTGGGGAATATTTACAGAGCCATCAAAGTCTGAACAAATAAACGGAAGCACATTTTTCCCAGGGCAGTAGCCTCCATCACCTACCCACCTACCCAGTGATGCCAGTGTCAGCCGGCGGAATCGGGCCAGTTTATTTGGCCCCATTCTGGGGCGTCATTCATATCAAGTCTCAGCCGAGTCAGGAACCCTATGTGACCCGACTTCTTCCAGCATTTTGGCAGCTGGAATCAAGCCAGTTTATTTAGCCTGATCCTGGGGCATCATTCATCCCAAGTCTCAACTGAGTCAGGCAACTGGATGCAGCCCGACTTATTTCTTTTGGCTCATTTTGGCTACCTGGGTACCCATCTCCTATCTTGTTATTATCCTGTTTTTACTGCAACTGAAAGTTGCCAAACATAATTTCATTAAAAGCCTTCAAGGACAATAAAGTATCATTATAATTTCATAGCTTAACATAATCACTATTTCATTGAATTTTACGGATCAGTTCATCCAAATTCCAAAAAAAAAACACGTTTTCCTTTCTAGTGGTTTTCTAGTATTACAGTCAGGTTTGGCTTTGTGTCCTGTCACCCCACTACAATGAGGTAAATGGAATTATGTTTTCTGGTACTCACAACATTGAAAAAAGGCATTTTAAAATTTTACAGACATTTGTGTTTTCAGAAACTGTGTTTTTGGAGTTCTGTTTCTGAGCACCACAGAGGAAATTCTATTTACATTGATTGTGTTTAGGTTGGAGCAAAAACTTCAGAGACAAATATCGAAAAACCTGGGCAAGACACCAGCAGCCTGGTTCCAGAGCTCTGAATCCCCGCCGACATCTCCTGTTAGTTCAGAGATTCAGATCTGTCTGGTGCTGTGAGAGCTTTATAGGTAGGGTAAAAAATGGGTATGTTGTTTTTCTACACATCTGTCCATCTACCTCTATGAAAAAAGGGAAAGAAAAATAGCCACAGAAATGATAGAAGTGTGGATGAGGTTAACACCAGGGTACTGGTTGTTGTAAATTGACTTACAGGGACAACCACTCTGAATATTTCCCCAATCAATGTGATCAGTGTGAAGCTCTGGTAGCAGAACTGAAAATGACATCTGATGCACTTTAACTTGCTACTCATTGGTTTGTCAGATTATAAGCCTATAACACTCAAAGAAGTAAGTGAGAAAAAATACTTTTCTAATTTGTGAAACTTGCCCTTTAAATGTTTAAGAAAAAAATACTTGTTGAATTTTACTATATTTTAAGGCTTGAAACCATTAGTTATGTCTTTACATAACAGTATTTTCATATTAAATATTTACAGTAAGGCATTTTATATTTCTTACAGGAAAAGTCTTGTTTAACTGATTTATACATTTTTCTTTCGCCATATTTGATGGATACGATCCAGTAGATAAGGATTTAACCTATAAGAAAGTTTTAGTAGATTTCTTGGGTGAACAGAGAGTGGTGCATTTTATAATTCTGGCTCATACTGGGGGAAAAAAAAATCTTGATCTGTGAATCCAAGGGCATGGTTTTGTTTCAACATGGGAGGTACAGATATAAAACCATAAGACTGGTGGTCCTCACACCAGAAAATTTTGATCAAACATCCTCATATATGGTGTAAATGTCTTTAATTTTATCAAAATAAAAGAACTCACTGCTTTCTTTTTATTTAAGGAGAAGCACTGATGATAGTCAGGTGCCGAAACATGTGCTGCTGTTTTTATTAATTTTTTCTTTTTTCTTTTTTTGCACTTTGAGCACTTTTTTGTGCACAGATGTCTTAAATCAATAGACTATTTTTTGCATTGATCTCAGCCTGTGGACCTTTTTGTGGCTTTCTGGCCCAGTTACATTGGTGTGTGGGTATCTCCTCTGCTGTCCTTCCTAGTGTGTTTATTCAGGGACTCAAATGCACATGTACTAAGTATTGAGGGTGACATGTCCCTTGCATCCCCCCTGAAATCCTCACCTATGTGTCTAGCTGGCATGAGCAATGAGAGCCACCATGGCTAAGCATACAAAGAGCTCAGTCTACAGAAGCTTTAAACTTCAGGAAAATTTAAATCCGAGGATTAAAAGGTCCCAAACATCTCTCACAGCCTATCACTATATTCCTGTCTATGTAAGCAGCTAGTAAGAGGCTGATGCAATGAAGACAGCACAGATGGGAAATGTTTTCTAAGAATACAGTTGTGGGTTGTGTGACATCACCTTTTCACTCAATCAATCAATCAATCAATCAATCAATCAATCAATCAATCAATCAATCAGCCCTCTCAACTGTAAGATGGATGAGAGGAAGTAGCAACTACAGATAGATCATTGTTTTCTCTCTGGCATGACTAAATGAATGCTGTGCTTGCTGAGAGGTCAGAGCAGAGAGGCCTGCTTTACCCCTTGGGCATCACTCAATCCATCTCCCTCCAGCGGAGACACCCAAGCATAACAGTGAGGAGTCTCAGTTTGCCTCAGACAGCCTTGAAGGAGCAGATGGGGTTATAACCAGGAGGAGGGGGGGGGGGGGGGGGGTTGCCACTGTCATGTGACCACCTGGCTGTAGGGGGGCTGCTGCTGCTAGATAACTCTATCTAGCTCGCTGCTATCAAAGCCTTATTGTTACTTTATGGAGTCAGTGTTGCTTCCAGTGGGTGTGAATGGCCTGCTGAATGTGGGAGGGATGCTACCTTGCACCTGGTCCTACAGGTAAATCAAACACTGGAGTCTACTTGCAACCACTCACCCCCCTTCAACATAACAGACAGTGTGGGTCCTGATTAGCCGTCTGTCTTTAGCTCACAGCCTCTCAGCACCCAATGCTGGATATTGCATATGACAGATTGTGAAGGAACTCAAGTGTCGGCTTCACAGGCTGCTCCGTGGTCATCCCTTTGACCTCGACACCTGACCCTTGACCTCTGTGTGCAACACAGTGCAGCACAATGTCTACTCTGTCCTCCCCGCTGCTTCGGGCTGACAAAGAGCACGGCCCTGTGGTGCTGCCTCGCCGTGCCACTCAAGTTCACAGATCTCCAAGCTAACAGTTTGACCAGCAGAGGCTGTGCACCGTCTGATCACCTGGTAGTGACGGAGGGAAGATATGATATGTATGAGTAGGAAGGGATTCAAACTTTTGTTTGTGACTTTTGTAATTTCAGAAGAATTGAAAACATTTTCCTCACCTGAACCAGAAACAAAAGAGGCAAGCCATTTTTAAGACTTGTAAACAGGGTTCCTACAGCTTAAGGCAAGCTTATTTAAGACTTTTTAATAGCACTCGGAATCACATTTAAGACCAATTAACAAAAAACAAAACCGAAGGAAAAAAACAAGAACTAACATTAATAACATTAGGGACAATTTTGCCCAAACGTTTATTGTAACATAAGACATGGCTTTATGTCTCATGGTAAAGATGAGGGTAGAACAAAGCTGGAAATCCTGATGTTTCTTGGCATGTTTTCTTAGCGATTTTGTTTTTTTCACTCAACTTTTGGGTTTCCAGTGTCTTAATTTGCATTATGCCAAGTCTAAAAACTTTCTACATTAATACACTAAGCTTTGTTGCCCATTACCGATTTCAGCCATGCCACAAAATCTTGGTTAAAAAGCAAATTTTAATTAAATTTGCACTTCCCACATCATTCAGGGTACAGTAAGAGCTAGCAGACAGTGGATCCTCTGTTCTTAGCATCCCAGCCAGAAACTAAATAGGAGTGCTGTCGGTTCCTGATCTGTGCGACATTAAAGGCATTTAGCAAATTATATTAATAAAATAGATGTTCCCAATTATTTTGAGATTGAGAATGCAGCAAAGGAAAAAACAACATTAACAAAATCTTTCTTCCCTCCCTTAACTTTTCTTTGGACAAGATTTTGGAAGATTGATTTAAGGGATTTTCATATCAACTTAGGCCATTTTTTTAGATTACTGAATTCAATGCCTTTAAAAACTTTTCAAAGATCCACAGTAACTCTGTGTAAACTGACAGAAACTATACTGCAACAGACAGAAACTGTAAGAAACAGACAGACACTGTATTTATATAGGCTATTTTCACATCAAATTTTATAATGAAAATTAGCAGTGTGGACAACTGAAAAAAAATCCTAAACAATATATAGAGGTGCACAGTTGTGTCAAGGATTCAAACAAAGAGAGCGCAACAGCACTCTAAGATAAATTAACTTATCTAATGTGGAGATAATGAACGGACATGGACACGTTTCAGCTACAAAGCTGATGCTGATGAAGACTTTGTAGATGAAACGCGTCCGTTCCTTCCATTTCTGTTCATTTTGCCCACATTGAAGTTTGTATATCTGAGAGTGCCATTGTTCTGAATATCAAGTTTTTCCATTTAAGGTATTTCAGTACTTTTCCAGGACTCATAAAGCCCCTGCATTTTGCATCATCACTTTATTTTTCAGCTTATTTTGTAGGGATATAACTAAAGATAATGTTTGCTCATTTTTTAAAGGCATAGAAGTTCATCTCCACAGTAAAGTGATACTTCAACATTTTGGAAAAACAATGCAAATAAGTCAATTTCCCAGAGCATTAAAGGAGTCCTTTACAGATTCAAAAGAAACCAATTAAAAGTCAAACTGCACTTAGAGGCAGAAAAAGGGGATAAACCCCAAAAGCGAGTGTCTGATACAAAAGAGCATTTTGCTTGTTTTGTTGCGTACTTAGGAGCATCAGCTAACTTTAGAAAACAAAGACAAATGTGCCGAAGTACACTTATCCAAGGAAGTAAGGAGGCACATCAATACATGAATTCAGACAAAATGTTGGGAAAATGCAAAATAAATAATGCCCATGATTTTGCACATTTCAGCACTGGATTTTTTTCTCTTATTTTAAAGCTTAAGTATCTCTTTTCCAGAAATATGATGAAACACTGATGGATGTCTGAGTTCAATTAATGAGCCATTTAAGGCAGTTAAGCCATCTTTTTATTTAATGCTACAGTGATGGCCACAGTGTGGCCTTTAAGATCAAACAATGGGCTGGGTTCCACTATTTATAGCCTCTGAGACTTTTTCATAGTGCATTCATCACAGTATGTTATGTTAAACTAATGAATGTATGTCTTTATCTGTGCTAATCCCGATGGGCGGCTGGGCTGAGGGTCACGCTGTGGTCAGAGGGGCGGGGGCTCCATCACTGCCACTTGACACGCTCAAAGGAGCAACTTCCCTTTCATCATACCAGGGGTCAGAGTTTTACTACCTCAGAGCCAGCGAGCGTACTGCACTGTGCAAACTCAGGCGTAAAGCAGCCATCTGATAATAATCATCTTACAAAACCAACCAGAAACAAACAAAAAAAAAGAACATCTCTGCCTGTGGAGTCCCTGTGCTCCTTAACCCCTGCTGGAGAAATAGGACAAATCATGTCCTGTCAAAAAAAAAAAAAAAAACCCTGAAATTATAACTTCAAAACACTAATTCTGTTTCTGGGGTGAAACATGATTTATAAAATACTTGGATCTGCTTTCATTTTTCTTTCTTCTAAACTTGTCCTGCGTCAGAAAACAGCCTCATCCCAGACAAAAATTCAAAACTTCAAACAATTAAAAAATGTGTTCAAAGAACCAGAATCAGAAATACTTTCTTGATCCCAGAGGGGAAAATGTAATTCATTACAGTTGCTCTGATGTAAAAAATAAGGAATTATAAATAGTAAGAATAAGAGTTTGAAATAAAGTATGTATATAAAGTAATAAATAAAATCAAATAGAAATAGTAAATGTCATTATGCTACAATGTTTAACACTAGTATTTCAGATATTAAGAACAAAAAGGTTCACTGTGCTGAGTCTGTAAGTTTGTAAAAATATACAAATATGTGCATTGTGCTACATTACACTGTTTAAACTAGTATGTTACATTCAGAAATATAAAATATGAATTATGCTATAATGTTCACTACAATATATACACAAATGGAATGAAAACAAGAGTAAGACTAAACATAAGAAATATGTACAGTTATTTGCATTATACATTAAATAAATATATATATTCAAGAGGTGTTGGTGAGAAAAAATCCTTCAAAATAATAATTAAGCCTTCAAAATCTGATACCATACTGATAACATCAGTGTCATAATGTATTTCTATAATCATCTTTGATTTAAAATCTATTTTTATGAAAATGTTGGGCCTTTAAAGATGTGTCCCAGAATTTCGTCAACTTGCCAGATTTCTACAAAAACCTTATTTAATCAGGCATAAAAGGAGTTAGCGATAACACAAGGACTCCTGTCTCACTTCCTGGTTTCCAGAGTATTGCTATCAGGTGTGTCTCAGTGACAACAGATCCACTCCATAGCCCTTCTAAATCCAAACTAAATAGGAATTCTGATTAAAAATGAGTATTCTGATCAGCATTAAGAGAACTCTGAGCAACATTGGGAAAATAAAATGGCTCCTCACTACACGTGCGGTGAAATATGTAAACATTTTTCAGCTCCATAAGACGTCAACTCCATCAGATCTTATCTCTAACATCCATTATGTGCTGTCCATTATGTCAAGAAAAACTTTAGTCACTGGAAGGCTAGCCCATTACAAGGTTTATTAGTCAAGACTTTGATCTTTTATTTTCAAGCCTGTCCCAATTCTCAAGAAAAAGTGCCTAACACTCAGCTGCATCTCACTTAATGTTAATTAATTTCAGAAGCCAATACCATTGCCCTCCTATCATGTCTAAATATGGGCAGTTAAGTGTGAAATGCCAAAATAACGTTTTGGTGAAAATTGGTTCAAAACCGATCTATTCCCTTGAAAACTTCAGGTCATATTTTATGAAAATTGGTCAAACAAAACAAAATAAGTCTTTGTTGTTGCAGGTACCAACACATCAGACCTTGAATTGTAGCTTATCTGTAAAATGTTGAGTAACTATGGATCACTTTCACATTTAATTTTTATGTATTTGTAAGTTTTAAAGATTTGCTTTTTAAACAGCGAACTGGAAGTACACATATCAGCTTAAAACACCTCTATTACTATGTAAAAGAAAGTAAAAGTGTTCCCAGTTTTTTTTATATAAGATGAGGTTCCCTTTACTCCCACACTGCCATGGTCATGTTCTTAATGAGTGATCATTACAATCTAATTTCATTTTCATTGTGACCAGAAAGCTTTTTTTTTCAGTCCAGTCAACCAGCGGTAATCTTACTTGTAGGTAAAATTGTCCCAAGTGCATACTATAAAATTAACACTATTATAAAAAATAACAATAATAAATAATAATAATGCAAATCATGTATTTGATCAACTTCACACTACAACTTTAGAGGCAAATTGTGAAAACTTTACCAACAGCTGACAATTTTCGGAGCTGTGGCTCCCCTGTCCATCTGTCACTATACATGCACAATAAAGTGGAGCTACAGTCATAGCTCGACTTGGCCATTGGCCAACGTACTGAGGGAGAGGCACTTTCACTTCTGCTGCCATCCACACAAAAGTGTCAACAGCATTCTCAAAAATTAAGTAAGCCTACAAGTTGGCATATTCAAATATACTTCACTGAACTTTTCCAGAGTCAACACATACTTAACACTACATCCTTCCACACCTTCTTAAACATTAAATTCAATGACGTTCCATGTCCAATTCCCACAAAGTCAAGGAGCATAGTCTGAGACACGGATCAAAGTTAATTATTGTTGCAGCACTGAGGATTTTTAGAATGAGAGCAAGCAGGTTTTACAGGAGCTCACAGACAATAATTAAAATAAGAGGCATGAACGTGTCAACACATCTTCGTTGTGCTGTGTTACAGTGATGACAGACTATGAGCTCACCTACCTTCTCTAACACGGCACAGACATACAATATGTTGTGTAAACTGAGCAACAGATACAAAAGAATTCCTTTTCTTTCACAAAATATATAAATTCAAGCACTTTCAATGACTCATTCCTATTTACGTCTCTTTTCTAACACTTTTAAGGCCTTGATTTTTTTTTCTCAATTCGCAAAATTTCAAGGGATTCACCACAATACCTTATCTTGCATCTACGTTTCCCTTACGTGGGTCTCTTCCTCACATCTTAGCTCCACCTTCGTAAGACGTGGGGAGAGAGGAGATGAGGAATAGAGAAATATGACATCTTTTCTATTTAAATGTCACTTGAAGCATGAATCAGAATGCATTTGAGTTTATTCTTTTATTTGTTTTCCTTCCGGTATGAAACTTCAGTGATGCACTTATGTATCACAGCAATCAAATCAGCTGCAGCATCCAATCCAACTACTGATATTCAATAAGGTGTGTCGGTTGGTAAGAGACTTCTGCGAAGGCTGGTCTTATGTATCTTTCTCTCCCTCCTCCACTCCTCAGAACGCATTTCAGGAATTGGGATGTTCTGCAAGATGGTGGGTCTCTTCGAACTTCGCGGGTCAAGCAATCGAGGATAAAGGGGTCGAGGAGGGATACTGGGATGAACCCAAGGATCTCATGGACCCATGAGAACCCTGCACACTGAATTTGTGCATATTCACTTTTGCCGATATGATAAATAATTCATTAGTCAATTGCCAGAAAATTATTTATCAAAAATGTCATTTAAGTGCAAGGTCTTCATTGTGAGGATTTGCTGCTTTACTCTTGTTTGTCTTATTGTAAACTAAATATTTTTGGGTTTTGGTCAAACAAAACAAGGCATTTGAAGAAGTCATCATGGGCTCTGGGAAGAATAAACATTTTTGACTAGTTTCTGACAGTTTACAGACCGAACAATTTATCCACCAGCTGGAAAAACACTGACAGTATATTAACAGTGGAAATGCAGCCTTAGTACATACACTATGCCCTTCAGTGCAAAGCAGTTAAAAACATGAACTCAAGTGAGCAATGAGGGAATGTTTGCTTATAACTGCGTGTGTGTGTGTGTGTGTGTGTGTGTGTGTGTGTGTGTGTGTGTGTGTGTGTGTGTGTGTGCGTTAAAGTAATGAGAACAGTAAGTGTTAAGCAGATTCCTGTTAAAACAGTCAACGTGCACAGCTCTGTGTGTCTTTCCTGTTGACTGTGAAAAGACTGTGGTGCCTGATGGTGATGGGCGTCGTCTACAAGTTAGCGAGGATGACTGTGGTACAACAACCAATCATCTGCAACATTTTCCAATTCCTTCTAAGCATGGAAGGAACTCTGCATCCACACACCACACCAATCACTAGTGAGCTGAGGTGACTTCCTCAAAATATTCAAATATCCACAGTAAGTGACACCTAATTGTTATGACTGCTAACAGAGGGCCTAGTTTTCTGCTCTGAAATGGAAATGGTGTTTTTGAACTGAAACTCCTCAGCTGCTGTTTTACAACCCCCTGACAACTGCATCCTCCAGCGCTGCGGTTTCACAGGAAAGCCATCCCTTCTCTACATACCAAGTTCAGTGGTTTACAGCAGCCTGTAAACTCATCCTCCACCCAAATTCAAACTCAAATTGAAGACATTTATGGCCTCTGGCTATGCTACGTGTTGAATATCACAGAGGCCTGACAAAAGCGTGGCTCACAGATCACCAGTGTCACTGTACCAACTGTCCCCCATACTTACTGTAATGTATTCACCTTCAAAATATGCTTTATGGCAGTGTGCTGCTTCCTCCCCCATCCTTCCCTGCAGCTCATTAGCAGCTGTTTGAGCCTCAGGTTGTGCCAGTATCAAGCTAGAAAAGCTCTCAGAGAGCAGCCTCACTGCCAGCCCAGCCTGTAGCTCATGGATCAAGTGGAGGCTGTAAATACTTTCTTGGGTTATGGGGAGGTCAGCAGAGAGCAGGCCATTAATGCTTCAAGAGCAACATCCCACTGACCCTGGTCACCATTCCCATAGTGCTCACTGCCACCTCCCCCACGTGTCCATCACAGTCCACGCAACAACAAAATCCCAGCACAGCCTCGGGGGAAGAGAGCTCAGTGTGAGAAGGAGAGCAGTGCTCCTAGATGATGCAAATGTTAACTTTAATAAAGTGTATTGAAACTATCTGAAATTAAATATTTCAGTCAATTTAATGCTTTGACAAATTCTAAGAAAATGAGAGCAGTTTGGTGAGTGCTTATATTCATGGCATCAAAAGTCATAAAGACTATGGAACATCTTTTATAACTTCCTTGAGAGAAACAATATGGATGTGGATGGTTTTGTTTTTTCATTATGCTAGTGCAATGCAATTGTTATACTTGTAGGCCCAGTATACGGGTATGCAGTGGGTACTGTGCATGTTTTATGTTAGGGTACTCCTGGATTTATGTCAATTCATGGACTAATATATTCAAAGCTATATCCTAGATACTACAACAACTAGGCCTGTGTTTTTTAAAGTCTATTTTTGTATCCATACATGTGCCTTGTGTGTTTTGTTGTTCTCTGTAAAACTCTGAGAAAACCTTCAATAAATACATGTTTTAAAAAAAAGTCATAAAGACTAAATGATAAACTGCTGAGTAAACACTCACCCTGTCACCTTTAAATGGCACCATTCACTTGAGTCACTGTTTTTTAATGTAGCATTTTCATCAGTTAATTTTTCTTTCTCCATCCTTCCATTAGTGATATGTAAATGCAATTTGGTTGTTTGGTTTTTGAACACTGAACACAGCTGAAATTAGTAAATTGATCATTGATCAATTGATCACTTCTCAAGCAAAAACAGGTAAAATTTCTGAGGTCAATATTTTCTGCTTTTCTCAGTTTTACATCATTAGAACCTAAATATATTTGGCAGTTGGATAGCTGGACATTTGAATGAGAAAAACTGTCAAGGATTTTTCACAGTTTCCTGACATCTTATAGATCACATGATTTATCGAGCAAATAAATTTTGTCATATTAGTTGCGGGCTGCCCTAATTATAAGTAATAGAAAGTGCTTAAGGATGCTGAGCATGACTTTGATCGAATCGAATCAAAACATTACACCTCTAATTAAATATAACTTTATACATTCAGTCACCTACAGTTTGTCCCACAGGAATGTTCTTTAAGGGTACATTTATCCACATGATCTGGGTTTGTCCACCTGTTGCCCAATTCTGGAATGATGTAGCAACTGCATTAATAGATCTCATGTTTGTAAGGATTCCTCTCGTCACAGTGTATCCTTAAATATAAGATGTGGATAACGTTTGGTACAGCGTTAAGTTTTAAGGAAATGCTTGGGCATTGCATTGTTCTGCACATTCTTTTGATTAAACCTTTGTTCTAGAAAAATTGGAATGAAAAAAATGATCACAAAAAAGTAATGTTCTCTAAGCACTTCATGGTTTATCATAAGTTTTTCAGTTCACAATGCAAACCTAACTAAATGTTTGTAATAGTGGGTGTGTCAGTTTAAAACCAGCTGGCCATTCACTGATGGAAATAAATACAGTTGGAGCTACTGTGCACTGCACTGTTCCAAAAATCAAACATTAGTGGTTTGTACAGATATGGGTAAGCTGACCTAAATTTGAACTTTCAAGTCTTACATTTATTTATTTATTTACTTTATTTTAATTGCATCTTTCTATTGATAGTTGGAAATATGGGGCTTGGAAGCTGCTGCTAGAATTAAAACAACCCAGTCGCCAGAAAAAATGTTGGCATTGTACATTTCTGCAAACCACGGTGTGGCACATTTGTACATTTCATATGTAGCAGATTTGTTGAAACTTCACTTTTCAATTTTCAATTTTATGTTGCAACCATGCTGTGGTTAACTTGTTCAGGCACAAAAAACACTTTGTTATGTTTAGGAAAACATGTTTTGACTTCAAATATCCAGTTTTGGTGCCATGAACATGGCCGAAAATGTGTGGAACGTTGGTCTACTGCTTGGCAGTTGACTCACCAAGGTCTCACGCCATCCACTATCCCCTGGACCTCCTGATGAGAAACTTATACGCATGTAATTAGAACTACGTCACTTAAGAAATGCTGATACAATACATGTGAAACATACAAAAGTAACGTACATGTATCTGCAGTTCGCAGAAACATACAATGCCGGCAATTGTTTCGCATTACCTTATTCTTTTTTTCTGTAATATTCAACCAGGACAGCACAAAAAGTATAAGGGACTTAAAAGAATTAAAGGATAAAGACCATAAACATTTTAGATAAAGAAAAGGTTTCCCAGAGTTAGTGCTGGGTGTTGAATATTTGTACTTTCTTGGTACAGACCAACCTGTGTCCAGAGCACAAAGTATCAACACCTGTCAGATATCAGATCAGGTACTATGGTTCTGCCAATTTTAGGTTTAATTAGAGCAAAGTTCTGGTAGGCCTATTTAAATAACAATTAACTATATTTTTGAAGGGTTTTGTAGAAAGAGCTTTCCTATTTTTCAAAGACAGGGGATCAGTATCTTGAAAAGAGACAACAAAGCAGGTTGCAGCACTAGTGTGGAAAAATGAACCAAGGTCAGCCGAGAAACAGGTGGAAAAACTGGTTTACAAGAATATGAATTTGATTGGTAACATGACATTTTTTACAGTGTTCAACAATGTTACAGTTGTTCAAAATGCAAAGCGCAAAGTGCCTAAACTGTCAGCTTACATAGTAGCCTCTTTTACACTGCCAGATTTTTGCTGAATGTTGGGCCATTTTGCCGGCAAACTGCAAGCATTTAGACACACACAGCCGGAATGGCGAGTTGATCCGAGGTGCCCAATTTTCTGCCTCGTAGGGTAGACATATTGGTGGAACCCTTTCAGTTTAAACAGACCAAGGCAGCCTTCCGCAACAGGAGGGGCTGTTGAAGACTTGTGGGAGGAGCTGTTGATGATGCCGCACGTGCGAACCACTGGCGGTGGATAAACAGGAAACAGCTGATAGCAGGAATAAGCAGGTAGTAGCAAGAGGGAAACGTAAAGATGACAGACATTGTAAAGATGAGTAACTGGGGAGACAAGGAATTGCGCGCCCTCCTTGCCCTCGCAAATGAAGAAGCCATTAAAGGGACAGTTCGACATTTTGGCAAATTCGCCTATTGCCGTAATCCCTATAGTCATATGGGTAGGTACATTACCTTTAATTGTCAGTGCGTGCTGTTCTGAGATTGGTGGGACAGAGCTGCCCGCTGAAATGGAGGTGAACGGTACAGGTCCCTCTCTCCCTCAAATCTAATCAAATACACCATCAAA
>NC_065513.1:4462225-4511092 GCF_006386435.1 Epinephelus moara
AACAACTCTGTCTCGCAATATTACATTATTATTTCATAGCGTGGTGAATGTGTAAGCTACAAGTTGTCCGCAAGAGCGTTTTGGAGTCATTTGATGGTGTATTTGATTAGTTCTGAGGGAGAGAAGGGGCTGTACCGTTCACCTCCATTCTGTGCGCTAAGCAGCGGGCAGCTCTGCTCCACCGATCTCAGAACTGCAGGCACTGACAATTAAAGGTAATGTACCTACCAATATGACTATAGGGATTACGGCAATAGGCGAATTTGCCAAAATGTCGAACTATCCCTTTAACCAGCGGATGACAGGAACGGTGAAGAACGAGCCGACTTACGAGAGAATTGCCGAAGGACTGACCAGCCGTGGCTTCCCTCCCACGTCACTGTTTACGTCACACGCTGAGCTACATGTTTTCTTACTTGCTCACGCCCCCCAGTGCCCCGAAAAAGGCACATTCTGTATAAACAAAAGTAGGTAGGCGGCATTTTGCCACACTCCCCGATTTTGTTTTTATACTGCCAATGCTGAAAAAAGACTGATTGGACTTCCTTGCAAATTCCTATCTAAAAAGGGCTATTGTCTGTGTGCTAATGTGGCTAAAGTGACACTGCAGTGTGATGGGACTATTTGAATGCTGTCCTGATAAGACAAGAGAGGAGGATGACTTGGAACTCATCTGAGCCTGCTGTGTGGTGTTGTGTTGCCTTGTGTTGTGTTGTGTTGCGTTGCGTTGCGCTGCATTGCGTTGTGTTGTGTAGGCCTGTGTGGTTATTGTTACATCACTATCTGACCCTCATCATTCTGACTACACGTGTTGCTGCCTGGAAACAGCAGCATCAGGATGAAGGACACTCAGCCTGTGGACCTCTCAGACACAGGAGGGCCTTCCACAGCAACACTGGCCTCATTCCTCACACTAACTCCTCACCATTCAATGATCCAATTATTTTATTCACATTCTATCTTTGTCTTTGTTCCTTCGAAAATCCACATTAACCAGTTGGCTCACTTGTGAAGATGAAGAGGATGACAAAAAGTCTAGTGTTGAAATCTTAAGATATTTTTTTCCACTCACTGGTGTTATTATTTTGTCTTCAAGGAAAGTATAAAATTGAATTTACAAAAATGGCAAATTTACATAAATAATTGTCCGTGCAAAAGCAACTACACGACATCTAATGAAAGGTTCCACCAACCAGTAAGCCAACAGTTTAATTCAGAAGTCAAATAGATCAGTATATGAATTTTTACTCATGTGGTTTTGAAAGGTAAGTGATATTTAGAGGAGGGGACAGACACTATTTATTTATATAGGTATCTAAATGGAAACATTAACTCACAACACTTATAATGTCTGCTAAAATGTATATGTACAAATAGCAGTCTGATAGGTGACAATATCTTTCAATGCATCAGTGTCTTTAAATGTTTTCTCAAATTAATTACCCATTTTTTGTACTTTGTGAACGTGTTAGAACTTTGGTACATTTCTGATTACAGTTTTATTTTTTAACATTTTTTTTAACTTTAACTAAAATAGAATCCAATAATTAATCATTCAAGTCAATCCTTCATCAAAAAAACATTGCTAAATCAAAGTATGATTTATTGTCTTACTACTGTGAAATTGTTCAGCAAGCAGTCAAAAAACAGAACTGCGTTATGATGTTTTTCTTTTTATGCAGCATTATAATAAAACCTGACAAATCCAATTTACACCAGGGTCAAATGATTAGACTTTACTTTTAACCTTTTCCTCACTGATTTCTCGTTGTTACACCACCTACAGGAGCTCAGTCTGATAACACTTTAAGATCCTCTCATTTGTCAAAATCTAGTGTTGAAATGGTGAAACCATCTGCTGTGGAGCATGCTGTGAGATAAATCACTGTTGTTTGAAATGCTAATCAGCCTGGGAGAAGAATTTTCTTAAACCTGGTGAAATTATCTTGGAGTGTGTGGAGTCCTTTGATTCAGGCTACCTTCTTGTTTCACCGCATTTGAAATGAGTGAAAAACTGAGAACATTTCCCTTTATTTATTTATTTATTTATTTTTTTAAAAAACAAACCAATGCAACATGAGACCTTATCAATGTCTGTTTTTCTTGGTTTCAACACATTGTCAAGGAAAATTTGCACTGGAATAACAGCAGCCGTTGGCAAAGAAACAGTTATCATTTAGTATTAAACTCAGTAAACTGTAAAGATAATCTATAGGCCCAATTCAGAGCACACAAGGGAGACATCAGATTGATTTTCTTTGCTGGATTTGCTATGCATATATTTTTTTAATTTCTTCATCTTCCATTCAGTCTAAATGGAAGTCAAAATACTTGATAAATTACTTTAAAATACATTTTGTTTGTTGAAAAGTAAAATCTGAAAAATCTTGAAAATCCTGAAAGACAAGGGAAAACTAACCAGCCCTGCTTGTTTCTCAAACACATCTGTGTTTCTAAAAAGGAAAAAAAAGGATCTTATTTCACCACTAATTAGCTAAAAAAAACAAAAAACAAAAAAAACAGCTTTTATCCAAAAGCAACAACTGCACCTAATGAGTGGACAAAGTCTTGACTGTGGCAATATGTATGAGTGCAATATAAGGGTTTTTTGCAATAAGCGGAATACCGTGCATGTTTTTTTTCTGTGTTTTCAAGTGTTATATTGTTTACTGTTTTACTTTTTACTATTTGGTTGTTATTGTTTTTATAAGCTCCTTTTTTTCCTTATCTTTGCACTGAAGCGGTTGCATTCAGTTTCGTTATACATGTACAATGACAATAAAGATATTCTATTGTATTCTTTTCTACTCCATGGTTTATTGGTTTATCTATTACTTTATCTTATTTTGTTGGCTTTACTTGTAGCTTATCATCTTTTATTGGTCTGTTTCTTATTTTTCCATTTTTTTGTTTTAAATTAAATATATTCCAAATTATATGGCTTATCCTATGTTAACTGTCTACTTTGAGTATTATGATTTTATTTAATTCTAACAAATTCTTATTAGTTTTGAATCATGTTTTTCGTAACTGTTATTGGTTTGTTCTTCATCTAAATTATTATTTCATGAGGTTTTATTCTTAGTTTTAATGGATTTGATTCACTGGTTACCGGCTTTGTTTTGTGTCTGTAACTTGTACGTCGCACTTTGTGCTGCACATTGTGCTTCCATCTGAATTGAAATGAGCTATATAAATTAAGTTTTACTTACTTGCTGTGAGAAACTTATTTTGCTTTTTTTTTCACCATTTTATAGAATCTACTTCATGGAAGTGTTAGTTGCCCTGATTTGTCAAGTGTTCAACATATTCTTAGAGTTATTAACACAACACTATGTTTTCAGAATATAGAAGAAAACTGAATAGGTTGCAGCTCTTGTCACAGTGCTGTTGTTGATACAGATTTACTGATAGGGAAGGGAGTCAAGTTAAGAAGAAGAAAACACGACATGATGGATCACATCTGCTTGCGTGGCCCCCAACCCCACCCCCGACCCCTCCACCCACCACCACCAGCAGCAGCCCCTCCTCCTTTACTGTACTCCTCCTGGTTCACCATTCAAGCATCACAGCAGGGAGGGTTCACATCCTGTCCCTGCCCCACCTTCTGCCAGCCATCCCCCTTCACCCTGCCCCGAGGGAGAGGACAGACCCCAGGCCAGAGCAAGGGCTGACAAAGCACTTCATTTCAGTCTATCTGCCCTGCCATGCCAGCCTGCAAACCCCCGCAGCCCAAACATGGATCCACACAGATAGGGAACTCCTCCACCCAACCTGCCTTTCTCCTTCTCTCTGCTCCTTCTTCCTCTACTGAGTTCAATTACATTAAAAGAAGCACAGTTCAGTGAGCACAGACGATCGGGGGGGGGGGGGGGGCAAATTCCTGGTCAATTCAAAGATCAATGGAAATTGAGTTTGTTCTTTAAACGTGGTTATGCAGAGGAGCCTGGAAGGGGGCTTTGACTGCTTTGTTTTCTGTGGTACAATGTGAGGTGGCAGAAAGACTTCTCCACACTTCTAAGCAGTTAACAAGCTGCACTCTAACATCTGTAACATCTGTCGCTCCTTTACGGCTGCAACTAACAATTATATTCTTTACTGATTAATTAGACGACTATTTCTTCTATACTGTATGTGATTTTCTTTGCCTAAAGAACTCTGAATGTCTCTGTTTGGACTGTGCTTTAGAAATAAAGCTGCCTGCCTATTTTCTCAATTAACTGAATCAAGATTTGAGCTACAAAATGTCAGGTTAATAGTAAGAAATGTCCATCTGATTGACCATGGTGACGTCTTTTTTTCTTTTTTCCAAAAGTGCAAAACCCAGATTTGTGCACTTTACTATGAAAAAAATCAAAAACAGTGCAAATCATCACAACTGAAAGCTTGAACCAGAGAATGTTTGGCCATTTTGCTTGACAAATGTCGTGAACTTTTATCCCTTGAAACCCCACAGATCAGTAATGAGCCTGATGAATTATCTAAATACAACAATGTGTGATGTGTGAAATTAGACAGGTACGTGTCTTCATATCATTTTAGGTATATGCCAGATGACATGGTTGTTGAACGGTGTTCCTGCTTAGTAAATTTAGAAACATTTACTTTATACATTTTATTATTTTTATTGTTGGTATATATCCTTCATTTGTTATTCATTTGTTTTTTATTTAACTTCTTTATCTTTTTACTGCTTGTCTTGCTGTTCATCATCCTGAACAGACATTGCTGCCAGCTGTTTGTTTTTATGGACTTTTTCATCACTTTGTTGATGACAACAATGAAATGATGAAATGATCAATCGATTCTCAAAAAAGTTACTGATTATACTATTGATCAAATTATCATTTAATGGACTACTTATTTCAACTTTACATAATTATGTATTGAAGAGGCTTTCGTACACCAGGATAATCAGCTTCTGTCATCAGGTGTGTTGGCACAGCAGAAAGTGCTCAACAGCTTTACATAATTAAACATTTATTATACTGTATATTTTCAAATTACGAAAAAATAATTTTTAAGAAGTGCCACCTTCTCTTTTTTTTAGTTTACAAAATAATTTATTATAATGTGTGATTTTCTAAAGGGGACAAACAACTCTTAATTTGATTATTTGATCAGCCTTTTGGAAATAAGAAAAACTAGACTGAAAATTACTGAAATGAATTATGTCAAAATAAAAGGCTGACAAAACATTTTCCAAACATATTCAGCTTTCATTGGTTCACACCATTATCAGCTGGGTTTATTTGCTAAGCCTATTTATTTGTATATTTGCTTATTTATGTATTTGTTTATTTTTTTGTTTTACTCGATTAAATCTTTAAAGCTATTAATGTAGGGTTAGATTAATCTGTTTTTACTGTTTCAATTTATAGATTAATTTGGTTTAAAAAAAAAATGTTAGAAATAATAAAAGAAAATGGCTGTTACAATTTCCTAAAGCCAAACATCATTCCTAAAAATGTCTTAACCAACAGTCCAAAACTCAAACATATTTAAATAACAGGAAGAGAGCATGTCATTACACCAGAAGCTGACAATTTCTGACTTATAAAAGACTTTAAATGTTAAGTGATTCATTAGAATTTGGGTCAGTTTATTTTCTGCGCATGAACTAATTGAAAAATTGTTTCAGTGGGAAATGATTCTATGCCCAAAAATAAGCTTTTGATGAATACCTTGTTTTAAATAAAGGTTTTAAAATAATTCTAATCTATTTACAGATGTTTTCTGTCTAATTTGTAACCGCTAGAATTTTTTTATGCAAACTTTCTTGGACATGACAAAGCCATCACATTTCCATGCAGGCCTTCATGTATCTTTAACTGGGCTCATTAAGTCTGCTATTCTACAATCAAGTGACAGACATAGAAGTGCTGATCAGACAAACAGTCTGTGTTACAGGTCACTGTGTATGTGCTCAGAGCAGGCGGAGTTAAAGGAATTTTAATCTTGGAAATGTCAATAAATCTTCAGTCACCCACATGGGCGCACGATATGAGACTGGCGC
This sequence comes from Epinephelus moara, assembly GCF_006386435.1. Lineage (NCBI taxonomy): Eukaryota > Metazoa > Chordata > Actinopteri > Perciformes > Serranidae > Epinephelus > Epinephelus moara. The sequence continues at coordinate 4,468,242 of NC_065513.1, forward strand.
CTGGGACAGACACTGCTGCAAGGCATTGTGGGGCTTAGTTTTGGCCTGGAACAGGTCAGTATGGAACATCCCAAGAAATGCAACATTCTTAGCAAACTGAACGAGACGTGTGCAGTGGGGAAAGTTTTTTATGATCTTTGCATGTATCAGCAAAGCCATGTGTCATCTAAAAGCTGTGAGATGAATAAATGTGACAATTAACCAGCTGTGAACGCACCTTGCCTATTTATCGCCTTTCCTTCCCCTCGACTTTACTCCCGTCTTTCCATCCTGCGCAGCAACACAGGATTTTGGGGACTAAACAGCTAATGGCTTCAGGGCGTTCTCCAAGTTCAAAAGTTCACCCTTTACGATCTCCTCGAGCCTGACTGGCCACCTCCAAATAAAAACATTCCGACCTCCGTTCCCAGCAAGCCCAACTCCAGCTATCACATACACACACTCACACACTCTCTCTCTCTCTCACACACACACACACTCTCACACACACACACACACACACACACACACACACACACAAAGTTCAAGAAGCAAGCAAACAATTCCATCACTTCCATGATGCAAAACAGGGTACATACCAAATCACCTACAGCTCAGGACTAAACGCACTCTCTCCTGTGACTGCACGACATTCACTCCACTCGTTAGGATCAATTGTTGTTCGTAGTCTTAAATTTCTTTTCAGTAGATCAAAATGACGACAAAATACTGGGCTCATACTTCCTTTCTGTGTTCATCTCCACTGCAGTCAGTTTGTTGAAGATTCTCTGAGAGGTGCCTGCAGACAGGCAATTAGAGCTCGTGCAGCAGTGATGGATGCACTGATAGGGGCTAATCAAAAAGGGTGCAGCCATGCTGTAATGTTTGGAGGTGAGGAAAGGTGTGACCCAGCCAGGGACAGCAGCACCGTGTTGTATAGCACATGTGGTGTTGTGTGTGTGAACGTGCAGAATCACGCTCCGGGTCGTGTTTGCTTACCGTTAACGGACTTGGCGTTGTTTCTCTCCGGGTAGTCGAACCCATTCGTCCTCTTCTCTATCTCCATCCTCCTGCATGGGCTGATCCCGAGTCAGCCCGACGTCGCCGCTCACCGACCCGACAAACGTGCACGCTGTTGCTGGTGAGCTGACAGTGGTGAAGGTGGTGATAACGCGGCTGGAAGTGACTCAAGCTTTGTCCCTGTCCTCAGCCTGGCTGGCTCACTGCTCGGACCGCCGTCCCATGATTTAGCCCACAGATTCCAGTCAGCGGGGAATAACTGGATCCACACCCCCAATGGTGGTGCGTTCACGGTCTGTGAAGAGGGTGGAACATAGGAATTTTCTCTCATCCAATTACGAGGCAGCTGACGTAGCCAAACTAAGTCATGTTAAAATGTTAATTTTTAAAGAAGAAATTACAGCCTTCGTCTTGCAAATAAAAAGTTAAATTGCAGTTAAAAAAAACTCAATATTATCAATCAATTGCTCAAGAATTTAATTTATCTGATTTATTTGTTCAATAGGCCTAAATAAGTAAAATTCGTAGGCATTTAGTTAATACTAATTGAGAATTATTTTATTGAAATTTTTCTTTATTTAAATTTTTGCTGCACTGTTTTTATTCCTCTTAATATGTTTATTGTAAGTTTTTATTGTATGTATGCACTAAAAAAACAAAAAGCAAATTCCTTGCAAGTGAAAACCTACTTGGCAATAAATCATTTTCTATTTCTGATTCTAATTGTAATAACTAAATGTTTATAGTAGCCTAGGCAAAAATAATTTTTTAAAAAAAAGTAGCCTACTAAAATAATAATAAAAACACACAAACCAGAGTTGATTTTTTTTTTTCATTTATAAAGAAGGGCCATACCTTCTGCAGGATGTGACACAAAAAATGTTTCTGTAGATGTGTAGGTTCACCTATACATCTATGAGGCCTCCATACCAGAGTGAATGGTTGGGCTATGTGAATTTGTTGTCACTGCTAGGTGTCAGTGAACATTGGAGAGCTCAACATTTCCCCATGCTACTGAATTTATTGTGTGAAAGACTTAGTCTGTTCTAAATAAAAGCAAACGTTAAATCATCTTCTGTTTAATACGCCTCCCCATCGTGATATGTTATCGTGTATTAGCCTATCATGAGTTTCAATTACTCCCACAGCCTGAAGGCAGCACATACATAACACAGATAACCGAAGCCACTTCATACTGCAGGCATTATGGGATATGAAGTCCTACTCTGATTCCAGAAACAGCGTTTTATCACGAGCCAAAAGCAAACAGGCTAATGTTAATACTGCAGTTGCATGCAAAAGTTGGGATACCCCTCCTCAAAAGTCAGTTTACTGTGGATAGCTAAGCAAGTAAATGATGAACTCTGCATGGTCAATACTTAGTAGCACCCCCTCTTTTTTTTGGGGGGGGGGGCGGCACAGTAGAATAGTGCACCACCTTACAGTAGAATAGTGCACCAGTTTGATAAATCTTTCGGCAGGTCTTTTACCGTCAAATTGGGGTTTTGATTTGCCTTTTGTTTACAATCTTATGTGCAGCTCTTTTGGAAAGTTTTCTTGGTCTTCCAGACCTCAACTTGACCTCCACAGTTCCTGTTAATTGCCATTTCTTAATTACATTACGAACTGAGGAAACAGCTACCTGAAAACACTATCTTCATATAACCTTCCCCTGCTTTGTGGGCATCAATTCTTCTAGTTTTCAGAGTGCTAGGCAACTGTTTAGAGGAGCCCATGGCTGCTGATTGTTGGGACAAGGTTTCTTAAAATGCTGAAAGTTTCATCTTTAACTTCATGCCCTTTGGAGATCAGGTCATCTCTTACTCATTAAAGTCTTCAAGTAAAATAAATTTTGACCAGGGGGGCCCAAAGCTTTGCATGCCACTGTATCATCATGGTTTGGCTAATAAGTAACAGAAGGAGTCAGATTTGTTACATATTCAGCTTTAGCAGCAACTTTTTTTTGTATTTAAGAGAAGATTTTTCAACAACAGTTGAGTGTGTAGAGCCCTCTGGTGGTCACGCTGTAATAATATGTGAAAAAAAGATATGTTTTCAGCTGACATTCACCTGAAGCTGGTCTTGGAACTGGCTGGCTATTGGCTGACGACAATAAAACAAATTAACCTACCTACTTAAAGCTAAACTACACTAGTTCTCTTATAAAAACATTTTAGCATTTCTCTGTTGGCCTACTTGGGCTTCTATAAGATGAGATGAGATGAGATAACATAACATAACATAACATAACATAACATAACATAACATAACATAGAACTTTATTTATTCAGAGGGAAATGGCTGTGCAGCAGCTGCCATACAAAGTTAGAGGAATGCAGATGCAAAGTGTGCAATATACAAGGACAGAAATTACAAAGCAGAAAAAGCAAATGTATGGTAGCCTAAATATGAAATACAGTATATAGCACATATGAACTGAATATAAACTCGATAACAGTAAGTGCAAAATGTAAGTGCTAGCTCACAATATGGTTCAAAACATAAAGACTAGCTGACTGTAAGGTGGAAAATTAAAAAATAACAAACAGTAGGATGCAAACAGTAAGGTGTAAATAGGTGCAACCAATATATATAATGACACAAACATGTTGACACAATGACATGTTTTAATAATTACAAAGTCAAGTTGTTGCCATAGCTGAACCAGAGCATACTTATTCATCTGAATGGGAACAAGGAGAAAATCAGCATTTGCAGATTTTTATTCATTTATTTATTTATTTTTTGTGCTGTTGTCAGAGTATCAACAACGTTTCCATTTTATTAGCTGGTTGACTGTTTGTCCCACAGTTTTAGCAAAGAAGGCTATAGAGTATCCCAAGCGAACTTTCTCTGACTGTAAAATACATGAAGAGAAGAATACAGTTACCTTACAACAAATTCATTTCAATCTGTTGTCCTACTAGCAAAACTTTTGCACTAGCTATAAAGATTTGACATGTAGCTAGCTTGACCTGTGGGCTATAAAATGCACATACGAACAGTAGCAACTCAAAAAATATCATTCAAAATGGGTAAGAAGAAGCTAAAAAATTTTCCTAGTCCTACCCGTCTTATTTTTATACATTAATCTCAGAAAATAAAAGCTCTATTTGCAGCCATCAGTGTCCCTGATATTTATCTCGATCGGCTTAAACAAATCAACCCTTTTGGACAGAACAAGAACAAAATAATCAGAACAGATGTGCCAAGACCATCAGACAGTCCACAAATAAGAAATAATCAAGTAGAAAATCACTGGTCCAGCTTGTAACCACTCAATTTTTCGTTTATGAAGAGTTTTTTTTTTTTTTTTTAGTTTAGATAAAGTCTCACATTTTTTCAGCTCGAACAGTAGGTCATATATGTAAGTTTTAAGGAGCTGTACAATGTATACAGGGAATCCAAGTGATGATAAACACATCCAGGGAACAGATTTGAAAGTGGCCAGTGTTGTCTCAAGTCTTAGCTCCTCTGGGAATTTGTTCCAAATGTGAGCATCATACAAGCTAAATGCAGTTTCACCATGTTTAGTTTTGACTGTTTGAGAGTAATTTTGATCTCATGTGCCGAGTAGCATCAATCAAAAATGCATAGAAATGGCCCGAATTAGCCCAATTTCCCATATCTACAAAGAACCTCAATAGTAATTATAGCTGCTGCACAGCAATGGTCGGGGCGGGCAATTTTAGGCAAAATTAGGCAATTCTGAGCCACACACTAAAACAAAGCATATCACAACATAGAAGTTACATCATATAATTATGGCATGCCCTTCAAATTGTGGATGAGTGGCTGAAGTGATCAGACTCATAATATAGAAAGGAAAAAAAAAACTCAAGAACAAGAAAATAATAACATGAACTGCTAGCAATTATGAACAAACTGGCCTGACCTAGGTTAAAGCTAAACATTATCCATGGTGACAAAGATGAAAACAGTTTTTAAAATGTAAAAGTAGCTATTGGATAGACTCTGCATATTGACTGATAGCTAAGCCAAATAAACAGGGAAAAGAGACAAGGGATAACAGGGAAAAGTGTATTTGTCTCTCCGCAAAACTGCCTGGATCATAATTATTTTATCCTTGGTAGTCTCTAATCCACATAGCATGATGCCCGAACATAGGACTTTGACATTAGAATGTCCGTTCTGCCTTAGCTGAGGCTTGAACTCACAACTTCTGAGACTGAGGTCCGTCTTCTATCTCACTGAGCTAATTGGCAAGTGACAGTTCATGTGTGGCTTCACAAATTGACTAAGCCAAGCATCAGGGTGCCAGACAGTAGCCATCCATGCCATGGAAAAGCAAATTTCAAAGTGAAAGTTCCAAAGCTGTAGCACATATGGTTGATTTGTTATGAATTTTCAAAGTTTTGAAATTTAGAGGCTTGCTGTAGCGCCACCATCAGGACTATTGTCTTGTGTTTCCAGTTGAGGACATCTGGCATGGGACTGGACCTTTATGAAAAGTTTGGGTAGATTTCTCATATGGAAATGTTGCACGAGCTGAGGCTTGAACTCACAATCTTCAACACCAAGAACCATCCTCTATCTCACTGAGCTAATTGGCAAACAGAAATGTCACATGTAGCTTCACAAATTGACTAAGCCAGTCACCTGTGTGCAAGACAGCAGCTGTTAGTGTGTAAAGGCAGATTTCAAACGGCTGTCAAAAATTCAGTTATTAAGACAAAAATCCGAAAATACACAAATTGCATCTAGACAGCATGGAGATGTTGGTAATTTGTTTTTAACAATGATTTATTGGCTCCATAAGTGAAAAACTGATGTTTAAAAATGCCATTTTTGCATTGACTCCAATTGTTCGCATGAGAGCGAAATTCAAAATGCTGTAAAAAAAAATTCAGTTTTTGAGATAAAATTCTGATATTTTCCAAACATCATCTACCATGACTCCACAATTTTGTCATTTTTTTCATGAACATTAAAAATGTATATGTTTACAGTACCGTTTACAGTCAAACATTTTGATGCACTATAGGCTCAATTTTCAATAAATCAAAAATCTGTGTGGATCGTTTGTGTAGGACAGTCTGAAGATGCTCTGTAGCAAGTTTGGTGTCAATTGAGCAAAAATTGCGGGAGGAGATAGGTTTAATAAGTTTTACAGTTTTTGAAAAAAACAGAGTGATGGACTTCATAATTTGCAATAGGTTTAAATGTACAAAAGTTTGTACATACGGTATTGGGACTACATTTTGGTGAAAGTTGCAAATCTGTAGCACATATGGTTGATTTGTTGTGAATTTTCAACATTTTTAACTTTAGAGGCTTGCTGTAGCGCCACCATCAGGACTATTGGCCTGTTTTTGCAGCTGAGGCAATCTGGCATGGGACTTGACCTTTGTGCAAAGTTTGGTGTATTTCCACGCATGGGAAGTATGATTTCCTCGGAAGAAGAAGAACATGCAGCAAAACAATAGGGTCCTGCCAGGACCCTAATTATTTTAACAGTCTTAAGACACAGTGCTGCTAATTCCACGATTCCATGAGAAAAGATTGATAAATTACCGAATGATGAGTATATCACTGGTTCCCGACATGGGGGCCCTGACCCCCACTAGGGGTCGCCAAAGTTTCACAGGGGGTCATGAGGCTATCATCATTTGAACATCAGCTATATTCACTACTACAAGAGCTTTCAATCTTTACTAAACAGCCTCATCCTGCATGAGCAAAGTTCACAGTTACAACCAAAGGGCAAATAGAACAATGGCCATGCATCAAGGGGAAGAAACCCTGAATCGGTTAACAAATGAAGCCTATAAAGTGTGTATGGTTGTTAAAAAAACATAATGCTGACAGAAATTGTATTCAAACTCCCTAAAAACAGGGGAACTCATCTCTGATGTAATATTCACAGGAAATGATCCAAATTGCTCATTTTATACAATCTACGGGTTAATTGTGCAGTTAATCAGTTGTTCTGTAGTGTTACTGTTATTAATTGAATATAATATGAAATATCCATAAAATAAGTCAGGGATTGCCAGCTTGAACAATGATAAAAGGGAAGCCTATTAAGGAAAAAGGTTGGGAATCACTGGAGTATTGGCACATAATGACTTATTTTTACACAAACAATTACACATAATAGAAATGTTGATGAATAAAGTCAGGATAAGGATAGTTGACCCCAGACACCTTAGGCTTTCTGTGTGTCAGCAGGTTTTGTGCTCATTCCAAAAATGTGTTTGTCAATTTTCATTACTAATGCACAATATCAATTGACATAATGAGGTTACCATAAAATTAGTTGTGCATTATTGCATGATTACCTGACCTGGAGGCAGGGGTATAGCAGCAAATTCTGGGCCCCACACATGAGCAGTCTTTCAGGGCCCCCCTGCTCTTCATCTCTTCGTTCATGTCTCTCTCACACAAAGTCTTTTACAAAGTAGGTTTTCTTTCTTTTCTTTTTGGAACACTGAAAGACTGGCGCTCCTGCAGCATAAGCAGTCCCTCATTTGGCTCCACAGCCCTGTTTCCACCAAGCTGTCCGGTACGGTTCAGTTGAGTTCAGTACGCTTTTTCTCCCTTTCCACTTATGGATGGTAACAATGCAACTGTTCCATACGGTCACCAAATTTTACTCAATTCATGAGTTGACAATGTGAATCCATCAACACACAGAGATACACTCACACCAGCCTATTCTGTTTTGTTCTAAAAATATCGGCATGCAGCCTCGTTCTGTGGACAACAAACGAGGTGCAGACTTCCCTCTGTGTCACCGGTGATGAAGAAGTACAGCGAGTGCTGGACAGAGCAGTGAGTGAAACCAACCCTGCCCACATTTAAGAGTACTGTTTGCAGTGGAAACGCAAACAGACCTATGGTCTAGGTACCATGTCTGAGGGGTTACTATTGGTTCCAAAGGTACAATACCGAAAGTGTTTGGTGGAAACGGGGCTTACAGTACCTGTGTTTAAAGACCAATCCTGATGCAGGGGCAGACTAAACCATTTTGTGCCTTTAAGGGGTGAAAGGAGCCTCAGAGAGTTTCCACAGTTTTTTTTTAGTACAAAGTTCAGTCTTTCAACAAATCTATTCAGCTGATTTTAATTTAGTTATGGCACTAATTAGAAATAAAAAATTACAGACTAAAACAAATTTTCCATCTCAGGCTTTTCGTGGCCCGCCTCCAGTTGGGGCCCTGTGTAATCAGACCCACTTTTCCTCCCACTACAACGCCCCTGCCTGGTGGCCTTGTCTTAAAGATGGTCTGTGAGTCTACTTCTAATTTTAGACACTTATCAATTCAGTTTTGTGTTTAAGCTATATGTTGTCTAAATTAATATGTTTAATACATTTTACCACACAGCAAATCAGGAGATATTTGGTATTCCAGAAAACTACAGAGACTAGGAGACACAGGGGGCTCAGCAGCTAATTTTCCTCCTGGGACCTTCATTCCATACTTGTGTGGCTTTGGAGTGTGAAATGAATAATCAGCCAGCTGATGGCGCCAAAAGTCCTTCAAATTTCTGATGTGTGTTTGGGCAACTGCTGTCTACCTGAAAGGGTGTATTCCGTCATTACCACTTTTCAACATACACATAATGACACTATTCAGTGTGTAACGTTATGTGCACTGAATTCAAAAGGTTAAATAAATTATTTTCATAAATTCAAAAAATATCAAATTATACATTAGCTGAGTTATACTACTACTTCTACTACTACTAATAATAATAAGTATTATTATTGTATTAATAGTATTATTATTACCGAAACCCCGCAGTCCTGTACAGACACACACTACTAACGGCCTGTGTGTTTGTGTGTAAACCCCTCCCATTAGTAGAGGATAGCGGATGACAGATGATGCGCACTGTGCGCCGAGCCGAAAACAGCGCGCTGCGCAGACAGGGCGCACTCTGTAGCGCACACACTAACATCCTATCCATACAGACGGACACATGCTATCTGATCCTCGTTGTGTGACAAGGAAATGGAGTTAAAATAGGTGCACTAATTTACCTTATGGACTGAACGCAGTGGCTGTCGCTTTGTTTTTTCTGAACTTCACGCCCAGACACTCAGGAGAGAAAATGTGGAGATACACGAACTTGTTCGCCTGTCTACTGGTTTTATGTAAGGATGCGTCCTCACAGAGCAAGGTAAGGAATGACACAATGAAGATAAGAATTATTTAAATTTAATTCCCCAGGCATTATTGATTTGTATTAAGATATTGGAACACGGGCTGTTCACAGTCAGTGATAGTCAGTGTTTCAGACAGTATCCCACTTCTATTCTGCTCAGCGTCACCTCTTCCGTGTTGTGGTGCCTCTGCCTCAGACAAATAAGTGATTTGACCAACATTGCCCTCAAGCTAGACCTTTAAATTTTCTGTCTAAAGCCGGCAGATGGTTCAGGCTATGTGTCATTTTTTCTGATAATCCTGCCAATGAGGGCTTTTGTGTTACATGAGTAACAATGGGTTTATGTAATGACACCTCCGGTGTGTGCCAGCAGAGTGTGGGAGAGATGGCACTCAGTGGGCAAACAGTAATATCTGGCTGCCCTTGTTTGTGCAGCTGCTGGACTCCAGTAACCCCTCACTCTCCCTCAGCCTAATCCAGCTCTACACACACACACACACACACACACACACACAAACAGACAGACACAACCAGAAGATGAAAGACATGTACAGTACACATTATAAGACCAGAGGCTCTGTCGTGTACATTTATGGCCATGTATGGTGTGTGACTGTTAACAACTGTCTGCTGTGGATACAAAGCCAAATCAGCAAGAATTTAGGTCAGTGCAGAGTAAACTCCCCATAGTAGTAGTAGTTAGGGAGTGGAAGGCAGTATTCATTATAGTAATACTCCCAGCAGTACGATTACAGATGTTCTCATTTACTTGAACACATTTGTCCATTCAGAAGTAACATTTTCCAAAAAGCTGACACACAATTACATCAAGCATCACACAATGGACAATGCCTGTGCCAGTTGTTGATACTTTGCATAGTTATATTAGGTGCCAAAAAAGGTAAGCAAGCATATCACAACACTAACTGTATTCTTCTCTCCAGAGGTGATTTTATGAGAGATACCACACCCTGCTGCACCTGCACTTTTTACACCTTTTTAGATTCCCAGTTGAAATGCTGTAAAAAAAATAAAAATAAAGCATTCTTAATTAATTTATTTTGTGTGTAGCTTTTTCCCATTATTGAGTAAGACCTACAGTAAGCACCTAAATAATGCCCTGTATTGAATTACAATAAGTATTCATTGTGGTTCCGCTTTTGTGCTGCATTCTCTTTTCACAAAAAAACCAATAACTTATGTCAGCCAAACTCAGAAATACTCATAAACAATTCTTTAATTGTGCTCAATCAGATTTTTCCATGTCATCCTTTTTGTCTGGACTGCTACAGCTATTTAGCTTTTGACATAGTCTTGTTTTCATACTTTTCAAAGTCAGAAATGCTGAATAACGGTCTCTTCCTCCCCTTACATGCTGTTTTTCTCTTGGATCCACGCTTGCAAATAGCAACACAGAGGTGGCATCTTCTATAGGTGGAAACAGACTGATTGCTGGTTGAAGAGTTGTGTAAAGAAGTTTCACACAAGGGCATTAGAAATTCATAATTATGGAAATAATCTCTATCAGATATTGTTGAACACAGTTAATCCAGTCAAGTTTGGGGGTGTCGGTGGCTTAGTGGACAGAGCAGGCGCCCCATGTACAAGGCTGTTACTGCAGCAGCCCGGGTTCAACTCCAGCCTGTGGCCCTTTGCTGCATGTCACTCCCTCTCTCTCTCCCCCTTTCACACTTGACTGTCCTATCAATTAAAGGCAAAAATGCCCTAAAAAATATCTTTTAAAAAAAAAATAGAGTTTGGGGTCTTTCTATGAGATCTTTGTGAACTGTTTCAGAAAAGAGTGTGAATACTGTGTGAACTACTGAAAAAGTGTTAACACATTTGCAAGACAAGACTTCTGCTGTGCTTAGAAGGTGATGATGAAGATCAAGTGGATCCCAGTTTCATTAAAAACAATTTAGAAAAACTGTAATTACATCAGTGACTGGTGCGGCATGTGGCAGTGTTTTTGTGTGAAGTAGTAGTTAAAGTCTTTGTGGCCAAAAGTATGTGTTTGGTTTGGTCTGGGCCCCCCTTGTTTCAGTGATGGGAAATCTTAATGTTGCAACTCATAGTGATATTTTAGACATCAGTTCTTCCAAATTTGTGGTAACAGTTTATACTTGTCCCTGCTCAGACTGATTATACAAAGATTTTCTAAAGAAAGTATTCCCCAAAATGATCCGTATTTTGTCCTATCATTTATGTCTAAAAGAAAGGGGCAACCTGGTGTCCTGGGGGTTTAATGCACTGAACATGAACCACAGTATACCCTGTTAGCGTCCATCCAGGAACCTTTGCTGCATGGTTTTCCCCAGCTGTCTGTCATCTACTGTCAACTCATTAATACAAAAGTATAATATGCAACCAAAAAAGTTATGAAAAGATGCAATCATTCACAAAATAAAAAAAAACTTGCATATTAATAATTGATTAAATGAAATTCATACATTAAAATTGAAGAGTTTTGCAAAGGCAACTGAAAGTTTAGTTCAGGGGTCTGCAACCTTTGCCATTAAAAGAGCCATTTTTGACCAAGAATAATTTGAAAAAATCTGTGTGGAGCCGCAAAACATGTTTGAGCCTTATAATCAAGGTAAATAGCCTATTAAGTCTAAATTAGCGTATACTTATGGTCTAAATAAGCATTTGTTAATATGTTTTACCACAAGGTGGACACTGTGCAGGGCACTATTTATGATTATTTGGTACTTAAATTTTGCAGAGCTGGCAGTGAGAGCAAACAAATCTGTCCACGCACTACTACATTCTCTATTTTATTCAATTTACTTTTTTGGATTTGGCATCCATAGCTAACCAGCCACTGCTATCGAGGTTCAGCAACATTTGGATTCATAGAATGAATTTCCATAGACTTCTTTTCTCAAAGGCTCAAGGAGCCACTGGACAGGGGCTAAAGAGCCACATGTGGCTCCGGAGCCACAGGTTGCCTACCCCTGGTTTAGTTATAATCCACTGTTTTTTTTTAGCTTTGCATCCCTACAAAACATGACATATCTCTCCTAACAGCACCATCCATCATAACGCAACAGTGTCACAGCTCTGGTGGAGACACCCAGTCATAGTCTCTCGCCAAACTGGTGGCACTCGCATTAATGAGAGACAAAGAATGTTTAGAGGAGGGCATGGAGGGTGCCAGAGGGTGGCGTGGGAACCAGCGCGTGCACCTGCTTCATGTTTTGGTTGTAAACAAACCCAGGGACAATCTGTGCAAGGTCGGCTGAGGGCTAGGGAGAAGAAAGAGCAGACTGGGACATTCAGTCTGGCTCAATGAAACAGTAGTAGAGACAGAGCTTCATGATTCATTTACAGGTTCTGTAATGTGCCTCATAGTAGCCATGGATGATGGACACAGCATATGAGAAATGACATTTTGTCATGCTTTGTTATGCCAACATGACTTTATTTAATTGCGGATGCCACATGGTGCTTGATGAAGAGTCAACAGTATCGGGGTAAAAAAAGTCGAGTATCGAGTTTGTGGTTAAAACAAAGCTGCAAGCTGTTGGAAATGAGAAAGAGCAGATCGACCTGGGAAAATCTGCTTTTGGTGACAGTGTGAATGGGTCAACATTTACTGTACAATCCAGGTGCACGGCCCTGCACATGAACAGGGTTTCACACAGGTCTGACACAGCTTGGCTTTAGTACAAAATGTACAAAACATGGATATTATAGTCTAGCCTGTTCTCCACCATAGACTGTGGGTATGACTTTTAGCTCCCCCACATATGATTTTAACTGTTCGTGTGTCCATAAAATGTCCATAAAATGTCCATAAATATTACGTGAACTAATAACATTTCAAACTAGCTGCAATATGTTCATCGGTGTAATCAAGGGTTCTATAGCAAATTATAGTTAGAAGTAAAAGAGGAGTGGATAGGGACCAAAAATCTTATTACGAGCCATACAACAAAGCCTTGTTTTTATTACAGACTCATTTACACTCCACATGTTCTCAAATGTTCCCTTTCTTTTCCTCAGGCGTCTATGCCTTCACATAGTTTAGGCCATTTTCTCCCTCTGTTCAGATCCCTTAATCCTTGAGAGCAAGATATATGATCACAGATATGTTTCAAATTTAGATTGTCTGTTGTCTGGAGTGCATTGGATGTCCTAATTCCTGACATGAGATCTCTCTTAGGCTTAACTCTTTACAGACCTGTGCCCTTGTACCCTGTATTCTGTTTACAAACATGGATGAGAAAACTTTAAACCCTCAGATACCCTTTGGGCACATTCAGTGAACAACTAAACACTCATGCAAAAATTGTTTTCTTCAATCCGCAAAAGCAGTGTAAGCAATTGAAGAGGCTTGCAGCTCTCTTTGTGTGACATATTCCTGTCAAGGAGTATATGACCCAAAAAAACAGCCATATTGTAATTTTCAGATGTCACCATGTCTTTTGTATCAGGTAGTGATAAGCAGGTCGACCCACAGCCTGCCAGACCCACAGATTGGGTGGGTTTGGGTAAGCTTGTTAGAAGGGATGCATGATAATTTCGGCACATCGATTGATATTGGCTTTGAAGGGAATCGGTCAACATGCTTTTTCTTATTTTGCACAATGAATGAATATCACATACACTGAAAAGCATTGTATTTAATGTCTCCATCTGATGGTGGGCCACAAGATAAGAGTATGCATGCACAATATGATGTTAATTCCACTACAGAAGAGACTTTATGATCACTAAAATTGGCCAAATGAGTTATTATGTATCGGCATATTGGATATTGCCAAAGAATCCAATATTGTGCATTCCTACTTGTTAGAAGGTATCACAGGTGTCAGGTGGGTGTGACAAAGCAGGGTTCTGATTAAGTTATTAATAACATACAGAAACATTATGCAGTCATCCAACTTCTACCTTCTTTTCCCCCTCTTTCTGTCTGTTACTACTTACCCCTTTTCTGCCAACATGGAACCAATTCATTTCCAGTTCCAGCACCTAATTTTGAAATGTTCAGAGCATTTTGACCAAAAATAGATTGGCCCAGACCCAGAAAAGTTTATTCTCAGCTGGAACCAAAAAATAGCAGTTTTTCAGTGAACTGAAGTGTGAACCGTGAAGACATCAGTGGGTGTGTCATATTCTACAGGTTGGACAGAGAGGATGGAGAATGCAACAATGGAGTAGCCAAGAGAGAAATCGTCTTGAGTGTGCAGTGGTCTCATTAGTAGTTGGTCCATGCTTGTTTTTTGGGTAAAAACAATGATCTTTAATAACAGAACAGTTTACATGTGATCAATGTAATCTGCAATTTTGCAACTATTATTTACTTTGGTTGTGCGTTGTGCAGCGCCCTCTGTTGATGATACATCCTTGATTACAATGGTTCTGCTCAAAACTTGAGGACACACAGGATGGTTAGCTAGATAGCACCAAGATTCTAGTAATCATGAACAGAAGCCATTCAAGAACCAGAGCTAATTCAGTGGAAAAGGGGTATCTCTCTGTCTCTCTCTTTCTCTCTCACTCTGTCTCTTTCACACAATAAGCAGATTAATCATCAGCACTGCTGTGCTCAGGCTTTCCCTCACTCGGCTTTTAACCTGGAATATCTGTTGAAATCCAACATATAAATCTCTCTGGTCATTATGTCAGGTAAAAATATTTCCCTCTGTAACTATGTAAGCCTAAAAGCATGTCCTAACAGCAAGCAAGCGCCTCTCTGTCCACACTGAATCCTTGTAAATCCTTATAAATATGCACTTCTGTAGCATCATGTAAACAAACCACTGTACCTGTCAGCTGTGTGCTCCTGTAAACAAACCACATAGGTTATCAGCTGCACACTCAAGATCATACTTCAGACATAACCACTTAAAAGATGGGTGAGCACTTGCTCTCTTCCTATGTCTGTACTTTTTAAACAGAAAATACTCGTATTCCATTGTGATATTTACTAAAATGACATACAATATAGCCACCAGCAAGTTAGTTATTGGTGACGGTCATTACCAGAAACTTTCAGGTCCAGTTTGCAGGTGTGGAGTCGAGTTTGGGTCATTTATTTATGTTGATCTAAGATTGATTGATTGATCTAAGACAGGTGGGGCAGATTGGCTCTTATAACGTGCCAATTTGGTTTTAAAAAGGCCTCACATTGCATACCACTGCATTAATGGCTGGGGTCAGGTTGGAGGTCTATGCCTTGATCTATATGCACCAACAAGGAAAGTAAGGGTGTTGAGGTTGGAGTGGTGTTGGTGCTGTAGTGCATCTTATTTAATGAGAAACAGAGCTCACATCCAATTATAGACCTACATTTAACATTCATTTTCTGTTAATTAGAACAACTATCGTTCCCTGATCTTAAAGGAATAGTTCAACATTTTGGGAAATAAGCTTATTTGCGTTCTTGCTGTGAGTTAAATTAGAAGATTGATGCCACTTTTGTGTTTGTATGGTAAATATGAACTAACTACCAGTAGCCTAGCACAAAGACTGGAAACATGGGCAAACAGCTTGCATACAACAACAGAAGTTTTAAGTCAAACAGCAAAGACTTTGGGGTTTCATGGGAGATTATGTGTCGCACTATTTCTAGGCCAGATGGAGAGAGAGCCTCTCTCTCAAATTCATATAAAACTGTAAAATTAGGAAGTGCTGAATAAATTTAAATGTTTTAGTGCCCTGTTTAGCTGTAATCTGAGAGTTTTTTTGACAGGAAGTGGGTGCCGTACTTTTCCTGTATTGTGTAAGTGAAACTAAGCAGCACCAATCCGGTCTCACTCTGAAGCCTGGGGGTGTCAGGGAGAAACACGCCGGGACAACAATGAAAGTTACGGTGGCGAGAAGTCGAGTAAGATGGGTGGGGGGGATGGTGGTTGATGGCTCCAACAACCATTGACTTTAACCTGGGAGGCTCATGTTTGCTTCACGTAAGACTGTAAAGCCAAATCCTGCTCTTTTTTCCTAAACCCAACCACATGCATGTGCTGGCTAAATATAACCACATGCATTTGTTGCAAATTTTTACTTGTTTTTTTTTTTCTTTTCATGTAGCACCAATTTTAAAAGTATTTGTGTCTTCCTACTGCAGCCCAGCTTTATGAAAAGACCATCTTTCCAGCAGTGAAATACTTCTTTAAAAGTGTTTAATATATTGCTTGTGGTGTGGCTGTCGATCAGATAATAACTGTAGCTGCAGTGAAAACAAAATATATGGTCATTTTTTTAACATGCTTTCATTGTATTAGAGTATGTATTTCCATCTCCTTACTCAAACACAAATTGAATGTACCATTGTTACACAAAACAAAGGATTGAGGGATTTTTAAGCAGCTGTCATGCCAAACAATAAAAATTATTTTACTGGCTTAGATCAATGGCTATGATTAGCATCAGTACCTTTGTATTAATCAACTGTTGGCACTTGTTCTGGAAGGTAACACTACCCACAGGAAGGCCAACTTTTTGGCTGAAAGTGTTTAATTTTTTTTAATGGTGTACAGTATCTGGAGTACAGCTTTTTAACATCTCCCATGAACATCTGCTGTAACAAATCATCTGGGGAAAAGTCTTTGGCAACATCTATCATTCCACTCGTTGTTGAGGACACACACTAATAATTAGGAAAGTGTCTTTTTGTGCTTGTGAATGGATTACTACAGTATAGCATGTGGGTTGTATTAGGGAGCCATATTGACAGCTTGATTTGTATCTGTGTGTTTTCACAGGATTTTCACCCTCAGACTGATGATTTGATGATTGTTGGCAAAAATAAAGCAAATGTGGAAATATGTAAAAATCCTGTTCAAAGTTTTTTTTTTAATGTTCTTGTGGCCAGAGAATAACTTTCACATCAGTAATTCATTAAGTCATTTTAGTACAACAGTAACTTAAATTTTGATGTGTCCTTTTCTCATTTATGTGCCATGATATTCTGTGAAGACTGGAAGTTCAGAGAGTGTCGGGACACGTAAACAGAGCCAGCAGGAATGTAGATATGTACCCGCAAAAGCAGCGGGTGCTTGATACACTTTGTGTGCAGCTAATTAACATCCCCGTGCTAATGCCAGTGTTGTTGTTTATAGTCTGAGCCACCGAGCTCATGTTTTATCTCCAGAATGAAGGCTTTAATAGAATCCCTCCCTTTGTACCAAATTGATTAATTAATTAATCTTTACAGTGGCACAGTAAGACTGTTTATCATAAGCACCACAAATTAGATTAAAATTCAGGCAGACTCTTTGGACTGGAATGTGGATGCTGGTTTTGGTCTTAAGTACCTTTGACAGGAGATGATGTGGATTTTAAAGGGATAGTCCATCCTGTAAAATCACAAGCAACTGATGGGCTTAAGACTGATTAGAAATAGTATTTATGCTGCCTTTTTTGTGCATTTGTGGGAAAATAGTTAAAAAAGCAAAAAGGGAGGGGTTGAATTAGCTGTAGGCCAGAGCAGGAATCACAGCAAAAGTGCTTGTGTTTGAAGGTTGGAACATGCAGCTCAACTACTGAGCTTTGCCACAGGATACCGTGCAGTTGTCCCAGTGATTCCCCCAGCTGGCAAAGCACTACAAGCAGAGGATATCCTTGTTTATATGAACAAGGCTGCAGATTCAACAAGCTGGTGCTACTGAAACACTGACTTTAACTCTGAGGCTAGCAAGTGCAGCAGCCGTTGTGTAACACATCTTGTGTTTTTAGCAGTCCTGAGCACAATTGGGGTTTCACTTCATCACTGTCAGGGTGTGTTAGCTGTTAAAGGCTGCAGCCGTTGATCTAATGGAGCTGTCTGCGGCTCTTTTCCTCCCATTGTGCAGCCATGAGTTTGTGTTTGAGCCGTGTTCTTTTTGACCTGAAACTTGACTTCACTTGACCGCAGAGGTCAAAGCCAAAGACTCAAAGCTCAAAGCATGCGTTAAATACTCTGTACTCTTAATTATTAGCACTCTTAATTGTGTTGCCTGTTCTCATGCTGGTAGGTCAGCTTGGCATGAGATGCTGGATGGTCGGTTAGGCGTACCTGCACATATGATTTGACAGGAGAAGGAAGCAGCTGCTCTGATTGGCAGAACGATTCAGATTTCTCATGATAAGATGCTGACAAATCTTTCTCCTGCAGTAAAGCCTGCAAAGTAATGGTGTAGTCCTTCTTGACCTGACAAAGCATTAAGTACTAAAGAAAATCTGTCTGGAATTTCTCTGACTTCTCCAAATTTAAAGCAACTTAAGCTGATGTTGCTATGCAGCAGTCAGTGTTTGGCTGGGGTTGAACAATGCAGCTCAGCATGGCCGTAGGCATAGCCTCAGCTAAAGAGGTTTAATCTGCTAATCCACTCTGTTTTCATGTGGCTGTAGGATTTGTCAACCTGCTGCCTTTTCGCTTGACATGGGTCAGAATCGGCCAGGCTCTGCACACAGGAGTCCTGCCCCATCAGACCCCCTCCCAGTATGTCTGCAGTAATGGAGGGTAAAGCACACACCCCTCCACATCTTCCCCCATCTCTCAGCCTGCATTCCTTCACTAATGAGTCCCCCACCACCTCCACCTCTACTTCTCCTCCCCCGTACCTTCAGCCTGCTGCTATCCTACAAAGACTTCCAAAATTGTTAAAATCGTAACTACGGAAAGCCATTCAGTATCAAACATGACCAAATCCCAATGCCATAACTCTAACTACCTAGTCCAACTTTTGCTTCTGTCATGCACTGCGGATTGCTGTAAATGTAAAGAATTTTCCCTATCATGTATCATTTATGGTTATTTTGCTCATCATCTTTAAAGGGATACTTCTGGAATTTTGTATTGCACTTCTCTAAATTGGATGACTCATAAGGTTTGAAAATAAAAAGGTCAAAATCGAGCAGCAGAGGCCAGGTTGTCCTGACTTTCATGGTGCGTTCCTGAAGTTTTAACTGAAAACTACCCCAACCTCAAAATCCAAGATGACTGCTCTGTGGATTAACAGTTGTCAAAGCTGTAGTAATATACTAGGTGGTAGCACTTCTGTCTCCTATGGTTGTATCTCGCTTGAACAGCGCTACACTGCTCCCATGATCACCGGTGGCACTGCTCCATTTCATCCATATCCATTCTCGGAACCCATCGGCTGTATTTGGCATCTGACTTCCAGCAGACGGCGACACAGCCTCTGGGGGCAGACCCCTGATTTTTTGGCATTCCAGTTTGATTTGAGCGGAGGAGGTGAATTTCCGTTTCCGATATGCTGAACCATTGCGATGGATTCAGAGTTTGCAGTGACACCAATTATGTTCCGCCTCGTTAGTTCACCGCACGGACCGTTTAACCTGGCAACAACTGCAGCCGGCTCAAACGTGATTGGTCAATATCACGCGGACTACAAACAGCCTACAACCGGAAACCAGGGCTCTTCCGCTCTACTTCCGGAGGCAAGATCTCCAGGGTTTGCTTACAGACTCTACATTCACTGAATGTAGAGTTTGTATATAGAGACTAGGTTGTATCTTGCTTGAACAGCGCTACACTGCTCCCATGATCACCGGTGGCACTGCTCCATTTCATCCATATCTGTAAGCTTCCAGAAAATGTGCACAAATATGAACGAAATGGACAGAGGGCTCCACCTGTCTCCATCACCGTCTCGGTCTTTGTATCTAAAAT
The DNA here is from genome assembly GCF_006386435.1 of Epinephelus moara. NCBI lineage: Eukaryota > Metazoa > Chordata > Actinopteri > Perciformes > Serranidae > Epinephelus > Epinephelus moara. Next base: position 4,487,997 of record NC_065513.1, read on the forward strand.
TGAGCATAAATCATATCTTGGTCCCTAGTATGGGTCAAGCTCAAGCACTGGGTCTCATATTTCATATTTCCCATAATGCAACCAAAAGCATTGCTTTGTCAAGCCAAATTGAACACTAAACTATGGATTTGGGGGCTTTTGTATTTGACTTTTCCTGTGTTTTATCTTTTCTTCATATCTTGGAAAACTTCCTTGTAAAGAAGGAATTGTCACCATTTTAGATAGCAAAGAAGTGAATTATAACCATCCTAGCGGGTACCTCAGTTAATCTTTCAACCGAGTTTCTACATACGTATTCTTCATATTCTGAGCGTACAACCTTCTAGCTTCAGTCACATGAGGACAGGATCACAGATCATTAATAAAGACTCCATCTCTGATAAAAGTGATACCATATGTGCGCCCATCCTGCAGTTTATCGAGGTCCCTAAATCTCACCAGGAAGAGATGACAGTCCTAACCTCCTCCAACAGATGATCCAACAGTCCAGCAGACTCCAAATGAAAACGCACACTGAACACATGGGTGATAGCCAGTGAGAAAACAAAAACGTGCTATCAATAGTACAATGCCAGTACTAAGAAAGGTTGCATAAACACTTGTTTAATTATTGTTAGTCATTGTGGCTACAGGGTCAGAAAAGGTTTTATTACAGAGAGACTTTAAAGGAGAACTCCACTGATGTTACACATTTAAGTGTTTCCAGGTGTTAGGGAGGGCTTATGCATATGTGAAAATAATTGTCTAAAGCCTTTAGTGTCTCCAGAGGGAGCTGTGTGAAATCTGATAACATCAGCTCAAGTTATGTCACTTGAGTCAGTGTTGGTTGGGTCTGAAGACTATGAGTTTGAAGGTGAAAAAAATCTGGAGGTGTGGAGTTAGAAAGAAGTCAGCTTACACAGTCGGCTGTCGCTCAGAGGTAGAGCGGGTCGTCCACCAATCAGCAGATCAGCGGTTTGATCCCCCACTCCTCCAGTCTGCATGTTGAAGTATCCTTGAGCAAGATACTGAACCACAAATTGCTCCAGATGATGCTTCCATCAGAGTGTGAGTCTGTTAAAAACTGAGTAGCAGTGGCACCTTGTATGGTAGCCTCGGCCACCAGTGTATGAATGTGTGTGTGAATGGGTGAATGTGACTTGTAGTGTAAAAAGTGCTTTGAATGGTCGGTTGACGAGAAAGACACTATACAAATGCAGGTCCATTTACATACCTCAATAGCCCACTGCTTATCTCAGCTGCAGGTTAAAGGCCATTTTCAATTTTCAGTTTTTGCAAACAAGTGGGCGTTTTGACCTAATGATGAATATCCACAGCAAACTTCATGGAAATATAGTCAATGTATTATATTTTGAGATAGCTTGTCATGGACCAAAGTGTTTGAGAGAAGGAAAGAAGGATCAACCAACAGACAAATGATAGACTGATCCTTTGGTTTCCTTAAGTGTTGCTGCTAGTGGGACAAAAATAATGCAAGCTGCACAATGGGTAACGACTGACATGGTCTCATATCTCAACTTGATGCTATACATTCACTTGTGCATTCATACATAGCTACAGCTAGACCATGTGTGTCTGCATGTGCTGTGTTTGTGTGACTGATCTCAACACTCAGCAGATAAAACTCGAGTTCGATCTGCTCTCCTGTTTCACTCCTTTTTCCTCTTGCCTTTAAGTTCATAAACTGGAATCATAAAGGTTTTGGAAACGCATGAAATGAAATTTTTGCTCAAGTTGAAATAATTTTCTTTGCTTCCGTGCACACCACCCAATAGAGGATGACAAGGGAGAGGAGTTTTACTTTTGTCCCATCCCACTTCCACAAAAAAATATTCATGTCAAGTCCCAATGCTAAAAACAAAAACCCACATTACTCTAATTATAACTGCACATTTATGTATTGTTACGCCCCACCCTCAGGCGGCCCTACTGGGGCAAACAAAACTCCAAACACTGACCCAATAACAACCACATGAATACCTTTAAAACAATCAAATCCATGGGATTTATTAGAATTAAAACAGGCAAACAAGACAACAAAAACCCCATGGTGAGAGGCAGCAGGACCAGCAGTCCCCACACCAGAGCCTCTCTCCTCTGCTGTTGGCACAGGAGCTCTTCAGCACCTCCTCCATGCCAGGTGCGCTGCACCTTGTTAAGTAATGCAGCACACCTGTGCAGATCTACAAAAGGAGGGAGAAGGGACAGCAGCACAGAACACATACAGCTGTAACAGTATAAAAATTCAGACTCACACAACTTTATTAATCCCACAAGGGGCAATTGGTTTGAGCAGCCCAGCACAACAACATGGGAACACAGCACATACAATAAACATGTAGAATAAAAAATACAAAGATGCTAGGAATACAGTGGAATCAGGAATAGAAAAAGTGGCAAGGTTAATAAATATAATAAATATCTGACCTGTTGTTATTTTAATTCCCATTCCATTCACTCCCACTGACTTTTTCTCCTGTCCCCTCTCACATAATGAGTAGTGAAATTTACTCCCATCCCTGAGGAATCCTGTGACTGGCAGGATTCACTTTTCAGTACAAATTTGTGTCCCATCGTGTCTTACATTGACATTATATGCAATCTAAAATGTGGCTTTGCTTTCAGTCTGTACATACTTTTACTCAGATCTGGTGATGGGCGCACCAATTCTTTTCACAGCGTTGGTTCCTTCGTGTTGATATTGAACCTTTCACGTTTTGCAAAATGTGGTGTCAAAATCTCGGTGACACGCTGTTGTAATACATGCTTGTTTGACAGCTAGTCACAAAACGCATTATCAGAAATCATGTATTAGTTTACATTAATGAAAATAAAATATTAATTTCAGTGGATTGATTCAGCATCCCATTGTGTGCAGGGAGGCTGTGTCACCAACCAACAAACTGTCGTTCTTTGAGGGGCAAATAGCAGACATCCCATTGATGTGGTGTGAGAATAATCTGAAAAATAAGCTCCCCCTCATATTTCATGGCTGACCTGATCTGTTTTGTTTGCTCTTCATTCTCATCTTGTTGTTTAAACGTTCTGAGCAATAAAATACAACATGTGTTCTTTGTAGTGTCCATGTTGTTTCCACATTATAACTTGAAGCTCATTAACACAACCAAGTGGGTGGCACAGAGAGGCACATGAATCCACCATTGGCCTTGGGTTTGATTTAATTGGTCCAGTGTAAGCAGTGCACGATGATAACAGCGAGTGAGAAATGTCAGGGAGTCATGAGCCCCTTATGCTTATGTTCATGTTCATTCATGTTCAACAGGCTGACCTGGTACATAGCGGACACTAAAAAGAGTCGTTCAAGAGGATTCATTTGTTAAGTTTCACCAATCACTAATGAGATCAGCTAGCAATTGGGCAGCTGTAAGGGGGGCATTTAAAAGGACACAGCTGTTCCAAAACCAGTTTAGAAATCTAATCTATGAGGTTTTCAGCCTGTTCTCACTCCCAGCTTGTCAAATACCACCACTTTGTCTGTGATCGCAGCATCAGAGACCAACACACACAGGCGCTTTTCATGGCAGCATGATATGCACCAGTTGTGTCAGTTTTAGAGACAGCAGGTAATAACCCAAGTCATCAAATACCACCACTTTGTTGGCGGCTGTTGGGGTCAGACACGGACACAGAGAGGCACCCTTTTTGGTGGTAATACGCATTGGGCGGCATCAGTTTGTACCAGTGCCGGCTGGTACCTTAAAGGGACATTGTGTAACATTTTCAGTTGTTTATTGGTAAAAATTGATGTCTGCATTCATAAATATGTCATCATTGGTGTATTAATACCTCCACAAATAATAACTTATTCTTGTAAAAGGAGAGTTTCGGATTTGTTTGTACATTGTGCGTGCAAGTCGTCTGGGAGGTTCCATAACGTTTCGCCATCTTGAAAATACATCTGCCAACAAGGGACATACAGCACTGCCTTTGCCGTTTTCGTTGAGAGCCAGGCCAGCGCTGTGTGACTGAGAAGCTAAAGGAGAGGAGCAAGAGGCGCTTCGCTACTACCCCTGGAAATCTGAAACAAAGTCCCACTCTTTGAGCATAATGCAGCATCACGGGAGATGGAATCCTGCTGGTCTCGTTGTCTTTTGGATTCCCTTTTGCGCTTTCTTGGCGACAAGGATTCCGTCTCTCGTGATGCTGCACATGCATGATCCTGCAGTATGCTCAAAGAGTGGGACTTTGTTATGCTGCAGTAGTGCCGGGGTAGTAGTGGCGCCGCTAACAGCGGCTAACGGCTGTTAGTGGCGCAGTGATGCGAGGAGAGGGATGAGGTGTGTGAGGTTGAGCCACTTGTCAGTTGTCAAAAGACAAGACATGATTGGTTAGTTTGGATTTACACCCGCCACAACAGTCCTACATTGTTAACACAGCCAGCATGGTGAGGAGGGAGTTTGTCAGCTCATGTGTCCATGAAGGAGCCGGAATGAATACTCCATGAAGTATCGGATGACATGGTTTCATCAATGTTATCATAGCTTTTTGGTACACAGCGGCTACCATTGTTGCAATACGCGTTTGAAACAGTGAGGAGCTAGAGTGCGCTATCCGTTTGAATGCAATATATAATTTCAGTGTTAGATGGGAGAAATTTCTACACACTGTGGCTTTAATACAAAGAGCGACAAAGTCCATATAGGGAGGACAGGAGAGGAGGTGGATGGGTCGAATAAACTCTGGACTTTCACCCGGGAATCAGCTTTTCATTTCTCATGTGAATTTTAATCCAAACCACACTTTATTTAATTTTTATCTAAACCTGACCACATGCTTTTGTTGCATAAAACCAAAGTAAATCAACCAAAAAACAAAGTATTTTACCTATGTTATCAGTTTATTTTGAAAGAGCAATCTGTGTAGTTGATTTATTTTATGAAAGCTATCGCCACTGAATGCTTGCTTGCCATTGTCTCACAAAGGGTGAGTGTGGAATGTCTGCTCAGGCTGTCATGCACTGCTTCCCGTTCATTAAGTAAGCCATGACCAAGGCCTGCCAAAGCTCTGTCATCAGACATGGCAGCCAAAGGCCAGCTGACCATGCACAATCCTTAAGAGTTATGTTTGCCTCTAAGGTTTTCCTCTGAGTCACACCTGCTAACATTCAAAATAGAGGAAGCCTGTGGTTATTTTTCAGGATCACTTTTCTTCACTTGCTTTTGCTCCCCCACAATAGAAAATGGATTTATAACTCATGAATGTCCAGGAGGGGTTAGACTAATATATATATGACATTTTATGGCTTTGGATAAATATACAGTGCAATTCAGGTCATTGATATCCAAGTCCGATGTGTTGAATTCTTCCTCAGCTCTGGATAGTAGCACATTAAATTTCCACTTAATATATCTAAGGGATACATCGGCCTGCAAGCAAAACTGAAAGGAAGACTATAGTGACAACACAAATAAGGACACAAAACACCTTTTTTTCTTTGGATTTGAAAGTGGAACAATTCACATTGTGTCTTCCAGATCTTTGGAGAGACTGAGCCTGTCCGAATGACGTCAGAGGGCTCAGACTGTCGCTGTAAGTGCATCATGCGCCCACTCAGCAGGGACGCCTGCATGCGGCTGCGGAGTGGCAGTGTTCGTGTAGAGGACTTTTACACTGTGGAGACAGTTAGCTCTGGATCCGACTGTAAGTGTTCGTGCACGGCCCCGCCGTCCTCCCTCAACCCCTGTGAGAATGAGTGGAAGATGGAGAAGCTGAAGAAACAGGCCCCCGAGTTACTAAAGGTGAGAGGATGAAATTTAAAGTCACTATATATGGAATATTTGTGTGATCATAGCATGTTTCAAAGGACTCTGATGGTATTAGGTTTGTTTGTACAAAAATTAGGCAATTCTATCTTATATAAATTTACAGTCTGTGTTTTGCTTTCAACACATTTGACCACTTGGCATCACGGAAGTCAGAAATGTTCATATCTTACAAATGCAGTAAGAGCTTTATAATGCTAAATGTCAGGATTTTCTAAATAATTGAAAGTGTATTTAATAGCAGCTGACTGATCATCACTTTGGCCACTTAATCGGCGCAAATGGGACTTTTTACAAGCTATTGTTGGTGGAACTTGGCTCCGATAGTGGCCTCTACCAGTCGTGACCAAACACAGTTTCACAGCCTCATTGTGGTGGTGATGTTAAGTCATGCCACGTTAGAGGAGTTTGTTTGTACCCTAACGTTAGCTTTACTTGTGGTGATTGCATTAGGCTTCAAAAATCATAAAAGTGGTGTTTATTTGTGAAGATTTATCCTGCTGAATAAAACTTGTAAGCATCGAAAACTTTTGTTTGCCACAGAGCATATTTTCTGCAATAATCCAAAATTTAATGAAATAAAATCCATTGGCCCTTTCTTCGTCTTGCACTGGTGGTTGACGCAGTTTGGAAGACTGTCTCGATTAATTGGCTATTGGCTTTGTCCTGCTCCAAACTGTTGTTATTATATTGGCCTTTAAAAATCCACTGTTGTTCGGACTAGGCACTATTCTCTTAAAAAACACAACTTCCAATTCATGACAGTCATCCTGCTAATTCATTAATGTCTTTCCTCTGAACATTCTGCTGGTACACCAGACAAAATATAGTTTTTGACAAGGTGAAACTCAGAAGCCTCTCTAGTGGCAATTTTTATTACACCTCAGAATTATAAAAGGGAATCAGGTGGAAAAATACATGTACAGTTCTGCTATTGTTAGAGACTTGCCAGCAGTGGGGAGCAGGTCAAGACCATCATCAGCAAATATCATTGTAATATGCCCAACGTGATGTTTCTTCTGTGGGCTACAATTGGAAATTGTGGCACGAGACAAAAAAATCACCCAAATCATCCAGTCATTAATACCAATACTAAGACCAATCTGACCAGTAGCTGTTGAGACATACCATGCTCTAGACCAAAATGCAGATTAGACGGGGACAAATATTGTAGAGCTAAAATGATGAACTGAGCAATTAAACTGCAACTTTTTGGATAATTGATTAATTTTTAAACTCAATTTTCAAGCACAAATGCCAAACATTTACTGGTCACAGCTTATGTAAGGATTTGCTGATTTTCTTTGTCTCATGACAGTAAACTATACAGTATATATATCTTGTATTTTCGACCTGTACAAGCAATGTGAAGACATCTCCTTGGGTTTTAGCAATCTGTGTGCTTTTTCACTGTTTTCTGACATTTTATTGACCAAATGACAAATGTTGAAAGTTGAAAATTGAACTTGATTTAAAAATCATTAATCCATATATCGCAAAACAAATGTGTTGTTAGAGCAGGAAATGTTTTAAGGATAGAAAGAATAATACAAATAGAACAACCCCATTTCCAGAAAAAAATCTTGACATCGTAAGTTATTGCAAACCAAATATAAGTTACATCTATATTGTAGAATGTAGCAGATATGTTGAAACTTTACATGTCAACAACACAGTGGTTAATGTGTGGTTAGGTTTAGGCACAAAAACAACCTGATTATAGTTAGTGAAAGATGCTGAATTACCCAGTTTTGGGAGCACAATCCTGGCTGGAAAAACAGCCTCCTTTCGTGGCATTACCTTACTGGAAAAAGAGCCACTGGATCTTAAAAAAACACCCACATTTGTGCCTAAAAAGCAGCTAGAAACACAGTGATGGCTCACTTAAAAAAACAACCGGTGTTGTTGTTTGTTGGTCTTGAACAGCGGTCTGCAGCTTGGCAGACATCTTGCCTAGTTGACATGCCATGCACCATCCCCTCAACATCCCAATGACAAAGTCAGCTTATATATTTAATTTAATTTTTTAATTTTATATACTTTATTAATCCCCGAGGGGAAATTCAATTTTTTTCACTCTGTTTGTCAATTACACACGTCCGAACACACACATGCACAAACTGGACCTATACATGCACTAGGTGGAGAGATGTCAGAGTGGGCTGCCCATGACAGGCGCTCCGAGCGGTTGGGGGGTTCGGTGCCTTGCTCAGGGGCACCTCGGCAGTGCCCAGGAGGTGAACTGGCACCTCTCCAGCTACCAGTCCACACTCCATATTATCAGATAGAGTTAGAAAATAAGCTGTAAAATAGTAGATAACAAGAACAAAGGAAATGAAATGAATAGCCCAGTGGTCTAAGTGCTTGTTTCACTCAGAGCGCTTATAAAATACAACCATAAGAAAAGCAATCAGTAAAAGGGAAAGTCGCTGCAGTTTAAAAGCATAAAAGGTCATCCTTGAACTCTCGGTGACCTGACTATAGTTGTATGTCACCGAACATCTTTTGTGAACACGTCAGCACACCTCTGCACATGCCGAAAGCACACTTTCATTTTTCACAGGCAGGAGAAGCACGCTATGTACCATATGAAACAAAAGGCAGTTCCAGATGTCTGACTCCACTGAAAAATATACATTAAGCCAATAGGTCTTTGCAGGAAATAATTGCATTGAAAAGGAAAGGTCTAAAATAATTAAGATGGACTCTGACTGAACCCCAAACTGAGACCGCCTATTGAGCAGAGTGTGGATGTCAATAGTGGTAATCATAGCAAATGTTTTGGGAGGGCACTTAAGCTATTACTGCTGAAATAAAGCTGTCAGGTTTGTGTTGTGGAGATGGTGAATAATGCTAGTTCTCCTTTTATGGTATGAATAACCAGCTCCAATCTATGGTGGACCTCCTGGAGGGAACACTTTACAGCATGGATCTAATGAAAGTCCACTCCTACATCAACAAAGTGGTGTCTCAGATGAACACCCTAGAGGAGGTAGGTAGACAAACAAACTCGTGCTTCTGTCATTTTATTCTAATCAAAGGGTTGCCAGGAGACACATTATTGGCTTTGCATACCAGCATGTCATTTATTTGATTGCAATTGCTGTGATAATAATGACGTTCTCTTGCAGACAATCAAGACGAACCTGACGCGAGAGAATGAATTTGTTCGAGACAGCATGACAAGCCTCACCAACCAGTTCAAGAGATATGACAACTACTCCAACATTATGATGAGCATCAAGAAGGAGATCTCCAGCCTCAGCATGCAGCTGCTACAGAAGGATTCCTCTGAGAGCAAAGCACAGGTTCAAACAAACAAGTTTCTGTGATGTTGTATATACATGTTAGCATTAGAACAACTGGTAATTAGTAGCATGTAGTGCTTCCACTAGTAGCAGTACTAGTAGTTGCACTAGTAGTGATTATAGTTGTAAGATTAGCAGTACATTACAAGCAGTGCTGCTAATCAGTGCTATTGTACTCCTGTCCAGTCAGCCTCCAGTCTAAGTCTCAAGACATTTTTCTGTTATCTCTGACTTGTCTCGTGTGGTGGATGTTTTGACTTGTTTGTCTTGCTCTCAGCCACTGGCCTCACCTGTAACAGTCTTTGGTGTAAGCTTGTAGCAATGGTCAAGAATACTTTGCAATGTGATCTCACAGAAATAGGTGAAATGACCACAACCTCTAAGCACTGCGTTATGTGGTAGTGATATGTTTTGTGTTAATATTACAGGCTGGCACCATAGAAACAGTTCCAATGGAAAGTCAATTAGGACCCTCTGTCATGGTGGATATGTAAATTTCCTGGTTCAGTGACATAACGGAATGGGTGGTGGTTATGTTATGACCCCATAGTTTGCAAAGAGCAAAAAAGTTAGTTTGAAGAGAAGGTTGGGGTCGAACAATCACCAGAGACTGCTGTTTGTGTCTTGCTTAAAAATTGAATTCAACATTGATTTCTTTAAACTAAACCTGGTTAAAGAGTACCCGCCTGGACGGGACACTCTAAAACTAAAGCGAGCGTGTCCACAAGGAGGCAGGGATCATTTCATTGGTCAACAATAAACCTGGCATTCTATTGGTTGGGGGATTTTGACAGGGTTGTTAAACAAAAAAATCCAAGTGCAAGGCAGAAATCTGAGAGCAGAAATCCCAAGAGGACACAGAAGCAGCCTGAGCATGAGGAGAAGAGCTGCAGCTGGAGCAGGAAATCTGTGCAAGCAACATGGTATCTGAGTGTGAGCACATAGTTTGAGCAGAAACAGAGTAGATCTAAGCGTAAGCAGAGGCTATTTGAGTGCGAGGGCAGGGTTTTGAGGGACAATATTACAAAATCTGAACGTGAAAAAAATAAATAATGCTCTCAAACTGATATACCACTCTCTTGAATAACGATAGGAAAAAAGCTCCATATCTTTCTTTCTCTGATGATATCCATAAAAAAACTGGCCTTTGCCTTTCTCAGTTCATTGACCACTTTGTTACGAAGTTTTTTAACTTGAGAATTTGGCTTTCCCCTGCCTGGCTTAACACTGCTATCTACGGCCATGTGTGAACCTGTCCTAAAACCACCCTAAACGTTCGTTTTCAAAGCCATGAAACTCACTGAGTGGTCGGTGGTGTTCGTTGATGTTCTGACATAAAAATTGTAGCAAACTGTGGTTTCCGTGATGATTTATTTGACATTTTGTCTAATACATTGACTCTCTATCTCTCATTGTCCGTTGGTAGTAATCCGCCACCAGAAACGGAAAGGGGGTTGTTTACGACAAGGTTGTAGTCATTGTAGTCTTTTAGCTCAGCGAAAGTGCCGGCTCAACAGTGCTGTGTGCGCTCCTGGAGGAAGAACGAGAATTAATGACAAAGTTTTGTAATAAGTTTAAACAACTGCACAATGGATTATTCGCTTGTAAACAACCTTCGCAGTACGATGCCTTTGAACAGAACGCCAACCTTCTTCTGCTTCTTTTCTGTGTCCCACACACATTACATTGCAATGGTTTCCTGCCGGTTGGTGACCCCCACGTAAAGGAGCATTATGGCCATCAAGTGGGCTGGATTGTATAATGCTTCAGGGTCAAACGAACGATCAAGCGGAAGTTTACACACGGGTGTGAGGCAGCTGAAAAAATAGTTCCACAGTTGAGATGAATAGCGAAAACACGGATGGAAGCCACAGCTTGCTACAATTTTTATGTCAAAACATCAATGAACACCAGTGACCACTTGGTGAGTTTCATGGCTTTGAAAACGAATGTTTAGGGTGGTTTTGGGACAGGTTCACACATGGCCATAGGCAGCACTGTTAAGCAGAGATGGGGACTCGAGTCATTGTGACTTGGACTCGAGTCGACTCGAGTCGCTGTTTTGATGACTTGTGACTTGACTTGACAAAAAATAAAAGACTTGAGTCTTGACTCGGACTTGGAAGTTAAAGACTCGGGACTTGACTTGACTTGAGACACGATGACTTGAATGACTTGAGTGTTATTCACATCATGTTTTCAGTTTGAATATAAAATTAAATTAATTTAAAAAACGAGCGCAGGCTGAGAATGGCGCTGTCATGATTGGATCACTACCCTGTCGATCAGTCATGCCCTCTCTATGTACCTTACGTGTTTATTGGAGAAACACGCCCTCTTATATCAGATAGGCATCAACATGTCAGCGGGAGGGGTAGCGAGAGTCATCGTCTTCGGCTTTCGGAATTACCATTATGGCAAAAGACGAACAGCACAGTGCAAGACATGCGGCATAAACATCTCGGACAGCCAGATGACAACTTCAAACTTTGTTCGTCATTTGAAGAGTCATTCTGCCCAGTAAGTGCTTGTAAATTAGCTAATATTATCTGGTTAGTCGGTAGTTAGCTAACGATACAGGGGTGGGGTGGGGTTGGGGGGGTGGGTCGGTTTGGTGGAACTTATTTTCTAATTTATTTGCTAACATTAACCCCAGAAAACGTGAGCGAACATTCCGACTGGTTCATCACAAGAAAACGTGAGCGAACATTCCGACTGGTTCATCACAAGACCGGCTGTACGTTTTATGAACGAGCAACACAGAGTTAAATGAGCTAAATGGGTGATTTTGGCCGCTGCCTTGGTTAGTGTGTGTGTGTGTGTGTGTGCGCATGAGGGTCGTCCCTGCAAAGTAAACATTGCAGCGATGAAGTCAATGTTTACTGACAGTTACTTATATCTTGTCTTTTCACTTTATTAAGATCAGATTCTGCAGGTAAAATTACAATAATAAGGTGACTTGACTTGGACTTGACTTGACCTATTACAGGACTTGACTTGACTTGACATAACCTGTGACTTGACTTGACTTGACTTGCCCAAGAAAAAATGACTTGGGACTTACTTGAGACTTGAAGGTTAAGACTTGAGACTTACTTGAGACATGCACATGTGTGACTTGGTCCCATCTCTGCTGTTAAGCCAGGCAGGGGAAAGCCTAATTCTTCGAAAATGAGCAATCATCACTATTTTGGTCTTAGGCACTGTATTTCATTATAAACAACCCAAAGGAAACACTTCGCACATCTGTTAAAAAAGACAGGTGCGTTGGAGAGAGAAGACCAAAAAGTTGCAAAAGGACTCCCGCACACTGTCAAACTTGCAATAAATAATTTATTTACAACGTTTCGGTACTAGACCTTCATCAGGCAAACCTGATGCCTGATGAAGGTCTAGTACCAAAACGTCGTAAATAAATTATCATGAACAACCCAGAAATGGGGTTCAAAGTGCAAAATACCAGACTTCTCCTTTAAATTATATTTCCAAAGCAAAATCACATTTTTTCATCAAATCCCACAGTTGCTCATTTAACCAAGTAGTTTACTCTTGTGCGTTTATTCTTAAAAGTTGTGGTGTATTTGTCTTTAATTCCATTTATTATACCTATGAAGGATTTACAAGATGCTTCTAAATCATTTGAGAGTAAAACATCACTCCAGTCAACATGGCCTAGTTCTTCCTTAAATTTATTCAAATGTTGTTTCCTTATTCCGTTTAGTTTCCTGCCTTCGGTGCATAATTTTTTATGTCCTGTTGATAAATAAATCTGCTTTTTGTTAATTTTCTTGAAATTAGTGTCATATTGTGATCTGACAAGCCAGTGAGAAAACTGAAGGATTTTGTAATTCTCTCAGGCTTGTTACTAAGAGTTAGATCAATGTGTGTTTTTGAAGTATTTGTTATTTGAGTGGGTCAGTCTATTAATTGAGTTAGTACAAATTGGTTTGTAATTGCTTTAAGCTTCTTATTCATTATGATGAGGTGAACTAATAAGATAACATTTATGTACTTCTGAAATATATTGGCCAGTTAACTGTAGTATTATTCCAAGTGTATGGACAGTCTTGGGAGCCAAAATGGATCGTTTTGCAACTCTTCAAGCAATAAAGTACGCTGAACTGAACTGAATTTGTGTGTCCGCCACAACAAATGATCCTATTTGAGTTTCCATTGGCACTGTTTCTGTGGTGCTGGCACATAATTTTAACACAGTATGTGCCACCAGTGCCACCAGAGTTATGCAGTTTTAAGAGGTCATGGTCATTTCACCTAATTTTGATTGATTTTTTTGCCCATAATATTTTTATTCAAAAGTGTAATCACAACTTTAGCAAATAATGGAACATGTAGGCACAATAATGATGTTTAATGCTGGCCCAATAACATTTAAAACTATTCTAAATCCACATGACCGGCGGAGTGAAGCTGTAATGCAGTTCGAAACTGTTGGTACTTGGTCCTGTCTCTGACCCCACTTAAGTGGTTTTGACTACAGCCCTTCTGTTAGTACAGCTAGAACAGTGATGCTTTTGAACCAATAGTAATAGTGTAAGCAGCAGTACTAATAATATTAATAGCATATTGCCAACATTACTAACACTAGTTGTAGTAGAATAAGCCTATGCATCATTTGTATGATAATATATGTTTTCTGTTAACACTGTAAGACATTATCAATAGAGATATCACTTGTCACTTTTTAAAATTTTGCACATACCTAGAAGGTTCACTAGCCAAACACACTCTTTCATAAGCTTATCCAGTAAATTAAAACCCACAGACCAATATCACCAAGTGTCCTGACATAACCAGAATGTCATGCTTTCAGGACACTAATGAGGAGAAAACCAAGGAGGCTGTAAAAACACCCAACAAAAAGACGCCTGCAGCCAAACTTTCACCCAAACCGCCCAAAGAAAAGGTTGTAAAGCCCAAGAAAGAGGTCATTAAACCTGGGAAACTGGCCAAGCCTGACCCTACGGCCAAAGCCAAAGTGGTTGGCCACCAGCCTGGTGTGGTGAGGGGCATCACATACTACAAGGCTGCCAAGACCGACGAGGATGAGCACAGAGGAGGTGAGACTTTTCAGCTTGGTCGGGACATTCTGTATACTCCCCCAGCATAGTGGTGTGTTCATAGAAAGCCACCCTCTCTAGGCTAAAGCAAACATTGTGCTTATACTTTAGCTGAGTTTGCACTCCCATCTGTGTGCGATCATCTGTGCGTGATCCACTGTGGGTGTTGAAAATTATCCAAATTTGTTTCTTCAGCGATCTAATTTAACCCCACATGACACTGCTGGATCAGGATCAGACAATAGCTGTCGAGTCACAGAACCACAGTCACGATCTTAATTAGCTGGATTTAGATTCCCATAGAGCACAATATAAAGCTTTACTGAGAGTGTTGTTTCATACAAGTGTGAGATAAGGCCATAGTTGTGTTGCAAACTTGAAACTTGAGCAGTAAAACAGGGAATCCATCATTGTGTGGCACACAAGATCCCTTCATTACAAGATTTATTTCTGTGTTGTTTTTAGCAAAGCTGGTGTAGTGAGTGCAGGATCCAATTCCAATTCCACATTCAGCTAACTGGAAATCCAAATCTTTATTGACAAAATACATGGAGCTGATGGAATGCTGTCTCAATGGAGCGCTGCCATTTCCATGACATGCCTCAGGTTCACTCCTCACAACAATGTGTGGGGACCTTCACCAATGCAGTGAAAACATTTCCTGTCTCCTTACAATCCTCTTAAAGTCTAGTTGAGTGAATAGGTATGCTGCGTTTGCACAGGGCACACACACATAACGCTGTCAGACCATGTGTTCTGCCATGTATATAAATCTCAGCCACCCTTGTCAAATCACTGAAACTAGTCGGCTGCATTTCCATAATCTCTGGCAGGATGCAGGAACTCTAATTCATCCAGGGAAGGTTTTCCTGAAATGCACTGTATGTTAAACACTCACTTTACCTGCCTGCACTCATTTAACCAGCCTGCACATTCATATCCATTACCATGCATGCATTGAGACAACTGACTGTTTACAACAGGAACTCTAAGAGATAAAAACAAGATAAAAAAGATGTAAGATGTGTACCCAGTGGAGATTTGCAAAGGTCCTTGCACAGTCTTTAAAAGTTGCATTATAACTGCATAGTAATACAGCAATAAGTGTAGATTGATTTGAAGAGTCTTCTCTGTAGCATGCAAATAGTATGCAGTTTTAACAAAATAAGAACAAGTCCAGTGTTCCTTTGTTCATTTAAAAGAATCTAAAAGACTAGCAAAAAACAAAAACAAAACAAAAAAGATGACCATTTTAAAACTACTTAAATATCTTCATCACATTATCAAAATGTTTTAAAAGGGTCTTTGATCAGTATAATAGTAAAGTAACAAAAGTACTACAATGTGCATCCCATCTCCTTTACAGAACACACTCAGTACGTTTACATGCATTTATTTAAAAAAGTTTCTGAACAAGAACTGGAACTAGTTCAATACACACTATATTAAAAAGGACACAGCGCCGCCGCCGCCTATCGAGGCGGAGTCAGATGTACTTGGTCAGAAATTCGATTTTCTCTTTTGCATGTATACTCAGACAAGACGACAAGTCCGACATGACTGATTAGCCGAGCTATGAGCTTAGCTCAACTACTGCATGCATTTAAGACTATAAAAATGGGACCCATTGCCTCCCTGCTTGGCACTCAGCATCAGGGGTTGGAATTGGGGGGTTAGATCACCACATGATTCCCGAGTGCGGCACCAATGCTGCTCACCGCTCCCTCAGGGGATGGGTCAAATGCGGAGAACAAATTTCACACACTGTGTGTGACAATCAGTGGAACTTTACTTTACTTTACTTTAAGCGTACTGAGTGATGCCCTCTCATGTACTGTCCAAATAGAGACAGCAACTATATTCAACAAGAGAAGCAATGGTTGTAACAGATTTTTTTCTTTAGTTTGGTTTGGACATTATTGTTACATTTAATTCCAGGTACAATTTAAAATGTCCAAACCATCTTAAATGAACACTTCGCCTGCAAAATAAGCACTTGTATATCAAATAGTCACTGCTTGAATTCTTGAAGAAAACTTTGTTCTTCTTACATGCCTCCACGGTGAACAGACAGTCAGACTGAAAAGTTCATTCAGAGAGGCCCCCTCACCCCACCCCTATTTTTCATAACACAGCCACAAATCTTTGATCCATGTCGAATGGTTGAATGGTATTAACTTTTTCAGCACAACAAAGTAGGAAATAACAACAATGAACACATTTTAAATAGACAAAAAAAAGAAACCATTTAACTATACAGCCTGCTTACTGACTTATGGTGGAAGAAGAATTATCAATAATCAAATATCAAATTGCCAAATCAACAAAATCGGACAGGCAAAACATTTCACTTCTGAAAAACTCATGGTGTGATATGATGCCTTAAGGAGGACGGAACAAAACTGGGTCATAGCCATAGTGGCTGGGCCGAGAGCTGTGCACAGTGGAATTTTACCTCCCAGCTTCCTTACAATGATGATGGCTTTGAAGATAACAAAAACCGGGGTTTAATCAACCCTTATTGTGCCTTACATTAATGGATCATAACATATTGGGTATTAATTTATTTTTATTTTTTTTCTTTTATTATTATTATTTTTTAATAATTTTTTTTTTTTTTTTGCTTTTTGCCTTTATTGGATAGGAGAGCTTTAGAGTGAAAAGGAAAGAGAGTGGATGACATGCAGCAAATGGCTCTAGGCTAGGATTGAACCCACGGCTGCTGTGACAAGGACATAGCCTTAGTACATGGAGCGTCCACTCTAACATGTGAGCCACCGGGCGCCCCTTCGTAATGTCTTTCTTCCGCAGATCCATCCATTTTCGTCCACATATGCGGGGCCAGGTCGCAGGGGCAGCAGGCTGAGCAAAGCACCCCAGACATCCCTCTCCCCAGCAACAGTTTCCAGCTCCTCCTGGGGGACCCCAAGGCATACCCAGGCCAGGATGAGATGTGTAATCCCTCTTCACCACGACAGACCGGCGCAGTACCTGCATCACTACAGAAGCTGCACCAAACCGCCAATCCATCTCACCCTCCATTCTACCCTCACTCGTGAGCAAGACCCCGAGATACTTGAACTCCCTCGCTTGAGGCAGTAACTCTCCCCAACCTGGAGAGGGAAATCCACCGGTTTCCGGCAGAGCACCATGGCCTCAGATTTGGAGGTGCTGACTCTCATCCCGACCACTTCACAATTGGCAACAAACCGTCCCAGTGCGTGCTGGAGGTCACGGTGTGATGAAGCCAACAGAACCACATTATCTGCAAAAAGCAGAGATGCAATTCTGAAAGCTGGATGGCTCGTAGCAGCAAGCCCGGTACCCCATACTCCTGCAGTACCCCCCACAAGACCCCTGAGGGACGCGGTCGTAAGCCTTCTCCAAGTCCACAAAGCACATTGGATGGTCCCATGACCCCTCCAGATAAGGGTAAAGAGCTGGTCCACAGTTCCACAGCCAGGACGGAATCCACATTGACATCCACATCAGTCAGAGCCTCCTTTCCAGCACCCTGGAGTAAACTCTACCCATGTGGCTGAGCAGTGTGATAACCTGATAGTTGGAGAACACCCTCCTTTTTGTGAAAATGGGGACCACCACCCCGATCTGGCAGGCACCATACCCGTCCTGCATGCGACAATGAAAGGGATTTCAGATGAGACAGCCCAACAGTGTCCAGAGCCTTCAACATTTCAGGACAAATCTCTTCCACACCTGACGCCTTGCCGCTGGGGAGCTTTTTAACTACCTCAGCAACCTCTGCCAGGGATATGGGCAAAAGTTCCCCCTAATCTTCAGGCTCTGCCTCGTTCGCAGTGGACGTGATGTTCGCGTTCAGAAGGTCCTCAAAGTGCTCCTTCCACCACTTGGAAGATGTCCCCAGTTGGGGTCAGCAGTTCTCCTTCTCTGCAGAGCACAACCTGAGACAAGCCCTGCTTCCCCTTTCTGAGGCATCTAACGGTCTGCCAGAACTTCCTTGAGTCCAACCAAAAGTCCTCCCCGAACTCCTCCTACACCCGGGTTTTTGCTTCAGCGACCGCCACAGCTGCAGCCCTTCTGGCCAACCGGTATCTGTCTGCTGCTTCAGGAGACCCCTGGGCCAGCCAGACCCTAAAGGCCTCCTTCTTCAGCCTGATGGCCTCCTTCACCGCTGGTGTCCACCAGCGGGTTCTTCGGTTGCCGCCACGGTAGGCACTGACAACCTTCTGACCACAGCCCCTAGCAGCCGCCTCCACAATGGAGGCTTTGAACATGGACCACTCAGACTCCATGTCCCCAACCTCCTCTGGGATGCACGGGGAATTCTTCCGGAGGTGAGAGTTGAAGACCCCACATACAGGGGCCTCAGCCAGACGTTCCCAGTTCATCCTCACTACGCGTTTGGGTTTAACAGGTCTGTCTGGCAGTCTCCCCCACCATCTGATCCAACTCACCACCAGGTGGTGATCAGTTGAAAGCTCTGCTCCTCTCTTCACCTGAGTGTCTAAGACACATGGCAGCAGATCTGATGATACAACCACAAGGTTGATCATCGATCTTTGGCCTAGGGTTTTCTAGTACCAGGTACACTTATGAACCTCCCTGTGCTCGAACATGGTGTTCGTTATGGCCAGTCCATGACTTGCACAGAAGTCCAATAACAAAACACCACTCGGGTTCAGATCAGGCAGGCCTTTCCTTTCAATCACCCCCTCCAGGTTTCTCCGTCATTGCCCAGGTGAGCATTGAAATCCCCTGTTGGCCTCCCTTGCAGGACACCGGCAAGAGACTCCAAGAAGACCAGATACTCCGCACTGCTGTTCAGTGCGTACGCACAAACAACGGTCAGAGACCTTCTCTTTGCGACCCACAGTCGCATTGAGGCGACTTTCTCGTTCTCCGTGGAGAACCCCAACACAGCAGTGCTCAGCCAGGGACTTGTGAGTATCCCCACACCCGCCCGGCGCCTATCATCCTGAGCAACTCCGGAAAAAGTCCCTCTCCAGGAGTTTGGTTCCAGAACCAGTGCTATGCGTGGAGGTAAGCCCAACTATCTCTAGTCGGTACCGCTCCACCTCCCGCACCAGCTCTGGCTCCTTCCCCACCAGAGAGGTGACATTCCATGTTCCCAAAGCTAGTCCACGAAGCCAGGGATCACTATGTCAGTGGCCATGGCCTAAGGCCTGGCCACCAGATGCTCGCTGGTGAACAACACAGCTCCCAGGTTGACAGTGACATGCAAACCCCTCCACCACATTAAGGTGGCAATGCTCAAGTTCAAATTGAGACAAAACTTTCCTATGGATGTCAGTTTATGAATCACAATGAAAGCCAAATTATGGCCTGCAACCAACAAGAAGGCTTGTCGCTTTCAGCAGAGCTGATTCCCAGAAAGCTTGCAGCCCCGGTTAAAATGAGTGAGGTATCAGCAGTCAGTGGCAGTTTAAAACAGTTGATGAAACAGTTTCACCAACTGGGGAACTGCAACCACGAGAGGTCCTTGAGTGTACAGTTACAGATGTGCATGCAAAATATCAGACTGACTGTTCCAGTAGTAAAGAACATTAGCTGCGGACAGACACGCTTACACACACATGCAGACAAAATGCATAATCCCCTCCAGGTTTACGCCTGGCAAAGATAAGAAAAAGGCAAACATTTTTTGTGAATTTAAGTAATTAGGATCCACATTTGACAGCAACAAAACTATATCAAAACATCCATTTACAAACTCTCATACAAATCGTGCCAGTTGTATCCGGTCATTGTTCAGTACTTTCCAAACACATGCATTTTCGCTAAAGCGTTACAATTGGAACACATCACTACAAACAGTCTTACAGTGCCTGGACATGCATGTGCACAAGCATGTCCAGGTATGCTAAGGGAGCACTACTCATATAAGTGTTCTATATTGAAATGTTTTTAGTGAAAATGCATATGTTTGAGAAGTACTGAGCATACGACTGGATAAATAAGACTTGGATTATATTGCATGAGTTGTGTGGGAGTTTGTGAATAAATATTTTGATATAATTTGCTGTTGTTAAGTGTGGACTCTGATTACTTCAATTCATGAAGAATTTTTGGATTTTGCATTCACCATGGAGGCATGTGAGAAAAACAGAGTTTCCTTCATGAGTTCAAGGTAATGTGCAGTGAGTAGTTGATAAAGAGATAGTCATTTGTGGTCGAAGTATTCCCTTTAAAGACTTATTGGCTTTCTGAAACCTCCCATGAATCGTGAAAACCTTTTGGAATGCTGTTTCCAGTCCCTCATCAGGTCCACGTGTTCAGTATACGTGTGTTGGGAAGATGCACAGCTTATGTAGCACTGCTGTGATCTCCCCACATCTGTCTGGCAGTACAGGACATCAGAGTATAAGGACCAGAAGGAGAGCAGACTCTCCATGCTCCTCTCTCCTGCTAAGACTGTATTTCATTCAGCCTGTCTTTTTACAGCAGACCACAAGTGACTATGGAAGCCTGAAACAAACAAAACAAAACAAAACAAACAAACAAACAAAAAAACAGGGAACTTTTGATCAATTTGGGATTTTAATTTTGAAAAATGCAGATTTTTAAAAGAGATTAAAGTATTCAGTATTTGACTAAATTGTATCTCACAAATGTAGTTAACGTCACACTCAGACAGTCTCTCCTCAAAGGCATTGTGTTGCACTTGATCGAACATGTGAAAAGAGATTGGAGTTTTAAAAAAGGGAAAAAAAGAGCTTGAGAGAGAGGCCAACTTCATGAGAGGCCAACTTTCACGACTTCGCACACCTGGCCAATCACTGTATTAAAGCTGGGGGAAGGAAGAAATCTGGAAAAGCAAAAAAAGGCAGCTTTTGAGAATACTCCCTCCTCTTGCAGCTCTGCCCTGTCCTAAGCCCCTCCCACCAGACAAGCAGGGGCATATGCATACACTACATACAGTAACCCCGTGTTCCCAATACACTGATTTATTCAATTGCATAGCTGTGCGCAGCTCATTCAGCCAGCCCCTCCTTGCCCCACTTTCTCTCTCTCTCTGTTCATCAGACAACTAGACAAGAAATAGCTGTGTACCACCCCGAGGTTCCTTGGCCTCACTACCTGCTGTGGACTGCTTTCCCATGAGGAGAACAGGAAGCAGCTTAATTCATTTCTGTTCAATTTTATTTATAAAGCCCAATATGACAAATCACAATTTGTCTCAGAGGGATTTACAGTTTATGACATCCCTCTGTCCTTTTGACCCTCACAGCAGATAAGGAACCCCCCCCCCAAAAAAAAACCTTTAACAGGAAAAAAAAATGGTAGAAACCTCAGGAAGAGCAACTGAGGAGGGATCCCTCTTCCAGGACGGACAGACGTGCAATAGATGTCGTACAGGACAGATCATGATAATAAATTTACAGTAATCCATATGACAAAATGATACATAAAGAGAAAAAGAGCCAGACAGCCAGAGAGAAATGCAGGACAGACAGTAGCCTAATGACAGTAGCATACAACATTAATTTAAGTAATAATATTATAATAATAATTACAGCTATTGTGGTACAATATGTTGCGAGTATAATGTTAATATATGATGGTATATGTATGTGACAATAATCATATTTGTATAATAACAGTAGAAGTATGACTAGAGATAACAGCAGCAGTAGGAGGCATTAGGCAGGACCACGTCAGCAGCACAACCACGTCACATGATCCAGGCACAGGTGCGATACGAGGTAACCTGCCAGACAGTGGAGCACAAGGGCTCCGGAGAAGAAGCCGAGTTAAAGTTCATTTATACTTCTGTGTTGAATCAACGCGTAGGCGTAGGCTCCACGTCGACGTAGAGTCTACGGCATAACCTACGCTGTAGCCTGACGTGCACCTCCCCAGAATTGTAACTACGCATCGCGGTGACGCAGACCTCCTGTCTGTTTCTGTATATTGACACCATTTCCCCCAGTGGAAATGAAGCTTTTATTTACTTTTATTTCAAAGATAAGAAACAATAAATTGTGATGACAGTAAAGCCTCCATCACAATTTATTGTTTCTTATCTTCGAAATAAAAGTAAATAAAAAACAATAAATTGTGATGACAGTAAAGCCTCCATTGATATAGCATTTTAAGTCTTGTGTGTAATTTGTACTTCAAGGATTTATACTTCGTGATTTATCCTGGCCTCATATGAGCAGAGGAAATCTCCGCTTGTCGCTAGGCTAATAAATACAATTTAAAATGCATTAACATTTTGTATTTCTTTTGGATGTGTTTAGCATGACAGTTGTTTTGGTGGAGAAACTTGTGAGTTATAATGGAGCCAAATTGTGTGCCGTTACCTTTGTCAAATGTTGCTGTCGTCCCTGGCATTATATGAGAAGAGGGAAAGATGGCCGGCCGCTAGGCTAATCTATACAATGTAAAATGCCATAGGCTTGTGTTAATAACATTAGCATGCTATATTTGTTTGGAAAACGTGTTTAACAGAGTTGGGTCTAACGCGTTACAAAGTACTTTGTTTTCTTTTGCAGTAACGAGTAACCTAACGCGTTAGTTTGCTGTTTGAGTAATCAAATACTTAAGTACATTTTCAAAAAAGACATCAGTTACTTCCGTTACTTTTAGAACGCTGGTCCTTCAGCTCCGAAACAGCAACGGCTGTCGTTTGATTCTAATAACAGAGATAACGTTAAACCTATCAGTCTGAAAGAAGCCACGGAGCTTGTGGCTCGCTACATGGTGGGAGAAATGCTGCCGTTGTCTACGGTGGAGTCTAAATAGGTGGAGTAGGACTCGCTGACAGACATATTTCAGACTCAGGACTTGCATTATGCCTGGTACACGCTACACGCTGGTACTCACCAATTATCCCCGGTCATCTTTCACGGCGTGTGTGATGTCATCGGGTTATTCTTGTCCTATTTTTATTACTTTTACTATTATTTGAGTCACTGTGT
>NC_065513.1:4511396-4538448 GCF_006386435.1 Epinephelus moara
CCATAACTTTAATTTTGTAGACAAAAACATGTAGGCTTAGCGCCCTGTGGTCCATTGCCCAATAGGAAACGTAAAATACTCAAAAGTACTTGAGTGCTTGAGTTACTTTTCTCAGGGAGTAACATTGGAAGTACTTTTAAAGTAATTGAGTTACTTTACTCAGGGAGTAACGCAGTAAAGTAACTGGTTACTTTTTTAAAAAGTAACGCAGTAACGTACTTTGATTACTTTTAAAGTAACCCTTACCCAACACTGGTGTTTAGTACTAGACAGTTGTTTTGTCGGTGAATCTTGTGAGTTGTAATGGAGCCAAATTGTGTGCTGTTACCTTCGTTAAATGTTGCTGTTGTCCCGGGATTTATATGAGAAGAGGGAAAGATCTCAGCCCACTAGGCAAATTTATACAATGTAAAATGCCATAGGCTTGTGCTAATAACATTAGCATGTTGTATTTGTGGGGAAAATGTGTCCAGATAAAGACAAGTGTTTGTCTATGAGTGCTGTGAGTTATAGTGAAGCCAATTTGTGTACTTGTGTTTAAAATTGTCTTTATTAAGCCATGTTTGGCTTGGAGTAGCTCAGTCCATAGGGACTTGGGTTGGGAACTGGAGGGTCGCCTGTTTGAGTACCCGTCCGGACCAAATATGGAGCGTGGACTGGTGGCTGGAGAGGTGCCAGTTCACCTCCTGGGCACTGCCGAGATGCCCTTGAGCAAGGCACCAAACCCCCCAACAGCTAGGGGCACCTGACCAAGGCAGCCCCCTCACTCTGACATCTCTCCACTTTGTGCATGTATAGGTCCTGTTTGTGCATGTGTGTGTTTTTTGGACCTGTGTATTAATGACAAAAAGAGTGAAAACATTGAATTTCCCTTCGGGGGGATTAATAAAGTATAAAAAATGTAATGTGTGTTTTGAATCAGCTAAACTAACAGCACTCCACAGAAACCTCCGTCGCCAACTAGTGTTTTGGAGGTATAACTGTAGAGTGACACAGACACACCACCACACAAGTAAAAATGCTCAAGACGTAGGCAACGACAACCATAAATCTTGCTTTAGTGATATGCAGTAAAGCCGAGTTAGTGAGATGCAGTAACAGGACATGAATGTTAGCAAAGGAGAGAGAGAGAAGGAGAGAAGGTGCTCGGTGCATTAAAGGAGGTCCCCCGGCAGACTAGGCCTATGTCAGCTTAGAAGAAGGACCTTCAGTCGGCGACTGTAGCAGCTCGAATTAGCCAGCACAAACCCCCATTACTGGGTGTCACTGGTGACGAGCGGCAGCCAAATCGGTCTGACTTTTGTGAAGGCAGCAACAGCAAGTTTGCTGATCTGGTGGGGAGTCAGGGCTGTGTGGTCACCTGGAGCCAGGGGCGCTGCCAGGGATTTTGGGCCCCATGAAAAGAATTTTTACTGGGCTCTATACACAGCTACATGCTATTTTACATAAAACAATGCATTTTGATGGTATTTTTGACTATCATTCCCACATTTGTGAAAAAAGAACAATCTATTCCTCCACTTCCACATTCCTCCCTGACAAACTTGAAGAGGATCCTGGACCTGGCTCTGTAGAGAGTACGTTATAGGGCTTACCCAAAAAATTCGAAGCTTCGAAGCTTCGTTTGATGGCACGGGATTTGATTGTAAAAAAATAATCGAATATTCGGCCTTTTTTTTTGTTCCCGTTTTTTTGGGGGGACCTTGAACGCAACACCATCTCCGACAAGGAAATAGAAAGCCTGACGTGCAATGAATGGAGACCTATTGTCCTGCTTGAACACAGACGACTAAATTCTTTCAACAATGTGACTCAAAATAATGATAAAATAGATTTTATTGATGTAAAATAATATGCTGATGGTGACATTTTCCACCGGTCCGCTGCGCTCTGAGTCTGGTGTCAGTGACACATGCTGCTCTGAGTCGCGCATCTGTCTGCTTGCGCTGCACCGAGGGTTTTAATTTTTAGTGTTAAATCAAAAGTTAAACACTACTTATCAGCAACCAGAAGTGTTTTTTCATTTGTGAATATTTTTATCTTAATTCTAGGGTTGCAAGAAACTACCTTTTCGCCATAATTTGTAAGTTATTAGTTAGTTTTCGCTCAGCAAAAAAAAAAAAGAAAAAAAAAAAGTTGTTTGCTTGCTCATCCCTAACTAAAATGATCACCTTCTTCTGAATATTAACTTTGTCCCAGGTATATAAGCTGCTTATAGACCAGGGACAAAGTTAATATTCCAAAACTTTCCACCACATGAACCACTAACAAACCCACCTTGCTTTTTGAAATACTGGGTGACATACTGTCGACCCTTTGCTTATTTCTCCTCTCTTAGCTTCCTTTCTTTCCGTTTTTGGCTATTGGATTTTTGAGGCATATTGCCGTCTCCGCCTCCTTAAGCCTGATTTACCCGCTGTCTGTGACAAATTACGGCGCACTGCAGCTGATCCAGTCGGACTGAACCATTTTACATAAATAGAGAGGGGGGGCGTTTATGTTTCCAAAACAAATAAAGTTATTGTTACCAGTACATACATTTGTGATTATAAGTTAGTTAATAACTTAGTGTCATATTATTTTTTGTCAATATTATAATTTTATTAGGGGCCTCTCTGGGCCCCTCTTAATCATGGGCCCCTAGAATCCTTCTCCTTTTTCCCCCCTTTTCGGCGCCCCAGCCTGGCGCTGGGGTTTGAGCTTGCTGGATTCAGGTTGCACAAATGCTTTGCTGATGTTGACAAGTACTGTATTCCATTTATTGAGGGTGTTTTAAAATATCTTGTAGATAAGACCATCATCCTTTTTATGTCTTCACACTGGCAATAGCTGTTGCGGGGGGGCTGGAGCCTATCCCAGCTGACATCGGGCGAGAGGCAGGGTACACCCTGGACAGGTCGTCAGACTATCGCAGGGCTGACACATAGAGACAGACAACCATTCACGCTCACATTCACACCTACGGACAATTTAGAATTATCAATTAACCTAGTCCCCGCTCTGCATGTCTTTGGACTGTGGGAGGAAGCCGGAGTGCCCGGAGAGAACCCACGCTGACACGGGGAGAACATGCAAACTCCGCACAGAAGGGCTCCCACACCCGGGATCGAACCGGCAACCCTCTTGCTGTGAGGCGACAGTGCTAACCACCACACCACCGTGCCGCCCGGCACAAATGTTCAGTCTGAATAATCAACTGATTAGACTTTGGTGGTCAGAGGTCAAAGGTTAAGGTCACTCTGACCTCACAAAACATGTTTTTTGCCATAACTCAAGAACTCATAAGGTAATTAAATTTGCAGTGTAGGCAGTTGTTGCCAGTGCTGGAATAGCAACCTTCTCTGCAGGATTCTCCACCACTGAATAAGACTTTCACCAAAGGGACGTGTATGTGCATCTGATTTTGTAGAACAGCCAATAGGAACGCTCTCTGTCTGTAATGCCTTGTGATTGGCCAAAGTCTCCTTGCCCACCAAGAGGTGCATTAGTCTAGCTTTGTCTCAGTCCACTTGAATGCTCAATGTTATCACAGGATTTTTGCCAAATGTCAGCAAATTTGAACTGCCTACTCCAGCTTTAAGTGGGTAAGAGTCAAATTGTCAGCTTTTTTAGATAAATACGTTTTTTCATAGTTCTAATTTTCAGATGTTACTAGTTTTAGTTTCTTCTGACAAAATTATCACTGACTGTGAGACAATCTGATAAGCACTTCATTTCAAACATACTGAGATGTTAACACTCCACTGGAAGCCAAAAATATAATACAATTATTCTAGGTTGCAGCTGTAATAACATCTCCAAGCATCTCGCTCTCATTTTTGTTGAAAGCAAAATGCTGCCTCAGTATTTTCTATTACTCCAAGAAGCCAGTTTAAAACCATCCACAGCAGACCAGACTGGGTTAGGAAAAAAGTTCAGAGAAGAGGAAGGAAGTTAGTGCTCTGTTCTCTCTGTGGTCTGCATTGCTAATGTGCCGGAACCCCAGCAGACTATAAAATGTCTCCTGATGTCAGGGAATTGTATACTGTATGTACTGTCAGGTGAATAAAATGTGTAAAAAACATTTTTAAATGATAGCTGATAGACAATTTAATGACAGTATCTCCTGACACTGCTGGATCATATTGACAGGAAGTAACTTGTTCAAGATTACTCTCCTCTGTTACAACTCAGCCTCTGGACTGCCTGACCTTGTTTGGACATGTGCTGAATTTCAATGAAATCTAGCTTTGTAGATTCTTAGTTCTTCTCTGTCCTCTGGTCTGACTCTGCACCTCTTCCTCCTTAGATCATTCTGCCAAAACGTACACAGTCCATCACATCACAGAAAACCAGTCAGAAGATGGAGGAGCTGAAATGGTCCTGGAAACAATGGAGGCCACTGTGGCTGAACCCATTGCCACCACTGCAGTCCCAACAACTGCAACTGCAACTGCCACTACCACTACCACAACAACTACTGGCACCACAAGTACACCCACTACCACACCCATTACTATCACTACACAAAGTACACCAGCATCTGAAAGACCAGCTCCAACCATTGTTCTGGTGCTGGACAACTCCAACAACAATAGTCGGCCCACTCTCCACAGAGCAGGTATGTGCTAAATGCCCCTCTGCAATACTCTGTATCCTGTTGCAGGCTGTGCCTGCAGTGACAGAGGCAAATTTAGCAGCAGAAACGTGTGTAGGTTCACTATGCCAAGAAATGTGAGTGTGAAATCGATTTTAACCCAGTGTTAATGCAAGTTATTTCCCATGCCCACATGTTGAATGTTCTGCTTGTTTCCTCCAGGGAAGATCCTAAACTGTGAAGGCACTCTAGCATCCATTGATCAGCCAGAGAAGCAGCACAGTTATGGGCGCAACGAAGGAGCCTGGATGAAAGATCCCCTGGCTAAAGACTCCAAGATCTACGTCACTAACTATTACTATGGCAACAACTTGGTGGAGTTCCGCAACCTGGATAACTTCAAGCAAGGTTTGCTTCAACTGGGTCTTTTTACCATGCCCCATTTGCCCACAATAAGCCATATTAGGGTTTGCTGTAGATACCTGAGGCTAAGGTTTTGATTCTTAATCCACTGATAGATTCCGCCTATTGATGGCACCCACACAATGCTAGAGGAATGTTTCGCACATGATCAGACTATGTCCTGTTTTATTGTACTTGCACAGTAAGTGTTTCTCTAATGTGATATAGAGCCACCGCAGCTGACACTGGACATCAATATGATGTCAGAAAGACTTACATCGGTCAGACACATGGGTGCAGATCTGATGACAAGTTTGGGGGGGGGACACAATCAGTTGTGATTTTTTTTTTAATTGCACGTTTGCAAATCATGCCCACAGAGCGCTTGAGATTGCCAGCATATTTCACGATTTCATAGAGGTTCATCACCATCACCAAGTCATTCAAAAAGCACTACACAGAGAATCATATGCTTACCTTTACTGTTTATTTCTCACAAACAGCCAATAATACATGGAGCCATCACCCTCTTTTGTCACTGCTTTGCTGTTAGTTAATGCTACTTCTAGTTTCAGGGTCTCAGGCTTGTTATGTCCACTCACGTTCTCATATCTCACTTCTCACAGATTCCCAATTCTCCTCATCATCTTCCCTTCCTCCCAGTATATGGGACTACTGAATACATAAGTGGATATGGATGATTATCAGAATGTGAGCCCCTAACTGAGCTTTGGTAAACTAACTGATGATGTTTTTACAGAGCCAGAAATGCTAGTATTACTACAGTTCTAAGAGCACAATAAATACTTACAAGTTACACAAGTTGACCCAACAAAATCAGATCTATTTAAATAAATTAATATCCATTCATTAATCATCTTTATAGGAATAAATACCCCAGTAACAAAGTGTGCCTATTTTGTCCTTATCACATCACAGTTTTTGATAATGTACAGTTCGGTGCCTTGTTTGTTTTCATCTGCCATTATACACAACATGTAAAGAAAGTCCATTGACAACTAGAAAAGTTAACCCAACAAATGGCCCTCTTCCCTGCGGGATCTGCACCCATAGTCAGACATTAAAGTTTGGTTGGAATAAAAATTGGGTTTTGTTCTCCATATCTTCTGACTAAATATTGTTGTCTTACTGGTTTGCATAAAATCAAAACTGGTTTAAGCTTGTACACTGGACTGGACCGGCAAACCGGAAGTCCGGTTCCTTGGTAAAAACTCAAGAATAACCGTATTAATAGCCACAGCTAAACAGCGAAAATGTCAACTCCTCCACCCTCAACTATAATTTACAGAATACACTGTTGTCTGTTAAACAGCAGATACCCATCAGTCCACGGTCTGTATCATGACATCCTATGGGCTTGAACCTTCACAGAGACCTAGTGAGACAACTACAATAAAATTTGCCCCCTCTGATTTGCTCTGTTTTGCTTGTTCACAAAACTGTGTAGATTAATCTGACAGATATCTTCACTTTTAGAACTATTTCATCATCTAACTCAAAACATTATCATCCCAACAGACTGATCTAACTCTGGTATCACCCTGTTTTATGTATAGCTGTGTTTTTTCTAATAACAATAACATTGATGACATTGATTCATGTTGATTATCCAACGAGCTCTGTGAGACTGATGAGATCTTTGGAATGTGGGTCTTAGTTGTTTCATGGCTCCAGTGGGTGGGAAAATCAACTTGGAATAAACTGAGGAATTGGATTACACTCTCTAAGAGAGTTAAGATGATCTCCCCTCGTAAGACTTAGTTTGTTGATCTAGATGTGTTTGGACAATGGCCTTTCTAAATGCACTTACATGCGAGGCTTCCTGCAGTGCGGTGAGCTCACAGCTGTGTGCGGATGACTAGGTATTTGGAGTGGCGGTGATGCCTGCTGTTCCCTGACATGTGCTCTGGCCTTTCCTTTGAACTGGGCACAGCGGAGAGGGATTAAGAGTGTGGGCTGGCCTTATGGATGGGGATGGTGGGGTGGGGGGTGTTCTACTGCACGTTGTTTTTGTCCTTCACTGGGCTTTCCATTTATTATCATTATCTAAATCAGACTTCCTGAGGTTGGAAGGTTAGGATAGCAGATAGGATGTGATTAGAAAACGACACCTACAGTACACACCGTGTTTGTTCAGGAGTGAACCACTAAACAAACTGTGTCACTGTCACATGAAGCCAGTGTGTACACAGTCTGGCTTTGTAAAAACATTGTCAATGGTGCTATGGAGGGCATAAGATCAGCTTTGCACACACACACTGCTGAATGTATCCATCTCATAAAAACTAAAGGATATTGTGTTTAAATATGCACAGCAGAGGGGTCTTGAACATTCCGGAAGGGTTTACCTTATTTTGCATTAATGACCAGCTTGCTATATATTATCCTGCTTATTGCATGGGTGGCTGTTGACCAAACACATAAATCATTTGAGATGTTTTAAAATTATTTTATTAGGAGCTAAAATGTACAAAAGTTTGTCCCTTAGGACTGTCTAAAGGAGCTGTTTTTTGGGCAAAATCCAAGTAAATTCTCAAGGAATCATAAGAAAACTGCATGTCAGTTAGTTTCAAGTTTTGCAGACCTGAGTATTTGGGTGAGGTGGATGATAGAGTTGGGGATGAGAAGGTGGAAGGTGAAGTATTGCACACAATGTTGCTGCAAGTTATTAGTAACTCAAGTGCCACAGGTTGGTCCACATCACTAGATGCAAGGTTAAGCTGTTTTTGGGGTGAAGTCCAAGTCAGTTCTCAAGGAATCATAAGCAAACTGCATGTCAGTTGCAAGTTATGCATACCTGAATATTTGAAAATTTGAGCACTCCAGGGTTGTTTGCATAGCTAAGACCATGTCTTTTTAATGCTTTGGCCTGATAAGTGAATATTCTAGAACTGTGTCGAACTCTGTTTTTGGGGCTTCAGATATCTGTGAATATTCGAAACTTAAATGAAATATGACGGGACTGCTGGGGGGGAGGGAGTGATAAGAGTGGGGAGAGAGAAGGTGGAAGGTAAACTATTGCACGCAATGTTGCTGTAAGTTATTAGTAACTGAAGTTACGCTTGGATTGTATCTAGTTTTTCATATCTTAATACCTTCTTGGAATTTTACTGGGGTATATGGTATATGACAGTAGCGATGTGTTAAGGGTATAACTGTGGTCTCAGCTGTCTCTGCTGTTACGGGCAGAACACGGGCCAGCTGTTTACAGTGGTTTCTCCATCAGTTGCAGTCAGCTCAGCTGCATCTTGCACTACACTGACCCCTGGAGGCACGTGATGTGCACTACATGCAAAACATCCTAGGTACATGCTCTAAAGGATGAGGTTGATAGAAAGATGAGCGTCTGTATTTTTGATGGTATTGAAAATCATGTCATTAGGATTTCTAAATACCCTGGTATACTATAATACCATGATACCGCCCAAGCCTAACTCAAACGCTGAGGGTCAATCCACATCACTAGATGCAAAGCAAGTGCTTTGCTACAGTTGCCTGCCACTGATAACCATCTACAATTTGTCTTACCTGTTTTTTTTCCTCATTGGAAAGCTAATCTAATTGCTTCAGGCGGGGCTCAATGACTGTGCTGAGGACACTTGCCATCTGTCATCTTTCTACACAAATAGCTATCCACCAAGTTACGTCCACAAAAAAGAAGTGTGGATGAGCTTGACACAGCTGTAAAGGTTGTTGCAGAACATCTAACAGAAAAAAAAACACCTCAGCAAATAAGTTTTTCATTGTCATGGAAAACATTTAGTTAACTCCTAGCAACTACTGATGAAGCTTATGTGTTGACTGAAAATGACATTGTCAGGATAAACACTTTACTCACTACTGATCACTTGGGTAAACAAAAAAATACCACTCTTTCCCAATAAGAAGGGGTTATGAAGTTTAACTTAATAAATGAAGGCAGTTCAGTTAGATTATTAGCCAAATTACATCAGTCAAGTACACGTCAAGTTTAAATTTCAAGTCTACATCTTTGCTAAAAAAGTCTTTCTGATTCGAGGTGTCACTCAGCAAAATCATCAGGACCTCCTGACCATTAAGTGATCTGGTCATGGACTGTAGAATAGCACGGTCATAGTGTGATGTCTGCCATGTGTTTGTGAAGGACATTAGAGTCCTGCATTGTATTTATGCCTTGACCCGAAAATCCATGAGGAGGGAGCCTGGTGTTGCTGAGGTGTGATGAGAAGGATTTTTGAATAGACCGATACAGTCTGAGTTTTCTTGGAGCCACAGTGGAGCAGCCACTGGTGATCATAGACACTTCCACTGCCAACCTGATACAATTGCTGGACCCCTGTTGTGAAAATATCAGAGGACAAAATTACTGTGTTTAAGAGGCTGTGGTGTGCTCATTTTTAAGCTACACAATGGTGGTGGTATCTTGTGAAACTAGACAACTAGGGATTTCAACGGTTAACTGTTTATCACAGAGAAAGTTTTTGGCCAGTTGACCAGCGTGTCGGTCTATAGGTTAATTTTTCTATTTAGTTTACTGCACCATCTGGGACTGATGGGAGCATCCTAACCAACAGTGTTGCTTTTGATAAATGGGGCACACTCTTCTGGTCTCCCCATAGATTGCCCTAATTAGTAAGCAGCTCAATTTGGAGCCACTAATCCCCTTTGGTGACTGCTGTTAGCTCTGTTAGTGCCGTGTCAGCCCGGCTAGGGTTGCTAACAAAGTTAACAGTGCTAAAGGGCCTCAAAATTAAGCTGTTTACCCACTGGAGCTACCTGGGGGGAGATCGGAGGGTTGCCACGATGTGCCGCAGCAACGTCATGCCTACACCAGGATGGGGTTACTCGTGGTAATCACCAAATGAGTAGCACCACTAGCTAACTCCCATCCAACCCGTGTGGTGTACAGTACAGAGCGGGCAAGGCCAACATTAGCTAACCAGTAGAGACTGAATGTTTCACCACGTTAAAGTGGCTAACCATCTGTCTGTCAGCAAAGCCAGCAGAAAATAAAATAAAGGCAACATTTAAATCACAAAAAATTTAAATTTCATCACCTCTAAATGGAAAGTGCTTTGAAATGAGGTACAGAAGCTTATTTAGCTTTTTTATTTCCTTAGAAATTATCCGGTTAGATACCACTTAATGGGTGTTGGGCTAGCAAAAACAAAATTAACCCAAACTGACCTCCCTATAGACAACCTAAGGCATTCACTGGTACCAACCTTATTGGTATAGCTTGTCAGTAAGAGAGTTAAATAACGCCCCAAAGTTAGGCAAAATTTTGGTGAGTAAACAACTGACATGGCCATATTCAAAGGGGTCCCTTGAAGTTTCACCTCAAGATATCTGAAAGAAAATGCATTCTATGGGTGCCCATTAGTCTCCCCGAAACCTGAGAAGGCTTGTTCCCAGTAAATGTTTTGTTCCTTACAGTCAATGTACTCTTTCAAATTAGAGCTGTAAATTTGTCTTTTTAAGGAAAAGGACAACCAGCCTATTTGAAAAACAACAAATCATCTAACATGTACAGTTACATAACACGTTAAAACAGGATTGTTGTAGAACTCAAAATGATAATTGTACCTATATTAGTCCATGCATGTCAGGAAATTAGTAATAATAATTGAAATAAACCAAAGTACATTAGTATGCAATTCCTTAACTCTCCACATTTACAAAGTTTTCAACTAGCTTATACTGTACCAGCATAATCAAATTCCTAAAATTCAGATACGCTTGTGGTGTGCAACCCCAAGACTTTTAGGGGCCCCATCTGGCCACGCCTACGAAAATGTACTGGTGGCGCCACTGCAGAAGTGAAACAGTTGTCTGTTTAGTGCAACAAAATGTGTTCATTAGCAAATGAGAATTGAATATCCACCCATATTAATAGTAAAGTTATTTGCAATATTCTTGTTTATCACAGGACGATGGAGCAACCTCTTCAAACTGCCTTACAACTGGATAGGCACAGGCCATGTGGTTTACAATGGAGCCTTCTACTACAACAGAGCCTTTACCAAGAACATCATCAAGTATGATCTGAGGATGCGATATGTGGCGGCCTGGACACTGCTGCATGATGTGGTTTACGAGGACACGACACCCTGGAAATGGAGGGGCCACTCGGATATTGACTTTGCAGTGGACGAAAGTGGCCTGTGGGTAATCTACCCTTCCATGGACTATGACTACAACCAACAAGAGGTGATCGTCATCAGTAAACTGGACCCTGGAGACCTGTCATTGAAAAAGGAAACAACCTGGAGGACAGGTCTTAAACGGAACTCCTACGGAAACTGCTTCATCATCTGTGGTGTCTTGTACGCCGTCAACGTGTACAACCAAAAGGAAGGTGAGGTGAACTTTGCTTATGACACCCACACCAACACTGAAGCCATCCCACGTCTGCCCTTCACCAATGAGTACTCCTTCACCACCCAGATTGATTACAACCCCAAGGAGAAGCTTTTGTATGCATGGGACAATGGCCACCAGCTCACATATCGGGTAAACTTTGTCGACCAGTGAGCACAGCTAGTTTGTGCTACAGATCAGCTCACTGTAGGTCTGCCAATATGGCACCTAAAAAGAAAAGAAGATTCTCAGTATTTGACAGCCTAGAAGCAGCCATATTGGACTCAGGACAATGGATGAACCTTCACCAGCCTTCATGTACCAATGCATGCTATTCAAACACCTGACCTCACAGAGTACCAAACATACATGCCTCAACGTGTATTGGGACGTGACTGTACAATATGTCAATAGAATGGACAATGAACAGTGAAAATAATCTTACAGGTTGAGTTAAACTCATTGGGCAGATCTTAGGAAAGCATAGATATTTCTTTATGAAGGTGGTCATATATGAAATGTCAGCAGGCTGGCTAACAAGCAGATAGATAGATAGCTATAAATGGTTAGTTGGTTTGTGGGGGAACACTTTCAAGATTGTTTTTAGATTTATTGCAAGGTGTCGTTTCGGCAGTTTTTGAGGTCTGAAAACCTAGATTTGGGTGGAGGTATGGGCAGCTGCTGAGTGAGATGGGCTCACGTCAATCAAACAGTTACTTTCCCCAACATAAGCCTTAATATCTCTTAAAAGATTTTTATTTCAGATAAGTCTATCTTATTATAATGCATATAAGTAAAAAGAGGTCCTGGTTGCTGTAATCATTCCTTCTATCCATACTGACGTGAAATGATCCCTTTTAACACAATTACACAATAAAAGATGGTTTGGATAATTCATACTAGTCTCGCATGAACTTTAGAATGCAGACAGTGGATTTTGTATCCATTTTCTTACAGTGGAGTCACTTCACAACCACTATGGACAGGAAGAATGAGTACAGTGAACAATAACTCTTTAAACATACATTTGGGCACCCAAGTGTTGCATTGAAATAGACATGAACATTTCAGAACCTATCTGCTAATGAAATACTATTGTTAAAAACTGCTTCTAAGACATATTAAAAGAGTGATATGATCAAGTGTCACTGAGACGTGGCATGGGACATGACATAATATCATGCGCTAGTTGGGATTTTTTGTTGTTATTGGCATATGTGTTCACAAAATAGCCTGTTTCAACACATCTTTACTATTTGTAGCCTCTGTCCTCTAGGTGTAACAACAGCTTTGGTTGGTTACAAATGCACCCATATATTAAGGTTCCTGTTACAGGCCACCCCTTCCCCAGGTTTCCCCTCAACCTGTGTCTTTTGCTCTCTTTGACTATAGCTTGCTGACAAGTCCCCAGCAGGTCCAAGCATAAATGCTTGGATGCATATGCGATAATTGGCAAACCTCTTAGCTCACACCCCTGAACAGTCAACAACGCCAATTTGCCTCTGATCTGGGGCTTTGATTGGTTCCAAAAACAGTTTGTGAGTGCATATAATCAGGGTGTAAATTGTTCAGTGGGAACTAGGCTTAAGAGCTGTTGTGACCATGATTGCAACTGTCTCGATAGCAAGTTAGAAAGCAATTACTGCAGCTTGGCAAGAGTCCTGCAAGTAGTCACTATGTCACCAAGCCTTTGACACTGCCGATTTCATGAGGGCATGTGTTTGAACTTTGCTATGCCACTTTCAGGTGTGACTGGGCCTTAATAGCGAAAGTATTCAATTATAATGGCTCTGATGATTATAATATTTATACATCTGCTTGAATCAAATTACACATTCCTTGTCAGCTGGTAGCCAGGGAGCTCATGAATGA
This sequence comes from Epinephelus moara, assembly GCF_006386435.1. NCBI lineage: Eukaryota > Metazoa > Chordata > Actinopteri > Perciformes > Serranidae > Epinephelus > Epinephelus moara. Next base: position 4,524,607 of record NC_065513.1, read on the forward strand.
GCCAGTGCTAACCCCTAATGAAACAGCCGTTGCCGATCAACTAATGCAAGTGCATCGCAGTGCCCTACCTGAACACTGTGCTCTTTTTTTTTGTCAAGAGTTTTCTTGAAGCTAACATCTAATGTTAGTTAGAGGAAATGCGGCATAAAAATTTGCATTTACCTTAAGTATTCAGCCATATTTGCTGCTGTCATTTGGTTTGAACTTTTAAGTTTTAATTCAAGATGACCTAACTAGCAAAGCTGTTAGCTAATGTAGCATGGCTAGACTTAGCAACCATCATCAGGCTTCTTAAAGTGAGATACCCCATGTTTTACCCTTTGCCTTTTAAGCAGGCTTCAAATCTTTTTACACAGCTAGTGTTATTTAGCTCCACCCCCCAACATTTAACTCAACCAATGAGATTATTTCTGATTCCAGCGTAATTCTCCTTTTGAGAAATGTTTGTTAAACTAAACTATGAGCTATTGTTTCACTCGCCCATCTACTCCATCCTATCACCAAGCACTTTGATCATGAATCTGCTTTCATTAATATTCCTGCCTCATGATGCTTCCTGTCTCTTTACCATTGATGTTGTTTGAGGGATGTGTTGAATATAATATAAATTCCAAAAACAAAACAATGTACACAAGTTTCTAAGCTTAAGATTTTTTTTATATTTACATGAACTCATTCATCAGTATGATACTTTTTTCTAATTTCCATGCATCTTGTTGAATTTCTATGTTGTTATATTAAAATATGCAGCTTTCATCATTGTTAATAACATTTACATAACCACAATGTTTGTTGTAATTACTGAGTGTTTGAACATATTCACCTCAATGGAAATTAACAATGGTGATTAGTCACGCTAATATAAAAGGTGCACTGTACCATTAGTTGTGTGCTCTTCAATAATGGACATCATAAACCATGAATGTTTTTATTTTTGACAATAACCGACAGTACTGTATGAGGCACATAATGGGAAAGGTAAGCTTTACGATACACAATGTAACTGTTACAGCACTTCATAGTGTTGTGTTGGTCTTGTGCACCATTCATGATTCACAACCACATTATGTTGCTTGATCTTGAATTTCCAAGAGTGTTTTGTTAAGTTTATTCATAAAAAATATGCTAATTGCAATAAAGTAATTTTTCAACTGCAAGGTCTAAATATATAAATAATTATTAAGTGTAACAACCGTTGAAACCAGCTGTGTGTGTGTGTACATGTGTGTGTGTGTGTGTGTGTGTGTGTGTCTTTGCTATGACAGAAAAATTCCATTATAAAGGTCTGCTGCTTTCTGTCTTTTTCTTTTCTGGAACCCCAATCGCCCTTTCATGGAGGAAGACAGGTCAGTGTACGTTGGTGCTCCCCTTTTACACTGCCTCTTTAAGGCAGTAATGTCACATAATTGTGCCACCTTTCCTGTCTGTATAAAAGGTACAATTACTGAATGGGAGAATGGAGTTGTCTCACCTTTAAGCTGCCATCGGAGGTAGAATCTGTGTTGAAACGACCTCTGTTTAGACAGGACAGCTGGCCAGACGGTATCATGGGCAGGACAGATGTGATGTTTTGACATTGTGTTATGCATGCGACCCACTGCAAGAGAGTTAAAAAGTAGCTGCTAACTGTGAGCAGCCAACTCAAAGAAGAAGAACAGTGGTGGAAAATGTCCACAAATTGGAAAAAACAATGAGGTGCAGTAGCTCCTTACCCTCCAAGCAGAGAACAAGATCAACCACCATAAACAGGGACGATGAATGATTGTTAGTGCCATGTTATGCCATTGTTATTGTTTAGAAAACACAGCCAATGCATCATATGTTATATGTCACACAAAAGACCAATGCTATTGGTCTCTTTTGAGTTCGCAATGCTGGCATTCTGCTCTGTGTGAAAATGTAAAGGCACCTTGAGGAAGGGAATTTGTTGTGGCCCTATAGCACCATCTCTTGTAAAAAGGGCTACTCACTTGAACTTTTACAGACAAATCCCAGTGCAGGTGTGGACTAAACCATTTTGCACCTTTAAGGGATGAGAGGAGCCTCAGAGAGCTCTCATATTTTTTTAAGTTAGGTCTTTCAACCAATTTATTTTACCAATTTTAATTTAGTTATGGCATTAATTACTTGGAGTACAAATAACTGTAAAGAAGAAACAAACTTCACATTCCAGGCTTTTAAAGGGCCTCCCTCCCTTTAAGACCCTGGGTAATCAGTCCCACTTTCCCGCAACTATGACGCCCCTGCTTACAATATAAGTCAGTATGTGCTGGCCCAGTAAATGCCATGGAATAGAAGGCCTTGCCTTGCCTGCCTCGTGTTGAAGGGATGATGACTCAGGTCTTCTGATTCGTGGATTACAAAGCTTTCATGAGCTGTGTTTAGCTCTGGGCTAAAGGTCACCATGCTCCGCTTGATCTCGTTCCCAAAATACACTATTAGGAGCAGCCCTGGGTCATGGTAATAAGGGCACGGCCGCCTGATTTCTTGGCTGGGAATTTAAAAATCTAATACAAGTCATGCAGTTCTGAAGGGATACACTGAAATATACTGAAGCTGAATGGTGGGTGTGGTAGGGCCACGCATGTGGTCCTCATTTTGGAAAATCAACTCTGCAATTCTAAAGAGGTTCTATATAACACCCACATAATGAGGTTCATTAATGAGTGCAAGGCAAGGCTGTAAGTTTGATGAGAGCAGCACTAATGGTGTGTCCAATCATGAACCCTGTCACGAAATGTTGACATGTTGTAATGGAACAATGACATCCATGCTAGCCTTGGTGATGAACACTGACAACTCACATGACCTATGCTTCTTCAGTCTTTGGGCCTCATGGCCAACACAAAGGCTCTCCTGTTGATAAATAAGGACTCAACTTGATCTTGTTCACAACAGCAGTGCCTCTTGTTCACCACCATCACAAACTCATCATGTACCATCATGTCCTCACAGTGGCCAAGATGTAAAGCCTTTGTCTCCATGTTACATGCCACTGTGAAGCCAGGAACTGCACTACTGAGCCATCATTTATGTTGAGGAAGTAATCGAGTTTATGTAGAAAGACATTTTCCAAAACCCCCTCACAGGCCTCTCTGCTATACTGATGATTCTTTCTCCGTGTGGGGACCTTCCATTACATGAACATGGCACTGTACACACCCAGCACTGCAACAATTCATCAGGACCTCTGTGCATTGGTCTCCTTTTAAACATAAAGAAAGAATACACATCCAGCCAAGAATATCAATCAATCAATCAATCAATCAATCAATTTTGTTTATAAAGTCCAATATCACAAATCACAATTTGCCTCAGAGGGCTTTACACCATACAACACCCTCTGTACTTAGGACATTGCAGCGGATAAAGGAAAACTCCCCACAAAAAACCTTTTAAAATGAATCAATGTAGCTGATAAATATTAATAGCTTAGTTACTTGGCAAAAGGCCAAAATGAAACTTTTAGCTCCTGTCTTGTTAATGCTCTTTTCTGCAGCTAGTATCTGTACTGCCCAAAGAATATTGGTAAGGCAAAAGAAGCATGAGAGTCAAACCTAAATTCAGATATGATAAAATGTTATTGAACTCCAGCCTTTGTTGCAGGAATCTGTAATTGTACAAAGTCTTACCATTTTTAAAGATTTTACAACGACAGTAATTTGATGAGGGTCACATTGTGACTTGTTTAAGACTCAAAACACTAAGTAAATGTCTTGGGACTTTATTTGACACTTCTTGGAGCTGACTGGGGACTTCCTTATGACTTGCAAAACACACGTGACCTCAATCTAACATACAAAACAGCACAGAAATCATCTAACAACAGGATTCACGTGTGACTCATGAAACGTTTTATCTCACCGATCACAGTGTAGGAGTTATCAGGCGTTGATAAATGTGTCATCATTGAAATATCCCAATCCCAACATATTCTCACCTCGCCCCGAGAGTTTACCTCATAGAGAGGTAAAGGAAGGCACTTCATAGGAAGTTGGAAATACATAGTATGGCAAGAAATCATGGCTGTGGTTAACAGTGTTGCAGTGTTGCAAATGAACTCCAGCTTAGGTTGGATATTTAATTTATACATCCATGATATGAACCAACCTGTAGCCTCCATATATCAATAATATTAACTCATATATTATATAATAATACAATTATTATTATGATAATACTCATATAAAAGCTTATAGGCTAATTGACCCAAACCGAGGAGTGCGGGGCTGCATGTCTCTGGTCTTCTTCCATATCTGGCATAACAGGTGGTGAATGGAGACATAGACGCACTAGTATTAAAATAATTACACTGCTGCAGTTTCTTGAAATTGTGTTTTAATGATAAATGATATAAACATGCTTTGGCTTGTCAGTGTTTACAAAAAGAAAATGTTTCAGATAAAGCCAGTCACCTGTGGTGTTCAGCCTTCGGTCAGCCTGGAGCCAGTCCCAAAGAGCCAGGCACATATGAGCTGTGATACAGAGCGCACATCAATGTAGGCTTTTACAAAGGTAATGTTTTCTCAACTGCTAGGCCTAATTTTTAAGTGATTGATATGTGGCGGCAAATACCTAGATGTCAGTCAGAATATGGTCCAATAACAGTTCTCCAACTCGGCCAGATTTACTGCTGCACCTCAACTCCACACTGACTCAAACTTGCGTACACCAGCTGAGACATGAGATTTGATCGTAGCCTCCACTCACATTCACATTGAGAAATGCCGAGGTTTGACCTACGCTACTCTCATAAATGAGGTCCACTGACTCCAGAATCATTTTAAGAGTTGAAACACAAGACAAGAAATGACATGATGATTAACATGGCATGGATCTCTGATGCGCTACCAATCACACTGCAGTTCTCTGTGTTTTTACAGGTTGAAGAAACATCACAGACTCAAAAAAGTGTAAAGCACTGCAATGTGAGTTTTTCACATGAATCTTGTAGAGATTAGCAGGATGCTGTAAGGTTTCAATTTTGAGCTCTCCTTAATAACATATTGCAAACACATTAGCGGACACATTGAAGTATGTGTAAAAGGAAATGGGGCTTGTGACAGCTTGAGTGTTGTGCAGAACAGAGTGTAGAGAACTTCAGCGTGACTTTAATTGAGACCCTTTGGGCTATTTCCTTTAGCAGTCACTTAAGAGAAAGGGTTTGCTGGACAGGATGTTAGAGCAGGGCAAGGACAGGGAGCACCATCCTTTTCAAAGCCGCATGGAAACATATGCTTGGTCAACCTTCTGTTAATCCCCTAATCTTTATGGAATCTCATGTGCAAAATAAAGCCGGAGGTCTAAAACTCAATAACAATCCAATCATGAAGAGCTTTTCTCTGAGCTTGTCTGTTAAAGCTGACACACATTCAAGGATGCCTCATGTTCTTTGCAGAGGGGGCTTTCCTGAGGTTTAGCCTAGCGACTGAGTAGCAAACCAAAGAAGTCCATTGTACGTGATACAATGGAGGCCTTTGGAAATTATGGAGGAGGAGTGGTTGTGTCAGGACCTCACAACATTTAGTAGCAGAGGCGCAGACAAAGATGCCCTAAAATGCCCACAGATTTTGGCATGTGACAGAGGCTAAACACTGAAGGGCACAAACAACTCTCAACAAAGATTATTTATGGAGGTGGAATATCCTTAAAAATCCCTATAAAAAACTATTAGTCTTCTTCAGTGTTAAGGTCTTGCCTCTGCTCTTCTTTGATCTTAATATAATCGAGTCTTTCAGATGAGATGACGAGACAACAGTCAGGCAAATATATAGAGCCTTGAATAAATCACCAAATGAAATCAAATACGTCTTTCCAAAATAGAAGATATGTTTTAGTGTTTTGGCAGTGAAGGGAGTTCCATCTGTTCACTATGGTGACAGTGTGATAAATCTGTCAACAAACAGGAACAATAGAGCTGCTGCAGCTGCATGAATACTCTATAGTGTTTTACCTTATAAGATAAAATGGAATTAATAACAGAAATGAGAGGGTAAACCGACCATGAGGCAGTGCTTTTCTTCATATTCATACAGTGCTATTCATTCAAACAAGGCTGCTTCACAGTGTTAACTACAGTCAGTGCATTGCCAAAGCCTGGATCACACTGCTGCTGATTGGAGATGAGAGCATGTGTCATCCAGATTTTCCCAAGAAGAGCTATACTGGAACTATCAACTTTCTGGCTCTGTCTGCTTTTGTTTGTTGTTTTCCATGTAATTTTGTGCTCTTCATTAGTTTATATTTAGACATGTACCCTATTATGTTAATCTGATGGCAATTTAAGATGTTGATGTTGAGGAAAATGTCATAGCTGATAATTTACTAGCTGAGGGAGACCTCAGAAGACTTTGATGGATTACACACAGTATTTGGTGAAGCCTCGATTGAGGAGAATTAAAATTTTAAAATTGAGTGTAACACAGTGTATGCCATCCAAGGATTCTGAGGTTGTCCTTGCCCAGTCCTTGCATTTAACCCAAACAGTATTCCCTTGCAGGTCACTCCATTTTCCCAAAAAAGATTATTCTGTACCGGTATCTTGCCTGGCTCACTCTAAATTACCACAACTGTATCTTACAACTGCACATATCTAACAAGAGACTCTCATCTGTTGAGCCTGTAGCACAGGGCAATCTGGAGCAGCCCTTTTAACCTTGGAAGCTATGGCAACTAAGCCAGCTAGACACGTCATAACAAAGGCAAAGTAGCCTGACTTTGAGGCCTCTTTAAGGCCTTCTGCGGACCTGACTGTTACCTTAAGCATAGCTGTAACCCATTCCCTTTACTTGAGTGAGGTTGAATTCTTGTAACACAACTAAATTCCTTCACAGTTGATATCATTTCTGAATAAGCCCTCAAGACACTTTTACATTAAAAGAATAGTTCAGGAATTTTTAAATAATATAGTAATGCCCCCAGTTTGGAGAAGCATACTGGAGTCCATCATGCAAGCTTAGCAATGTACTGCTGTGGAGGGGTCAGCAGCAAAATGTATTTTAGCCACCTAAAAAAAGTCCCATCTAAAAACTATGACAAATTAAGTATTTGCTACATTGGGAGAATTTTCACTGTTTTACCCTCTATCAGACAACCCATTCAAACAGGGAAGCCATTAATGGCTTCATTTCCATATCTATGCTCTCTTTAAATCCACCAGACTACACTGACAAAAACTGCAATTTTGCCTCTCTGAACACAGGAGCTAGTTACAGTCACAGAGCTAGCTAATCTGTGTTATTGTGTAGTTTTGGTTAATCTGAACTAACCACTTCAAATGCCAAAGTCACATACGAACACAAAGAAAAATAACAGGCAGCTGTAGATCAGCAGCTCCTGTGTTCAGTGAGGTTAAATCACTGATTTCCTCAATGAGTCTGGCTTTGAATAAAAACACATCTATGAAACTATTTTATGAAGTTGTAGTTAGGGGTATTTTTAAAATGTCAGATTGAGAAATAAAAAATGTTTCGCCCCATGCAGTGCAGGAGGAAAAGAAGTTTAAAAAATCGTCTTACAACCACACTGTTTACACATTTTATAGTGTCCATCAACATAAGGAGTTTGCATCCCCTAATGAAGATCATGAGATGTGGTTGAAAGTCTCACAAAAAGCCATAGTAAGTAGCTTAAAATTAAGACAGTTGTTTTGTTTTGTTTTGTTTTGTTTTATTTTATTTGTTTTGTTTTGTTTTGTATTGTATATATTTTTTCACATGCATTTATGATTATTTTTCATATTCTGATGTTTCATCTGTGTTTCCACAATTGTTTTCCCACAGTCCATACATATAAATAAGGCTACCCATGTGTTTCTTTCTTTCTCCTTTATGGGTTGTGGTACATTTAACATCCCCACATCTGCTCTGTTATTACTGTTTTGTTTTTCTTCTGCTCCAGCAATAACCCATCTCTCACAGACCAAGGATTCAAGTTTTGTTGTACATATCCCATCTTAAAATCCAGGTCATTACAAAGCTTTATCACACTACATGTTGTATCCCAGTTACTGTCCTAAACACACACACATTTTGCTCCGAATGAATATTGGTCTCCATTGGTATACAGTAATCACATCATCTGACTCCTCCAGGACCTCTCTCTCTGAAAGAACTGAGACAACAGCAATGACTCTTTTACAAGCCAGGCCCAGACTGAGACAGAAACATGGAGTTCACCAGAGAGAAATCCCCTTGAAAAAAAATGTACAAATTACTTCCAGACCACATTCAGACTGGCAACACCTTCTATCCTTTTTTCTGTGGAACAAAACAAAAAATATATAGAAAAGCTATCTCTGTATATTTTTCTGGGCTTAGCATGAGAGGGGAGAGAGAACTGGAATGTTTTGGGATGGGAAACCTGACAGTGGGTGTTGTGGAGGGGTCAGGATTGTCCTGGTCTTGCTTTTAGGCCAACAACAATGTACCACAGGGTTTGGAGACACACCACCCACTAAAAGGCCTAATGCAATCTACACAGCCACACAGTCCATCCCAACAGCTGCCCTTGGCTGGACCTATGGCACAAGAGCAACTTCAGCCTCAGTCAACCCTGCCATCCGTCACACTGCCCCACCCAGTACCAGATGCCAGCTCCAATGAGGCCAAATATCAACACCATTATGCAGCTGTTTGGGGGGTGAATGAGTGTTGAGGTGTCGGCTCATAGGAAACAGGATTGATTTGTTTTAAACGTCAGAAAATTCTTCACAGCTGTCAAAGAACTGACTCTGGTTAACAGGGGTTTATCAAAGAAACAAGGCACAACAATTAAAGCTTGCCTTATTGTGGAAAGCCTTACTTCACTTAACAGCTGATTCAGGTTCAAGCTGAGTGCTTACAGAATCAAGACTGTACAACTTTAAACCACAAACTAAGACGGTTAACACAGATCACATCAATTCATAAAGGAGATGATTTAAGGAGTGAAATGTCATCCTCACAGCTAAAGCTCAAATCCACATTGGAGGGGACTTTCTGGGGACCTTGTGTAATGCTCCCTAAAAGTGTGAGTGTTTCTCCGTCTGTCTGCACCTAATCTTACTACTGGACAATCAGCCTTATAGTTTCTGTGCACATTATTGACTGTGTATGCAAGGACCTCTCATGGTTGTTGTGATTTTTAATTGCTGAAAAACCTTTTTTTATTGATGATAATGGGCTGGACTCATGCTGGAAATTTCTGTCACGTCCCCATCACCCTGGCCAAGACCCCATGCACCACCCTAGTGGATACAGGCTCGACAGCAACGCTGGTGAGGCAGTACAGCTACAGACAGTGACTGGTGAGCTGGCCCCCATGCTGGATAAAGGACAGGCGACCATAACGGTGGGAAGTCTGTCTGTGAGCTTCCCTGTGTGGGTGGCAGAGGTGCAAGATCCCTGTATATTGGGGCTGGACCTCCTGAGATTTGCACACTGTCTGCTGAACCTAGGGAAGAAAACACTCAGCTTTCCTGGGGGCCCCACTCTAAGGATGATAACCCCCTCACCAGCCCCAGAGCCACACACCCCAGTAGTAAAGGCCACAGAGACCCACTACCACACTTTGGAGCCCCAAGACCAGAGCGACACCCCACCCCCAGTCCTGGGCCTCAACCAAGCTCCTCACCCATCCCATCGGCACCGGTCAGCCTGCCCTCTGTGCACCACACCCCTGTTGACCAGCAGCCTCCGAACCAGAGGGACCCCCCTCCCCCAAGTCCCACCACTCAACCAAGCTCCTTCCCCACCCCATCAGCACTTGTTAGCCCACCATTTGCCCCCCAAACCCTCAGTGACAAAAAGCCCCCCTCCCTGAGAGCATCCCCCTCCACGTGCTCGGGCCCCCTCCCCTTGGCCCAGACAGCCAATATGGAAGAGGTGGATAGATTGTCGGCAGTGAGTGAAATATGGAAAAGCAACTGTGAGGGGCCGGAGCCGTGGCAGCAGGAGGAGCTATGGCAGGTGTTGTCTGAGTTTAAGGACATTTTTGCTTTGACGGACAATGAAGTGGGTTTGACACATCTAGTGTAGCATGAGATAGACACTGGGGATGCACAGCCTATCAAGACGCATCCCTGCCCCCTTCTGCTAGCGCACCAGGAGGCTGCTGACAACGCAGTTGAGGAGATGCAACAAGCAGGCATCATCGAGTCCTCTGACAGCCCATGGGCCTCAGGGGTGGTGATGGTCTCCAAGAAACAAAGCCCCAAGATGACGTTCTGTATGGACTACAGGCCAATGAAGAGTGTGACAAAGAAAGACTCATATCCATTACCCCGCGTTGACGAGTCGCTGGGCCTGGTGTCTGGCTCACTCTGGTTCTCCTCACTAGACCTGCATAGCAGCCATTGACAGGTACTCCTCAATCCCTCGGAACCACAAAATCAGAGGAGTAGTAGGAAGACATCTCGGTGCACCTCCATGATTAACATCTCCTCGTACATGTTGTCAACAGGGTGAAATGATGTCTGAAAACCTGTTGACTTCAGGCCTGCCTCCACCCATTATGACGTTTTCAAGGTGTAGATATGATAAAGGTAAATATGATCCGCCGTGAACACTATTTTATTTTGAAAATTATTATGTTTTATTTTGTTTCCTGCCCCGCACGATCTGCTCTGTGCTAAATTGCAAGTCCTGCGTATCTGTTGCGGAGGGTTCTGGAGCGCCGCAGCTGTGACGAAGCTGGAACGCAGCACAGCCGCAGCCGGTGGAAGCATACATATTGACTAGAATTGAAACGTATCGGCTCCACTGCCGTTCTGGAGCGCAGATGCAACCAACACGCATCTGGTGGAATTTGGGGGTAATGGACAAGGTGCTGGCTGGCATTCCCCGCCAGGAATGCCTCGTGTATTTGGACGATATCCTGGCCCACAGGAGCTCCTTCCAGGCAGCACTAGGGGCGCTGTGGCGGGTTCTGCAGAGAGTGGCAGCGGCAGGCCTGAAACTCCATCCTGACAAATGCCGTTTCCTGAGAAAGGTGGAGTTTTTGGGGCACAGACTGGGGGGCGAAGGCATCAGCACGCTGGAGGAAAAAATGCAGGCAATAACAGACTGGGCCACACCCACTGACCAGCAGCAGCTGAAAAGTTTTCTCGGCCTAGCCTTATACTACCGGAGATTCGTGCGAGGCTTCTCCTCCACAGCCGCCCCCCTGTACTGCCTCCTACAGAAGGACAGCAACTTCACCTGGATGCCGGAGTGTCAACAAGCCTTCAGCTCCTTCCAGAGAGCGCTGACAGAGACCCCCTTCTGACACCCCGTGACCCTGCCCTGCCATTCGTTTTGGACACAGACGCCAGCAAGGTTGGTATGGGAGCCTTTCAACAAGGCTGAGCGCTGCTACTGCGTCACATGCCGGGAGCTTCTTGCCATGGTGACTGCAATAAGACACTTCAAGTACTACCTCTGTGGCCAACCCTTCACTGGTCAGACCAATCATGCAGCTCTCCAGTGGCTCATGTCATTTAAGGAACCAGAGGGGCAGGTTGCACGCCGGCTGGAAATACTCCAGTCATATGACTTTACAGTAGTGCACAGGGCTGGGGCTCGCCACGCCAATGCAGACGCCCTGTTCCAACGCCCCTGTGCCATGGAGGGGTGTCACTACTGTGAGCGGAGAGAAGCATGGGAAAGAGAGATATGGGAGGAGGAGGAGACATGCCACAGGCACGAGGGGGGTGAGCCAGTCTGCTGCAAACTGCAGGTGGTTGGCACAGCAGAGTGGAGGACACATCAGGAGCAGGATGTGGATCTGCAACCGGTGCTGCAGCGGGTGGAGTCGGGGCGGAGACCACCTTGGGACGAAGTGGCAGGGAGCTCAACTGCGACTAAAGGACTGTGGGCAAAGTTTGAGGCTCTGTGTGTCAAAAACGGGGTTCTGCAGAGAGCTTGGCAGGAGCCAGCTACAGGAGAGCAAAAGCGGCAGGTGGTGGTCCCCAGAGGACCAGGGGAGGGGAGGTGTTAAAGGCCTCTCATGGCCAGAGGCATATGCATTACCGGACCAGGAGGCAGAGACAGTGATGGAGGCTTTAGTGGAAGGCATGTTCAGTAGGTTTGGTGTGGCAGAAACCATCCACAGTGATCAGGGACGGAACTTCGAGTCACGTGTCTTCACCACTATTCGCCACTAGAAGACACGAACTACAGCACTGCACCCACAAAGTGATGGTCTCGTGGAACGATTCAATAGAACCCACAACAACTGGCCATCCTCACTGCAGAGCACCAGCACGACTGAGACACACACCTTCCTCTTGTTCTCCTGGCCTACAGATCTGCCATTCAGGACTCCACCCCCTGCACACCAGCCCTGCGCATGTTGGGGCGGGAGCTCCAGACGCCGGCTGAGGTGGCATTTGGGAAGCCCTCTGACACCCCAGCTGTTCCTCCTGGGCGTGAGTACACAAGGAGACTTCAAGACTGGCTGGAGTCAGCCCACAACTTTGCACAAGACCAGCTGGAAAATGTAGGCATGAGACAAAAGAGGAACTATGATGTGAGAGCCAGGGGTTGGCACTTCCTGGCTGGAGAACCGGTCTGGGTGTACAGCCCACGGAGAAAGAAGGGCCGGTGCCCTAGACTGGACAGGGGAGATTCCCTCCCCCTCCAGAACCCCGAGCCCCTACCAACCACACAAAGAGGTAATGGCTCAGACAACACAGCCAGCCACACACGGGGCCCGAGGAGAACTGGCCCCAGACCGTGAATGGACAGCAGCCCCGTTCCCCCTACACAGAGCCCCCCAGACACCCTGACTGTTTCCCCCACCCACATGCCCCATTCTCCCCTTTCACCACACCCGCCTGGCCCCAATCAGCAGGCGGAGCTGCCTGGATCACTGCCTGGCCCACGGCCTGGCCTACGGCCACAGAGACAGAGACGGCCTCTGGGCCACCTTAGGGACTTTGTTTGATCCCTTGGGGCGAGGGACTTTGTCACAGTGTGTTCACACCGAATAGACGCGAATTTGTGCCGGCGGCGCGAATGACGCGACGCGAATGGCGTGACGCGAATGGAGCAAACATGCGAAATATTCGCTTGATGCTGTGTCGGGGCAGCCTATCAGCGTTGAGATTTTCCTGTCATCACCAACGTCACTGACGTGCTGCTGCCGTTGTAGTAAACACCATCCATTCAGGCGACATGTGACTTGCCGGATACAGTGCATATTTATTGATTTTCACACGCAAAAAACTCACTGCAGAGAGATGGATATTTATTTTGGTGCTAATATTCAATGCAGGCTCCACTTCACCGACGGCGACTGCGATGCTCGCCCTCACTGCAGGTGTCTGGGTTATGGAGAACACAGGTAGCCTTCACACACTTCTCTGCCACATCTGGATGGACCTCAATGGTCAACAACTGCCCCGCGTTGTTCCGAAAATGGAGGACAAGCTAATAATAGCTGTTTGTGGCCACCCTGAGCTTTATGACGTTACGTCCCCAAATTATAAGCTTCGGACCAAGAAAGACCTGGCGTGGAGGAAAGTGAGTGAGGAGGTCGGTCTGCCTGGTACATTTTGAAAATTAGTTCCAACTATTGGCTGTACGTTTCTATCAACAAAGTTAGCACTAGCATTAGCCACAGTCAGCACAACCGATGTAGCTTGCTTTCCGGCCGGCATACTTGTCTGATTTACTAGCGGTGTGAACACACTGTTACTCGCACGAATGACTCGTATGAATGTCGCGAGTAAAAACAAATATTCCAGCGGTAAAACTCACGCGAGTAGAGCGAGGCGAATATTTTACTCGCGCCTGGTGTGAACACACTGTAAGGGGGGAGCAGTGTAGCGATCTGTTAATGTGTTATCTTCTCTATGTTGCTGACTGAGTGGATAAGTAGTCA
>NC_065513.1:4538463-4541053 GCF_006386435.1 Epinephelus moara
GGGGGGGGGGGGGCAGGAAGTGACGTCGGGGTTGTTGTTGTTGTGGGGCAGCGGAATGAGGGAGCAGGAGCTAGCAAGCAAGGCTGATGTGTGTTATGTACGGCCAACAGTAACAAAGTTGTTCCTGAATTAAGACTCAGTTGCAAGCAGGTCAGTCCTCCTGTTAATTTAATGACGCTACAGTATTTAAAGAGTTGGGAGTGAGACCAGGTTGCACAGACATAGGGCCAAAACAGGGAGGACACTGCCATGCTTTCTGATAGACACACACCTGCTGTTCTCCTTTTTCCTGTATTTGTTTGAACCATATTTAATATAATATAGGCTACTGCACCATATTGTAATTTATCTGACCCACTTGTACTATATTGTTTGTGCTTTATATCTTGCTCCTATTTTATTTTTTGTTTCTTCTTTATCTTTTTTTGTATACATCACATTTTTTGTATTGTATATTTTATTGTTATTTATCTCAAACACAAGACAACAAAGCATTTTACTGCACAATGTAGAGAAATGCAGAGTATGTGACAAAAAGCGTCTACGCTGTACATTTACTACCACTTGACCAACGTTACTGCTAATCTCCTCTTTGCGCCAATCGCCAACACCTTTCTGCTTTAAGCATATCACCGCCAATCACCACACACACACACACACACACACACACACACACTACACACTGAGCTATTCTTTAAAGAAGTCTTATATCATATGCATCAAACAGAAAACACACAGTACCACCAAAATAACAATATTTTCCAACTTCCCCCTGGAGAGCTCATGTCTGTGTCATCATGAGCATTTCCAACTGTGGTTGTAACTGCAGAAAGTGAATGTCTTTTAGCAAAGGCTTTGATCAAGGCTTTTGTTAATGGTTCCACACAATCCCAGACATACTTGACATTCAGCACAAAGCCAGTTTCTCCCCTGGCCTTGAGGAATGCTGGCTGGGTGAGAGCAGCTTGAATCTAGGCTAAAAAAGAATGTGACCATTGTTGTAACGGTCAGATCTTCTGCCACTACTGCACGCACTGCAGACAGCTGTTGTTTGGAGGCTGAAGGCTCTGACACAAATCACTCCTGCATTCACACACTCACACAGGCTTTATTCATCTGGACAGAATTTGAAGCATTAAGATTGGGAGATAAAAGAATCTTCCCCTCAAAGTGTTTAGTGTGCGTAGAGGGTGTTCTGTTTACATCAATGGCCTTTGACAAAATATCCCTCAACTGAAAATTCCTGAAGTCACACACTGCAACAGCCAGGTGTCCTTTCAACGTGTCCTTTGGCTTGTTCCTGTTGTTTTCAAGTATGAGTCCGGACTGGTGATCCAGTTCCACATTTTAAGAGGAGAGGGAAGCTTTTATCATGTCTGCCGTCAGAGAGAGAGCCTCATGACAAGAGTCACATGTCTGCGTCTCTTCTGAGAAAATCTCAGAAAAAACAAAAACAAAGTCCCTTTAAAATCAAAGCTTGCCACAGGTTTACCAACCAAGAAATCATTAGAAATACAGAATAAACTATAGAAACTGATAATAAGTGTCAGTTTGCCTCTTTTTGTTTGACAGATTTCAAGACATATTCAGGAATTCGTAGCGTTCATAGACAAGTCAATGCTCCTACTGATGGACCCTTTGCTGCACTAATCAATATTTTCATATTATCGTAGCTCAAAGGACTACATGCCATATGAAAGTGGTGATGCATAGTGACCGACATACAGAGATTTATTACCAACTTTTACCAAGCAGTTTCCCTCTCATCAACAGCAGCGGCAGTGGGCAGATGGTTCCAGTGAAAATGTTCTGATAAATCCACTGTACACGACCTGCCCAGCACCAAACAGCAGACAGACAAAGTTAGCAATCAGCTGGTGAACATAGTGGAGCATTTATCAGTTAAAGAGACAGATGTTTTGCTCAGTGGTTGGTGAAACTAACCACGACAGCGACAGTCGCCAACGGTAAGTTTGTTTTCTAACTCACGTAGCAAATGTTCCTTATGTTAGCATGTAAGCTATATTAAACTAGCTAACATTAGCTTACATGCTAACATAAGGAACATACGCTATGCGAGTTAGAAAACAAACTTACCGAGTGCTGTGGTGGCTCTATGGTGGATACTGTCGCTGTCGCCAACGACGCACTGCTGAAATTCTGAATTGCAGCCAAAACGGCCCTTCCAATGTTTTCAGCTAAATCGCCGGAGATGTTGGCATGTTGGCAAGCAAGGATGGGACACTAAAAACTCAAAGTACATGTCAAATAGAATTTCTTCAAACATGGTTTCTGTCATATTAGGTAGGCTAGTTCTTATCATGCTGATGTATGCTCAAGTGTTCATTTTCTCCGATTAGGTTGGTTTTAATTCGTTATTTGATGCTATAAACACAGCCCAGATAGCACACATACATCTGGCCGACGTCGGCCTGAGGACTACACATCGGCCCTGAATTTATAACGTCTGACAAGCGTCGGCCGCATGGGCGGATATCTTTAAATTTAATACTCTTTTGTCCCAGCTCATCAAACGTCTCTGTTACGTTGGCTTTGGGTCGGCCCAGTGCCGTAGAATATACGCCCACAT
>NC_065513.1:4541539-4549133 GCF_006386435.1 Epinephelus moara
TGTTTGTGGAAATTTGAAAATAAAGTTTCTCAAATTGACTTTTGTCTCTTCATTGTGCACACTTACACACGAAATAGGGTAACAGTCAGCTATTTTTGAATGTTAGCACTGATTTCTCACATTGAATGGTGAAATATTTGTAGTTTGAAAGGTCCGACCTAAATGAATAAAAGTCGTAGTTAACGAAGCATATTAATATTAATGAAGGAGCGCCTACTGAGCGCAGCTTTTTATTGATCGTTTGAACGTTGCATGGTGGTCATTTTCGATTAAAGGCCAACGTCTCAGCGACGTCTTGGCAATGAGCAAACGCTCTCCCTGCTACGTCTTAACGATGTAAACTTGATACATCGGGCCGACGTCGGCCAGATGTATGTGTGCTATCTGGGAGTCTGAACACCCGGGCTTTTATTTTGGTACTTCCAGCAACCGGCAGTGTGCATTTGCATATTAGCTAAACATTTAACATTTAGATTTAGATTTAACATTTAACATTTAGATTTAACTGTGACATTATATTTAACATTCAAATATTGCTGTAAATGTGGTAAGTGACTTTAAAAAATTCACACCACTTTTTTAAACGTTGTTTGAAGCTAAATGTGGCAGAATGTTGCTGTTAATTTCAGTGTGAGACACTTTACAAACGTCACCCCATTGAGAAGTGCCAGTTGTGATGCAAATGGAAAGCTAGCTTGCTAGGTAATGATAGCTAGCTTACTGATAGATACGATGAAATATGATGCAATTGGTAGGCTACATTTTCCATTTTCTTACATTCCATGCCCCTCTCCTGACTCACTGCCAGCCAGGCAGCATGTCTCATGTGAGGCAGTGAGTATTTTTCATGGCTAATATTATGTAGGCTAATATCAGTTAATTAAACATGTCACTGTCTTCTCCACGTATACTTCTTTGCTATTGGTTGAGGCTGCCACTCAAAGTTCACCGATGTTCAACTCTACACGATGCAAATTTGCTTTGCCACCAAAGGAAAATGTTTCATCTGCCCCTCTGCTTGCGTTAAATGTAGGCCAACTGGAGCGCAGGGAAGCTCCTAACATGGGTAAATTGTAAGAGGGACTTTTTAAGTGGTTACACAGGGTTAATCCTTTTGTGCTTCCAGCCTGTTGACCACACTACAGTCAAACCATCGAGTTCATTAACAAATAGTGTTCTTGGCTGACGTAAGTAAATTTCTTTGTCATACTTGTTTTTTGATTATTGAGCTGTCTATGTGAGTCACCAAATCCAACCATATATCATCTTAATAACTATCTTGTTGCCTAAAACATAGCACCATTTTGAACTATGTAACCAACTCCCAGCAAGTGTTAGCTAGGCTTGAAAAAATTTCAACACAGTGGGGTTAGGTGTAATGCAGTGTTACAACTAAGCCACCTATAGCACATTTTCTTCTTTTTATTTTTGCACTTCAAACTTATGTTCAGCTTGAGCTAATGTCCTTAATTAAATGAGATATGCTTTGAATTTTTAATTTGTCAGGTATCTTATTGACACACAGTTTCACAGTCTTGTCAATATTCATACATTCAATATTAATATTTTGACATGTGGATCTAGCTTACCCAATCTATGTACATCTATCAATCCAGCCACTGAATATGGACAATAGACAGTTAGATAAACAGTTGGATGGATGCCTGTATGGATACCCATCCTTCCCCTGATGTAGATGGACAGGTATCTACATACATCTATCCATCAATCTATCACAGATGAAAAGAGAATATATAATATCCATACATACTATGTATCCATCTACGTGTTGATCTTTCCATTCATGAAGCATTGGGGGTTAGATGAGGGCTGTACAGATGTTTGGATATCTATCATAGATAGTACAATAAACAGTATCAACCTATAGTATAAATCCAAGCACAAAAAGTATGGACATTTGTATTTGGTAGATTATTTCTTTGTTGTAACAATGCTTCTTGGCAAAAAATCTTATACTGTTGGGAAACCTGTTTATTTCCCTTTTAAATGGTGCCATATTTGTAAGGAATATGCATTTCTGGGATGAGCAGCAGAGCTGAGTATGTGGGTTGCACCCATGAAAAATTTGCCTAATCTTCTCTGCCAATGCCAAACAGCTTTCTTTCATTGTTGACTCATGTTTGGTGTTGTTTGGTGGATTGGATGATTAAAGTCTGAAGAAACCAGACGTATTGGCAATTTAACAATTTATTCATTTAACAAACAGGAGCCTCAGTAGCATGTGGAAGAACCATACACAGCCACAACAGCCTAGCGCCTCGCACCTAGCACCTCCTCCTCATGCTGGTCACCAGCCTGGTCACACACTGCTGTGGGATGGTATCCCAGTCTTCAACCAGCATTTGTTGCAAGTCAGCCAACTTAGTTATATTGGTCACTCTGGCATGAACAGCTCACCCAAGCTGATCCCACAAGTGTTCAATGGGGTTGAGGTAAGGACTGCTGGCAGGCCATTCCATCTTCTACACTCTCAAATTCTGGAGGTAGTCTCTGTGGGGGCAAGCGTTTGTCATCTTTAAGGATAGAGTTCGGTCCCGGATTGTGGAGATATGGGCTTGCCGCTGATTGCAGAATTTCCTCTCGATATCTCTCTGCATTGAGATTACCTCCAATGATGACAAGCCTTATTTTTCCAGTGAGGGAGATGGCACCCCACACCATCACACTGCCTCCACCAGAAAAATGTCACTCTATTGGTGCAGCAATCAGCAGAGCATTCTCCGCGTCCTCTCCACACTTCGACTCCACGATCCAACTGCCGTAGGCAGAATCTGGACTCATCACTGGACATAACTCTCCTCCACATGTTCAGGTTCCAGTGCATGTGTTGCTTACACCAGCGCAAACGGGCCTGACGGTGAAGGGCAGTCATGGCAAGCCTCCTGGCAGCCCTATGAGACTGGAGAATGGCTGCGTGCAGTGTGTTCCGGATTGTCTGGGCAGAGAGCCGTTGGCCATATCATAAGTTTAAGTTTAAGTTTATTTACTTTATTAATCCCCCTGAGGGGAAATTCAATGTTTTCACTCTTGTTTATCAATTACACACACAGGTCCGAAAGACACACACATGCACAAACAGGACCTATACATGCACAAAGTGGAGAGATGTCAGAGTGAGGGGGCTGCCCTTGGTGAGGCGCCCCGAGCGGTTGGGGGGTTCGGTGTCTTGCTTCCAGGAGGTGAACTTGCACCTCTCCAGCCACCAGTCCTTGCTCCATATTTTGGTCCAGATGGGGACTCAAACAGGCGACCCTCCGGTTCCCAACCCAAGTCCCTATGGACTGAGCTACTGCCGCTATCATCTGCATCCTGCAAACCTTGACTGCAAATCTGTAGAAGACTGCCTATGGTTCCTAAGTGCTGACAGGATGAGGAAACAGTCTTCTTGGGGTGCCATCTTCTTTGGACGCCCACTTTGCGGCCTGTCTCTGATCTGATCCTCTCATCCTTATATGGAACTTGGCCTTCAGTTTGCAGATGGTACTAGGGCTCGCTCCAAATAATGCCGCAACTTGGTTTTGCGGAACACCAGCTTGAAGTTGCTCTATTGCCCGGGCCCTATCCAGATCATTCAAATGTGGCATGCCGATTCTTGGAGCACACACCAACTGACCACTGTTGCAGGGCCCATGCTCAAAGGTGCTGACAATCACGCGCCTGATTGTCAGCACCTGGGGGTACCAGAATTTCAAAACAAGAGTCAATAGCAACAGCAAAACAAAAAGCTGTTTGGCATTGGCAGAGCAGAATTGACGTATTGTTCATGGGAACGACCCACATACTCAGCTCTGCTGCTCATCCCAGAAATGCATTTTCCTTACAAATGTGGTACCATTTTAAAGGGAAATAAACAGGCTTTCCAATGGTATAAGACATATTGCCAAGAAGCATTGTTACAACAAAGAAATAATCTACCAAACACAAATTTGCTTACTTTTTGTCCTTAGTTTAGATAGAATTGTATTTAGTTAATTGTGTTTAACAGAGTTTTCCTGCAGATGTTGCAACTAACCCTCTGCCTGTTACAGTTAACCCCACCCATGGAATACATTGTGACATTTCATTTCCACCACTTCTCAGTGCAATTGTAGAAGAAAGGGGAGTTCTAGAATAAACTGTTCAATTGTAGCAGAGATGTGCATGTTGTTAGAATAAAACAAAAAATATATAATAATCTCAAACAGTTGCAATAACATTTAGCCAAAAACTAAAATGTAATAGGTTATGCCCCACTGTCCCCTATGTGAACAGGAGGCAAATATTCACTGGTGTTCATTTTGGTCATGTGTGTCCTTACTCTTAGAGTTCCATCTTAACTTAAGCATTATATCATACATCATTTATAGTGGAGAAATCATGTTTTTGAAAAAAAAAAAAAAGTTTCAGTGCATCACTGGGTGGTGTTGAACTCTGCATTAAAATGTTGAAAATCCATTCTCTGGCAGGCTTTTTCAAGGTTACAGGAGTCGGTCCATGCACAGATTGAGAGTTTGCCAACTTATTACTGAGCTGACACATATGGACAACCAAACAGATGCACAACTATAGGCAGTTTTTAGAGTTTTTTATTAACCTAACCTTGCCTGTCTTTGCACAATGATGAAAACATGTGGAAAACATGCAAAGACAGAACCCTTCCAGCCTAATGCTAACCCCCTAGTGACCATGTCACCCTTACATTGTTAAAAATGACCCACATTTGAAGAGTGGTACTATTCTGTAAGAGCATGGTCACATTCTTGACAGCAAACATGATGCATTGAGGCCAACTGCTGCTTAAATCAATTTCACCCTGAAGGGGAAATGTCAGAAGGGGAAAACCCTGTGTAATACCCTCTGGCTCCTTCACACTGACACCCATCCAGCGGTGCAGATCAGTTTCACCACTGCATGAGCTTTGGCATTTTTAATGCACTTAATACCTCTAGATCCATAGGGACATGTCAAATATTCAACACATAGTGCTGCCTCTCACAGATGTCAGATTACCAGCACTCTGACTGGAGCTAACAAAAAGTAGCCCAGGGAACTGACCATGTTGTGAAACATGAGGTGAGGTACATTACAGCCTTATAATGACTCACGCTCTGTTCAATGGATGCTGATGTATCTCATAGCCACTCTTGCATCATATTGCAAAACCAAACACTGTTTACATTTATCATCATCTGTGCTCAAGATGTGCCTAATTTAATTAGTAGGGAATGTAAGTGACACCCGGCCTGTGAACACATGTGGAGTGTATGAAAAAACAAAACAGATTCATATCTCTGCCCTTTTACAGGTGGCCTTGAGCACTGATCTAAGGAAGCAAGCATTCAGAACAAAAGGAAGCAGCCTGTGGTCATCTACAAGTAGAGGCCCTAAAGTGTTCTTACAGTTTACACACCATAGCAAATATTCCAACTGTCAGCTCATAGCCGAACTCCAGTTCTTTGGATAAAAGTTAGCAGTAATTCTACCTCTAGAGACAAGGGACTGGAACAGACGCCCAGACTTCCGGCACGGAAGTGATTTCACCCATTAGGTCGGCCATGCCAAGCATATCATGAAATGAATCCAGTTTCTGTATGCTGCTGTCCTCAGAGACAGGGATCATGTGGAGGATCGCAGCACGCTGAATGATAAAGAGTCAAATATGAAAGTAGATTTACTGCCAGATGTTGGCAGAGCATGCTTCATTTCACTTGTAAAACAGAGAGGGAAGCAGAGGGAGCATGAAAGCATGACTAAGTCCAGAACATTCTTTCTGGGGAATTGTCTGAGTTGCCTTGTGGCAAAAATGGCAGCAAGAGGGGATAGAGAGGTGACTGCAGAGGACACAGCTCTGAAAATCTAAAACTGCATACACAAACACTTAGTGAAAGAAACAACCTGTGATTTTTTTATATCACCAATTAGGCATAACACACCATACAGAAGAACACAGGTTTTCAACCTTATGTCAGCTTTTCTTTTCTTTCTTTTTTTAAATTAATTTTTACTTCTTTTTTTTTTTAATTTTGCATGTCCTGCATAAAACTATTCAGCTGTCTCAGTCAAGTTAAGTTTTACTGTACATATTTGTTTAATATTCATGCTTCTGTGTCAGCGATAGCCATGGCCAGAGGGATTTTAGTTCTCCATCAGTCCCATTTTCATGAACACGATAGCTCAAGAATGCTTTGAATGCTTCTTCAAATTTGGCACAAAATTTGGACTCAAGGATAAACTGATTAGATTTTGGTGGTCAAAGGTCACTGTGATCTGATCTGTCTAGTTCTTGTGAATGCAATATTTCAAGAAGGCCTTGAGGGAATTAAAATTTGGCACAAATGTCCACTCAAGGGTCACCGTGACTGTGGGTTTGTCTTCTTCTCTTGAACATGATGTGAGAGTATTTTTATTAAACTTGGCAAAAATATACACTTGGACTCTAGGAACTAATGAGAATTTGGTGAACAAAGGTCAAAGGTCAGATCAGGTATACTAATTTACTCTCACCAATACCTCTTGAATGTATAATTTATTTAACATATAATGCACATAACTGCACATAACTATTCAAATTCTTGTTTTTATTCTATTGATGTATATATTGTAGTGAACATTATAGCATACACATATTTTATATTTCTGAGTGTCAGCACAGTAAACATATGTTTATTCTTAAAATCTTAATTACTACTGTTAAAGGCGCTGTATGTAAGAATGTGGCCAAAACGGTTACTGCACTCAAATTCAAAATACTGCCGCGAGTCATGTCTGCCCCCCCTCCCCTACAGATTCGAGGTTGCTGGACAGCGGCACGCTGGAGACTGATTTGTTTGCCCACGGGCGGCTGCCGTTGGCAGTGCTGCGTCGCCGTGTCCTTGTTCTTCGGTTTTCCAGTGGACCGTTCAAGCAAGTCCAGCTTCTCTGCTGCTAACGCTGCTGCTGGGATACAGCGGAGGAGGAGCTGGCTGATAATGCTATGTACCGGGACACTGCTAACACGGCTGCCGGGATACAGCTGAGGAGCCGGCTGATAATGCTATGTACCGGGACACTGCTAACGCTGCTGCCAGGATACAGCTGAGGAGGAGCCGGCTGCTAATGCTATGTACCGGGACACTGCTAACGCTGCTGCCAGGATACAGCTGAGGAGGTGCCGGCTGCTAATGCTATGTACCGGGACACTGCTAACGCTGCTGCCGGGATACAGCTGAGGAGGAGCCGGCTGCTAATGCTATGTACTGGGACACTGCTAATGCTGCTTGCCATGCTGCTGTAGCTCAGTTGTAACTGTAATCGCCACACCCCCGATTTCTCACGCTGAAGTGTCCGTCTGAGCTGGCTGTCGGCGTCCGCTCAATATGGTACACAAAGGGTTAACAATCGTTGGTGTCTACCATACGTCTGCCTCTAATCTCGTATTGCCAGAGATATTGGATAAAGGAGATACCCCACCGTAGGCTTATCCAATGTTAAGAAAACGGTTACTCTTCCTGTCTCCTAAGTGGGCGTGGTTAGCTCTCCCTCCAATCAGAGCCTGTTCTCCCTCAACCCCCCCCTCCCCACCACCGTGTTGAACAGAGGCTCTGTGGATGTCTGT
>NC_065513.1:4557140-4563328 GCF_006386435.1 Epinephelus moara
TTGTGGAAATTTGAAAATAAAGTTTCTCAAATTGACTTTTGTCTCTTCATTGTGCACACTTACACACGAAATAGGGTAACAGTCAGCTATTTTTGAATGTTAGCACTGATTTCTCACATTGGATGGTGAAATATTTGTAGTTTGAAAGGTCCGACCTAAATGAATAAACGTCGTAGTTAACGAAGCATATGAATATTAATGAAGGAGCGCGTACTGAGCGCAGCTTTTTATTGATCGTTTGAACGTCGCGTGGTGGTCATTTTCGATTAAAGGCCAACGTCTCAGCGACGTCTTGGCAATGAGCAAACGCTCTCCCTGCTACGTCTTAACGATGTAAACTTGATACATCGGGCCGACGTCGGCCAGATGTATGTGTGCTATCTGGGATATGACAACACAGCATCCAGTTGCTAATGGCTAACGTTAGCCTCTGAAACATTAATGTTATCTTCCTTGTGTGTTTCCATTTACTAGTAACGTTAATGCTACTATCTAACGTTAGCACTGTAACCTTATTCTAAAACTCATCAGTCAATACTGACTCCGGTTGAGTTTTAAAACTCCAGGGATGCATTTTTAACGTTACACTCGCCCTCCTCTTCCGTGTATCTAACGTTACCATGCCAACGCCTACGTCTATCATAGACGTAATGAGGACGTAATGGAGGAGCGGGGAGTAGGCCTTTGGAGGGAGGTGGAGTTGCAGGAGGAGGAGGATGGGACTTTGGAGGGAGGCGGGAGTTGTGGATGTTCAGATTTTTTCTAAGTGCTGTGTGAAATGCAAGAAAGGTAAGAGCTGTTTTAAGTCAAATAGCATTAAATGTGTGACAGAAGAGGAAGAAGCTAGTAACAACATGGAAAACTCTTCATCCAGAGCTGTGCATTTTTGGTTGAACAAAATGTACAGAGCTGTAAAGTTGTCCACCATAGTACCATTTTGCTGTTAGCTAACTGTAGCTAACTTGTTTGTCGATTGTTTGGTCTGTGACGTAATAGGTCAAAAGGTCCAACACTAACAAGCTGAAAGGGGGCATATGGCCACCTATTGTAGCGGAGGCGGACATATGTCGGTCAGTAAATCGATTCCTCTTCCATGCTTGTATACAGGGACAAGGACAGTAGTCCAATTAAATGGCCCAGTCAAGCTATAACCATAACTCTACTTAACTGTGCATGTAAATGTAGTGACTGACTCAACATGGCTGTTGGGATGAAACTTTGTGTCTCTAAAATGGCAGCTTGTCTGGAACTCTGAGCAATAGCCTTACCACAATATAGTGCATTACAGTATTTTTATCCAAAGGGGTTTCAAAGGGAGTTTTAAATGAACTGATGTTGCATTTGACCAGCTTCCTACGAAGCAAGATCATAAAAATAAAATAACTGGAGATGCTTTTGACATGGCAACAAGAGCGTCTGCTTGGGATCAGAGCAAAACTCTGGACATGTGTGACAAAGATGTCTATGATCTCATTACACTAGATATAATTGGACATTTCTCAAAAATGCCAAAGAGCCTGTATTGCATTAAATGACTTGTTAATGTTTGTTTTGTTTTAACAAAGGACATCAGGAATCTCCCTCAGGAACACTGGACCTTGTTAAGATGGTTTTAATGAGAGCCCAGACCCCCTTGTTGCTCTTTTTGCACTTCCTGTCTCATCTGTTGTGGACACCAATAAACACCACCACGTCCACCAAGTTTAAAAGAAAATCTTTTATATTTGGACTGGAAATGCTGTATTATTTAGATACGTAATAACCTCACGACATAACAATAACACAGGAGAGTGCTCTTTTCTACTGGTTTCCTGAATTACTTCTGTCTGCAGGGAATTAAGGCTGTATTTGTTTGTTATGCAATGTTCTGTGAAACCCTTTCTTCACATGGTGTTGAAATCCGTGCTTGATTGCTCTACCTTGTGCTTCAAGAGTCACAACACAAACCCACACACACACACACACACACACACACACACACACACACACACACACACACACACACACACACACACAGACACTGCTTCTTCCAGAGAACTTCTGACTGGATTAGTTAACGTTCATGAGAGTCTGATGTGTATCTAATAAGTCTAAATGCTGCGTTAATATCCCAGCACATGAGTAAACAATGAAATGGAAACAGGCCAGATGATCTCAGTCAACAGGCCTGTTTCACTGGAAATGCTCTCAACCCACCTAACTGCCAAGTCTTTTGATCAGCTGATTTACACATTAAAGAAACTATGCTTGTGTTTCCTGTGAGTGTGAAAAGGTTAATACAGGTTAGATGTCCTGCTTATTACTACTCATGTGACACCTAACCTGTTATTCAAATGTTTAATCAGTCCCTGGTTGAGACAGCTGTGTCAGCCACTGGGTCGGCCAAGCTTGTTAGTACCAGTTGTGTTTGTGTATTTTCGTTGGCTACATGACGCCACATGCTCTAATGTCCAGTAGCTTCTGTGAAGTTGCTGGACACTTTCAGGGTTGGTCATTGCAACAGAGGAGCAACATTTTCTATCTGCTCCATATTGTATAAATACAGAAGAAAAAGGAGAAGTGACTGAAGGTGATGACAATGTGATTTAGTGTTGTCTTGATACTGGAATTTCTAACTTTGATACAATACCTTAGAAAATATTGATATTCGATACCATTTTCAATACCACAGGGAAAAGTGACATTGAGTGCATACAATTTAAATTCTTTATTAAAAGAGAAATACAACAAGGCTTATTAGTTAGTAGCAGAGAACAGCAGAGTGACTGTAGTAAACCTTATTGATGAGAGAAAGTGAGAAAGCGCAGCCAGTATCAGTGTATTTATACTGCAGAAAATGAGTGTTGAACCGTTTCAAATGTTCAAAATTGATATGTATTGATAAATTGATATTTTTGCCATCATTAATGTCTTCTATTTGAGTTGCATCTCCTTCCTTACCTTATTTCCTGTCAGCTGTGTTCTGTCTACTGTCTAATAAAATCCCAAAATCAAATGCTTAGCCCTGATATAACCCTGATTGCAACAAAGTTGGGACGCTGTGTAAAACGTAATCAAAATCAGAATGCAATAATCTACAAATCTTTTCTGACCTATGTTTAATTGAATACAGAACAAAGACAAGATATTTACTGTTCAAACTGATCAACTTTATTGTTTTTTGCAAATATACACTCATTCTAAATTTGGTGCCTGCAACATGTTCCAAAAAAGTTGGGACAGGGAAAACAAAAGACTGGGAAATTTGTTGAATGCTCAAAAACACCAGTTTGGAACATTCCACAGGTAAACAGGTTTATTAGTAAAAGATTAAAGTGTCATGACTGGGTATGAAAGGGGCATCCTCAAAAGGCTCAAGCACAAGCAAGGATGGTCACTGTGTGAAAAACTGTGTGGGCAAACAGTTCAACAGTTTAAGAACAACGTTTCTCAAAGAACAATTGCAAAGACTTTAGGATTTCACCATCTGCAATCCATAATATCTTCAAAAGATTGAGAAAATCTGGAGAAATGTCTACGCATAAGGGGCAAGGCTGAAAACCAACATAGACTGGCAGTGGCCCTTGACCCTTGGGGTGGCACTGCATTAAAAACCAACATGATTGTGTAAAGGATATTACAACATGAGATTGGTAACACTTCAGAAAACTATTATCAGTAAACACAGTTCATCGCTGCATCTACAAATGCAAGTTAAGACTTTACCATGCAAAATTAAGGCCACATATCAACAACATCAACAGCATCATCCAGCTCACTCCTCTGGGCTTGTGCTCATCTGAGATAGGCTGATAAAGTGGAAAGTGTGCTGTGGTCTGACGAGTTTCATTGGGGATGTGTTAGTGCTCATGGCATGCGTAACATGCACATCTGTGAGGTTCCCACAAATGCCGAAAGGTACATACAGGTTTAGGGGCAACATATGCTGCCATCCAGACAGTGTCTTTTTCATGGATGTCCCCGCATTTTCTGGCAAGACAATGAGACACATTCTGCACCTCTTACAGCAGCATGGCTTCGCAGTCAAAGAGTGCAGATACTACACTAACCTGCCTGCAGTCCAGACCTGATTCCCTTTTAAAATTAGTGGAACATTACGAAGCACAAAATATTACAATGGAGACCCCAGACTGTTGAACAACTGAAACTGTATACGACGCAAGAATAGGAACGAATTTCACTTTCAAAATTTCAACAATTTGTGTCCTCAGTTCCCAAGGTCCTCAGTATTGTTAAGAGGAAAGGTGATATTAGCGCCATCATCAGGGCAACTGCAGCATATAGACAACAAACAGTAATGGTAAACCAGCACCCCTTCTGAGTTTGAACCCTAAATATGGACAAAGTGTGCATGCATGTGTGTGTAGGTTTTAAGACCAGAGTAGTATTACAGTGGGATCTGAGTAGTTTGTTTTGGATTCCAGTGCTGTTTGAGACTCAAGCGCACATTCCTCTGCTGTGGCGATCACTAGCTCTCACTTGGCTCATTGTCAGAAATCAGGAACCCTGCGCTCCCAGCAGAGCTAACCTCACAATAAGACATGAATCACAACTGAAATTGGATCTGGAATGCAGCACTGCTCTATGCAAAAGGATATTTTCTCATGGCAAGCACATGTTTTGCAAAAAGTGATGCTTCCTTTTTTTATGTGAAATTCATCTGGGGTCAAAGAATGTTGGGGGTTCATACACTTCATAGTGGTAAGAATGTGTAGAAATGCTCTTCCCAGGAGAGATGTCTTTCTCCACTGATAAAAACTTCAATCTGTCCTCAGTGAGAGCAGGTAACACCAAGAGGCCTGAACAATCTCATATTCCCACGGCTTCCATCAACATGGCCCCTCCCAAGTGCTTCGAGCTCTCTGGCCAAGTAACAAAGCCAAAACACACTCTACTGTTCATGTAACATGCTGATTATGAAACCAAACATTTACTTCAAATCTAAGTCGAGGTACTTGTAAAACTTCTCTTGTGTCATGTAATGACAGATACTTACACCTTACCAAACATACACATTGTGTAATGAGAAGAGTTGAGGAGCAAAGTTACTAATTTTAGTTAAAATACAGTAGTACTGTATAGTTTGGTGTTCAAATGATTTAGATGATAAAAATATATTAGAAAGGAAATTGACTTTGATTTAACAGGTTGCAACTGGTGGACATATGACGAGGGCTCAGAAATAGACATCGCTCCGCTTTAAGGGGTCACAGGTCAAAAAAGTTGTGAGTACTACATCAAAGGAACAGTTAGTAGTGTCGTTTTAGTGTGTTTTGATCTTAAGGCCCTGATACACCTGGTCGATGGTTGGCCATTGGTCAAAGTTGGGCCGTTAGTTAGCGTCTGCCGCCTTTGTCGGTGCGGTGTGTCCCACACTTTTGGCCCTTGTCAGCACTAGTTGGCCTTTTTTCCATTGATTCATCATGTCGACTTGATCTCAGCACAATTGAGCCCTTCGGCAAATGAAATCCCTCTGATTGGCAGTCGAGAGACAGTCAGGTCAAAACAACCTTGTTACATGATGAAAGATTATTCTTAGTCAATGAACTGTTGAGCAGAAACATTTCCTGATGGTTTGGTTCACTGGCACACAGTAAATGTGCTCTGTTCTTTCAACACTGGATTGTGTTGTTAATGTTCTAACTGGCTAACTAGTGTCAAGACGGTTTGCCTGTTTCCCTTTTTGGATGACAAATACAGATGACCACCATCTTCTGGTATGGAGGGGTATGTCCTCTCATGCAGTTGCAGAACATACAAGCTTGTTGGCCATCGGTTTGGTGTGTTTACCAAATGCAGCAGGGGGCTCTCGTCACCGCTAGTTCTTGGTGTGTCTGGTGTGGTGTGTCGTGACCTTAACCCTATGGGCCCGAACAACGCATAGTGCGTCCAAATTCACACCTGTTCTTCTCTATGGATTTTCTCCGCGACCGTGCGTCATAGCGAGAAGCCACGGCAAGAAGCTACAGCGGAATTGTAGCTTTCCGACAAGGCCAAGCACTTGTCGGTAATCCAATGTTTTCACAGCGAAAAACAATGATAGTTACACTAAAATTATGTATACCACACACATCATTGTGCTGTCGTCCCATCATGCTATAAATCCAGATTAATTGTCTACAAAATAAAAACCTGACGAATTTCTTTACAATCCATTATACAGATCTTGTTATCAGTCACTTCATATA
>NC_065513.1:4563424-4570890 GCF_006386435.1 Epinephelus moara
AAACAAAGAAATTTCAGTCTTGCTCCGGAGCTTGACTCATTGAGTTGTGATGTGTTTGTTGCCTGTGAGGACATTAAACTCAGTTGCATCTGATTCTACGTGTCTCCAGTGATTTTTTTTACTTCTGAGCATTTGAGTTTTTGATATTTAATAGAAACAAAGAAAGTTTGTTCGAGAAGATGGGAACGAGGTCGCGAGCATTCTGGCCCAGCTCCAGACCTTTGAATTTATGCTTCCACACTATATATAATATATATAATATTATTTAATTATGCATGCATGACAGGGCTGTAGTCGCCATATACATTGAGGGGGACATGTGTCCCCCCCCCCCCCAATGCCCAAAATGTCCCCCCAATATATAACAGAAACTGAAAAACAAACAAAGTGGCAAATATTATCTTGGAGGACATCATTGCACTTGGTTGACTATTTTTCTATTATCTTAGATGTAAATACTGGATGTTTCTTTCAGATAAAACACATTTTTGACTTGTGAATGAGTCATTGGAATTTCTTGCAATAATGAAAAAATACTGGCAATCATGTCTGCCTGGCACAAACTACATGTTTTGGAAACTGTGAAGTGACAGAATGTCCCAGCATCATGGTTCTTATATTGCCAGATTCCAGAGAGTCTCCCCTCTTCATATATGGCAGAATATGTCATTTTCCAACTTGCTATGCTGAGATACATGTAAAAATGTAAGAATTTAGTAACACAGATTTTTTTGTTTTTTCATTGATATAAAAATTAATATAAAATACAGGCAAATAGGAGGACATGAAATGAAATTGCAAATTGCAAATTTGGGTAGCCCACATTGTCCTGAAAAAAACAAGATATAGCATGTGTATGTAGCCTTTATAAAGACTGTGATATGAGCTTAAAAGTAAAGGCAGTAAAAATACCCCAAAAACGCCTAGGGCCCATAGGGTTAAAGAGCTTTTGCACCATTCGCAGCAAGTGATAGCAACATCATTATGATCGCTATGCTGCCTATGGTCCATTCATTCTTCAGACATTTTGGATAGTAAGACCTTTCCTATGGTGCCTCAATAAGGGCAAATTTCCACTTGTATACAGTAAACATTAAACTTGAGCAGGATTACCTCAAACTCCAACCTCAGGACAATTTTTATTGTGGGTGGCAATCCACTTTTAGACTTATTTTACACATTTTTTTCTCTTCATTTGTAACATGTACATCTTTCACTTGGGCCTTGATGCAACCTCTTGCCAACTTCTGTTTTTAAAAATACTGTCAGCATTACAGTCCATTTCAGTTCATTGATTTGTAGACAGTGTTCCACAACGAAGGACCAAAGATTAATACAACAGCATAGTATATCATGTGTACAGTATGCTGTTGCTTCAGTAACATTGTTTCTGGCTATTGTTTTTACCTTGTAAGTCTGTGTGTCATTATGGCAAAATGTGGTACTGGTGATACATTTTGTAGTGAGAACTACCACAAAAGTGGTTTTGAGTATTTTGGCAGGTATTTATGTCCATCTGTCTGTCTGTCTCCCTGTGGACAGATCTTGTCATCGTGATAGTGTCACTACTGTGCAGTACGCAGCCATGAATCTTTAAAGATGTGTAGTTGAGATTACAGTGAAGGCCACCTTTCAATATGGATGTGGTCCGAGCAAGGGTGCCGGAAGTAGGGGGGTAGGAAGTAGGGAAGGGACCATTGACTTCCACGCTTTACGCCTTTCGCCCCCATTTGTTTTAAGTTGTGTATCGCTGTATCACAGCTGGAGTGATCTCAAGTGGTATCTATAGTTTTAAAGCTGCCTTAAATCATTGGTTGGCCACTAGGAGGCAGGAAGACCCAAGCTGACAGACATACAGGCAACATTGTCTGATGAAATTGCTATGACTAATACGTTAAGTGCCTGCTTACAAATCCAGCAGACATGGAGCAACTTTATCATCCCATTAGAGCAGGGCTCTCAAACTCACGGCCCGGGGGCCAGACACGGCCCTCCAGACCATTCTATGCGGCCTGCTATTTGATATCAATTCATAGTGAAATCCGGCCCACTGCGGCCGTGAACGCAGCGGACCTTGAATGCAGCCTTGTCACGACTGAGGAAAAATGCCCGATTCTGTTTTTGACCCTTCAGCGCATCATCCTAGGACCCTTGAACGCATCACCACACCTGAAACCAAGTAGAAAAAAAACAAACATTTGGCACGCTGCTAACACTATGGCCAAAAGAAAGGTTGAGGCTGAGTACAGAGTGTTTCAGGAGAAGTGGGAGACTGATTATTTACTTCGTCGAGTTTAAGGGGAAGTGGGAGACTGATTATTTACTTCGTCGAGTTTAAGGGGAATGCCACCTGTCTCATCTGCAATGAGAAAATTGCCGTGTTTAAGGAGTCTCATCTGCAATGAGAAAATTGCCGTGTTTAAGGAGTACAATCTAAAACGGCATTATTCAACTAAACATGCAGAGCAGTATGCTAAGTACCAGGGAGATGAACGGACACAATGAGCTGCACAGCTAAAGAAAGGACTGTCAACGCAACAAAACTTCTTCCAGAGAGCAAGAAAGGAGTCCGATGCAGCACTTGAAGCAAGTTACGTTGTCAGTGAGATGATTGCCAATCGAAATTCAATTTTTTTCAATCATTTTTTGTGGAATACTTGAAGTGGCCCCCTTGGGACAAGACTGGATGCTCAGCGGCCCTCAGGTAATTTGAGTTTGAGACCCCTGCATTAGAGACGGATGAATTCAGTCTTAACTCAGGACCATCTTGCAGTGGGATCATTCCGGCTGCGATACAGCAATTCACAACTGAAAATGGATGAAGGCCAGAGGTGTAAAGTGTGTGTGCATGTGGGGGTATTCCCTTCTTCCTACCCCCTTATTTCCAGCACTTTTGCTTGGACCACACAAACTCGACCTTCACTGTGACTGCAACCACACACCTGTAACAGTCTTTGAGACAGGGGCATCAAATGGAGGGGCAATGGCTCCATCCTTACTTCCTACCTGCTTCTTCCAACCTCCTTGCTCTGACCACAACTGTCCTCAAACTCAACCTTCATTTTAATCTCAACTACACACCTGTAAAGTTTTGTGACTGCATCTTCCACAGTTGCAGTTCCCACTATAATAGGTGTCACCAGGACCACATTTTGCCATGATGACATGCACGCACACACACACACACACACACACACACACACACAGACTCACGGTGTGAAAACAATATGCAACGTTGTTACAGCTGGTAAAAATCTTCAGTTGCGCAGAGTTGGGTGATAATTCTCTGTGGATTCATTCTTTTCACATAACACAGTCATATGATTTACTGTTAACAAAAAACAATATTCAGTAATGCGGCTTTAACTTAGCAGCAAAAACAATCTAATGGCTGACAAATATGTCTTACTTTTATGGCTGGTGATAGAATTTTACAGTTTGGAGATTTCAAGAAGAAAAGTTGTACTGCCTCATTAATTTATGACTTGGATAGAGAGAAGTGAATTGCTAGGCCTTCTGGCATTCTATCAAACCCACTCTGGCAATAATAAACTTAATAATGTGTTATGTATGCACATTAAAGTGCTTTATGTGTGACACTTACATAATAATGTTACTCTTTTTTTTGCTTTGTTGCTTGGCCCAAAGTGAAAAGTCTGCCATGCCCATAGCAGATCATGAGTCTTTCATGTGCCCTGTGCTCCTTCCAGTTCGCACCATGTTTAAACATTTTGTCATCACAAACATTGCTTCAGGCCAGCAGCAGATTTCACGGTGCTGGGATGCTGCTGCTTCATTACCCCAAACCTGCAGCAGCTGTAATGTAACAATGAATCATTTCTCCCAGCTACAGTCACACAAGATCACAAGAGACGTACTGTAATGAAACACCTCATCAGAGTTGTGGAGATCCAAGAGGGATGGGAGGGAAGCTTCATTACCCCCCACCCACAGAGAACAACGCACCCAACATGCTGAGTCTTAGAAAAGCATGATGATATCATGGTTCAGACCAGGAAAACCCCCAAATTATGTTGAGAGGGACATAGTGCGAAGATCCCTAAGACAAGGGTAGTAGTGTGGCAAAACATTTCCACATTCACAGTCATCGGCTCACACTGGGGCTCTTTTCAGAGAAGGGACCCCTCAGAAAGAGGAGAAATAGGGAGGAAATTGGTCAATAGGGTTTGTGTCAAAAATGAGATGAATGAGGATTCACTAGAATTTTAGTGACCTAATCTGTTCCGTTGGTTGCAACTGGATCATGATGCTCTGAATGCAGCACTTATCCAAAATGTGTCCAATCCAATGGGAACCCAGTTTAAAACAGCCAAAACCAGGTCAAAGTTGCTTCACTGGAAATGTCTGCAGCATTGCAGCTGACATGGAGTTGCAAGGTGGCATTACATCACAGATCTGTTTTGGGGAAAATTTTGTTGCCAAATATCTTTGTGTCAGTAGGAGGTGTGGTGACATTTCCAAAGTCTAGACAAATACTGAGGGAGGTGACATTTTTAATCCTCCACTGATGACCTCTGACTTTCCACCAACAAGCAAAATGATACACACTAAAAACACAGCTGTTTGTTTTGAAGTTGCACTGTGAATCACTTATTACCTACTTTTATTTTCAGGACACCCACTTTTGCCAAAAGAACTGGGATTTTTCATCTCTCTTTTGATGGATATCAAGAGACAAATCATACAGTGCAGCTACATTCCCTCCCCAGAAATCCTGCTATAAATCATAAACCAGCTTTAGTTTGACTACTTTTATTTGTGTGTTGTGTATTTAAGTTGTTAGTTGGGGATGTGACTACCTAGTTAGTCTACCACTTTGGTCTAGACTGAAAATCTTGACAACTATTTGAGGGATTGCCATGAAATACACAGATTTCATGTCACCCTCAGAATGAATAGAAAAAACTTTGGTCATCTTATTACTCTTTATTTAGACACAAGATCTAGTCAAAATGGAGTTCTCTATATCTAAGTGAACATGCATGTTTGCATTGTCAATGTTAGCAACATGCATGTTAGCACTTACCTTACTACACCATTGCCTAAGAAAGTATTGAGTGAGAGTGGTGTGTCCGAAGCCATAAACCCTATTTCCACCGAGCACTATGGTATGGCTCAGTTCAGTTTTGGTATATTTTAATCCTCACTTTGAGACAAAAATAGTGTCCCAGAGCATTGTTCCTGTGGACTATGGCAACACTAAACCCCTGCGCTTGCCTGATAAGGGCTAAATGCGCAAGTCTGCTATTTTTTACTATTCCACCAAAAGAGACTCTTACTGCAGCCTGTTCTATTTTGTACTGAAAATGTCGGCATGCAACCTCATTATGTGGAAGATAAATAAGGTGCGGACTTCCCTGTGTGTCACTGGTGAAGAGCCAAGAATTGCAGTGAGTGCTGGCTTGAGCAGCGAGTGACAACAACCCCGCCCACATTTACGAATACTGTTTGCAGTGAAACATTTAACAGACGTAGGGTCTAGCCAGCATGTCTGAAGGGTTACTTTTGGTTCCAAAGGTATTACACTAAAAGTGTTTGGTGGAAATGGGGCTTTAGATGCCGTTCCAGAGAACGAGCTGCAGCAAAACTTGTCCAGACAGTTGTAAAATGGTTAAAAAGCCTTGTCCTCTGAAGATCAGCTTGTTGTAAGGCTGCAGTATCTTCCAGGTTAGATATGCCATCTTAACACTTGCTTCAGAATCTTTTATTTTAACCAGCTGGCTAATAATTAACATTGGCTATATATGCACAATTTAATGGCACTAGAAATTGTTACATTTAAGTATGGACATTTGTTTATACTCCGTTGTAAGCTGGACTCCGACACTCAGTTTTCATGGTTGAATATTCTAATTATGACAATAACTGATGAGGATGAAAGGGTGTCGGTTTCATTGTCATTTCATACATATGGCTGATGCATTAGTAAATTATTGGTAATAAATATATTTTTAAGTGAGTGTAGTGTTAATATGCTATGCATTTACTTAAAATGTATGGGTTTACATTTCTAAAGATAGCCAGGCCTTCAAGATTTGGTCTGAAGCAGTTCCAAATTTGTTTTGCGGTGTTCAGGAGGGAACTGGCCATTGGTCCAACAGCCCATTAGTTCGACATCCCATTGTTCCGACCATATTAAACCCATTGTTCCGAAGTCCGTTCCGAAATCATCATGATGCCCTGTGGTTAAGGTCTGGTTAGGTTTAAGGACAAAAACCACTTGGTTAGGGTCAGGAAAAGATCATGGTGTGGGTTAAAATGAAAAAGAAAGTGACAAACACATAAGCTGTGAGCCTGCTCCGCCTCAAGCCTTTCCCAGCTGATCCAGAGCCGGTCGCGCCGCACCATACGCCCGCCGCGAGCCGTTCAGCACCGCGGACAGTCGGACTAATGGGACGTCGAACCAATGGGCTGTCGGACCAATGACATGGACCTGTTCAGGATGTTCCTTTATAAAAAGGTAGCGACAAGGTGCCAGACCTTAAGCAGCACACATCCAGCAGGACACTATGAAAATCACAGACACGGCACTGAAAAAACACATATAGCAGGGGGAGGAAATGCCAAGAGGACAAAACTTGTTCTACAATGAGAATGAGACTGTAGTTGGTTTTCACTGGCCTACTGTTTACAAAGATTAACCAACAATCCCTGCATGGTATACCTTTAACTAGCTTCCCCCCTATACAGACCACGCAGGGTCACTCGTACAGTAGCTAGGGAGTGTAAAAGAGATACTTAATACAGGACAAGAAAAGCTCAATGGCGTTTTCTAAGTCCACAGTTTCCACATAAATTAAGCTATTAAACGTGTGAATTCTATTAGTACTTAAGTAATATTATGCTCTAATTATAATAGATCTCACACAGTTGCAGTGTGTTAATAATAAGCATTACACCTGTGTACACCACGCAAAGCGTGACAGTAAAAAGAGAAAACACACCATGTTTTAAACTTTAACAGTGGATTCATCCATATGAGCTAAGCAGTGGACTCCCTGTCAGCTTGACAGTGGGTGGATGTATATTATAAAGTCACAGGGTGAGCAGATTTTTACTGCCAGGAGTTTTTATTACAGAGTACAGATGGGAATGATGGGGCTTCACTTCTTATTGCTGACAGTGGAAAGACATTTTTCCTTTTTCCCCTCACAGAGTATCCACCCAAATCAAAGTCAGGGTGTAAACACTTGACTTTGCTGTTGAGGACTTTGGAGAGTACGTGTTACCAAGGGTAACATTTTGTCATTAAGCAGACTTCTTTTCGTTTAGAGCATGTTTACTCTGAGTGGTTTTATGTCTTTATAATGTAAAGCCCAACTGTGACCAGCTCCAGGGTAAGGTGGCCAGCTCCAGGGTAAGGTGGCCAGCTCCAGGGTAAGGTGACCAGCTCCAGGGTAAGGTGGCCAGCTCCAGGGTAAGGTGACCAGCTCCAGGGTAAGGTG
>NC_065513.1:4570908-4614665 GCF_006386435.1 Epinephelus moara
GGGTAAGGTGCCAGCTCCAGGGTAAGGTGGCCAGCTCCAGGGTAAGGTGACCAGCTCCAGGGTAAGGTGGTGTGAAGTGGTTTGACTCGTCTCCTCTTTTCCTAACAGAAAGTATGAGTGGTTGCTGGGTTAACTTTTGGGTATTAAAATCAAAAATGTTTTTAACACTTGACAGTGGCTCAAAAGGAAGAGTGGGTTGTTCACGAATCAAAAGACTGGTGGTTCGATCCCCTCCAGTCTGCATGTTGAAGTATCCTTAAGCAAGAGTCTTAACGCCGAATTGCTCCCGATGATGCTTCCGTGTGAGTGTGTTAAAAACTGAATAGCAGGTGGCACCTTGAATGATAGCCTTGGCCGCCAGTTTATGAATGTGTATGTGAATCGGTGAACGTGAGTCGTAGTGTAAAAAGGGCTTTGAGTGGTTGGAAGACTAAAAAGGCACTATACAAGTACAGGTCCATTACCACTTCATGACTCTCCTCTCCTACCATGTTACATTTCCATTCATTCATTCTTCAGTCAACTAAAACATTAAGTGCCTCACTTTCAGCTGTTGCATTTTATGAAAGACTTGACTAAGGGCCTGTCCCAATACCCACACTTCCCCTAGAAATACCCACTTGCACTTGGTTGTGCACGTTCACGTTTAGGTGTCCCAAAACAGAAATGAGGTAGTGGAAGAGGTTTCCAACACTTAAAACTCACCCTAGATTCCAAGGGAGCCCCGACCCGCACTTTCAACGAAGTGGAAGATGAAATTTCCCAGAACACCTAGCGAAGTCAGCAACTTCGGCAAGTTTTTTGGAAAACAATTTGTTACTGTACAGTTGGAATGTAGGCTATACAAACAACAGATGGTTGGACAAGCATAAACTCATCAGCAACTCAGTTGAACACAGCATCAAAATATTTAAACAAATCGACCTGAACAAAATCGATCAGAACTAGAAGACGTCACAGGTGCCTCCTGTTTTCAGCATTTCTTCTCTGTTGATTCATCAGACGGAGAAGAATAACATAGCACATGCCACAACACAAGTGCTGGAGCCGGCATTTTCATTGCGTCGCTACTACACGCCTGCACGTCGGCCACGCCGATTTGCATGAAGTGGTGTCCCATTTCTTAGGGAAAGATCTCTACCCTAATATTTCTCAATTCCCTCATCAAGGGTTATTTCGCAAATGAGGGCACTCAATACCAAGTGGAAGATTTGAGGGGTAGAAATGGGACAGGCCCTAAATCCCCATGGTGGTCACAGTTGGTATTGCAGGTTATGTGATGCACACTGGCCCAAAACCAGTGCAGGTTTTGTGACCACATTGGACAAGACGCCTTTTCCCATAAACACTCATTACTTAAGAACCAGGTGTAAAACAATGAAAAAATATTTCTGAGCAGGACAAACACTCCACGACTCTTTGTATGATCAAAATTTGAGCCATTAGGCCAAATAAAAATGACGTCTCAAAGAGCCACATCAGCTAACTGTTTTTTGTTTTTGTTTTTAGCAGGAAGTCAGCCAGCTCAGCCAGGAGGAAAAACCTTCACTTGATTGAAAGGAGTGCACTCTTGGCACAGTATTAATTTATTTTAATACCTCCATAGTCTTACCTCAAGAATAATTTTTTATAAATATAATACATAATCATGTGTTTTACTTGATGTGGCAAAAACTATCTGTAAATAATTTAAGGAAGTAGGTAAACAAATCTGTTACTAATTTGATAAAAAAAATTCTGGCCACATACTGCTTTCTTTGACATGAAACCCCCACATTCTACATCATTTTAGTTGGGCATTACTGCTTGAATGGATGCAAAGACTCTTGGACATTCTTGGGGTCTGTATGAGCCTGCTTACATCTAGTATTAGCATGCGTTTTGGTAATCAGAACACAAGTGGACAGTGAGACACATCCCCATTCACACCTGTGACTATCATGAGTCTACAGCTGACCACTTGTGTTCAGATTACCTACGTCACTTATGCTAGAGGGTTAAAGAACCCCGCGTGAAGTTATTACATCCACACTCGTCTTTGAACTCATCAGCTATCATCTGGGGGTGTGGACAATATTTTGTAAGATCCCATGTAGCCTGTGGATACTAAGGTCAAGACTTCCTCTCCCGTGGATTGCCCAGTTTACATTGCAATTAGCAACTTGAGACAAGTCCTGACAACATTTCGGCTAATCTCTGTTAACAGATATCTGCATTTGAATGTAGTTAAATTAGAAAAAAACGAATAAAAAGCTCAATCATTATCAAATGATAGCCAGTGGATTCCACAATTTCATTTCAGCTAACGCATTGCATCCCTTCAGCATTTCATGTAGACTGTTCAGCTCCAGGCAGCCAATGCCAAACATGACTGGTCAGTGCAACTCAACTACAAACGGAATCCAGAATGCTTCCGATACCAACACCTTGTCCTGTTGCCTACAGATTTTGCATTTTCCGTCATATGCAGAATCTATTTTTAATTTAATTTTTAATTTTTTAATTTTATATACTTTATTAATCCCTGAGGGGAAATTCAATTTTTCACTCTGTTGTCAATTACACACAGGTCCGAACACACACATGCACAAACTGGACCTATACATGCACTAAGTGGAGAGATGTCAGAGTGGGCTGCCCATGACAGGCTGGGTTCGCTTGTTTGGTCCGCGCCAGAGTTTGAATAAGCGTTCACACTACTCCAAATGAACCAAACTATCCGTGGAAGCAGACCAGGATTCATTTAAAGCGGACCAAATAGCATCAGTGTGAATGCGTCCTTAAATGCTTCTCTGAGCTCCTAGTGCAGCTTATGATGTTGTCCTTGTCGGGATACATCAGGACACATTAGTGTTTATATTACAAAAGATATGTGGTCAAATGAGTCCCGAATGAGTCCCAGTCTTAGCAACTGGTTTGAGTGATCGGATCACAATGCATCTTGGTGGTCATTTACACTTGTATTTAGTGCTGTCCACTTGTGATCGGATCACATAAGATGCACATTAATACCATGGACTGTAAAAATAAGAGAACACCTCAAAGTGATTATTGTTGTGAAAGTCATATTGCTGCTTTACTTACTAAACTAAGGGAGAGAAGTATGGAGCTAAAATCCTGCCAAAACGTCGCAAACAAATAAAACACGTTCAACAAATGTCCTATGATTCACTAACAAACACAGTGTGGTTTGCAAATATAAAACATAATTCACAAACTACTGCATTTTGTTTTGAAAATACAAAACGTTTAAACAAATACACAACATATTTCTAATACATCATGCTTCAGAAATAAACACTGCATGTTTTACAAGTAAAAATAATATATTTTACAAGTAAAAAAAAAAACAATGTGCAAAATAATCTCAAAAATCGTGCCATAAGTCACGTGACTTATGGCACGCCCACCTACCTACATTTGGCTTTGCTGTACTAACAAAGTTAGCTTCCATAATTCGAGGTAAACTTTAGAGGTAAGTATTAAAGTAATCTTAGTGATGGTAGCTACTTGCATGCCCATATTTGGCAAATATTACATATAAGAGGAGTAATGTTAACCTTGTAACGTTATTGAAGCGTTAGCTGAAGTTAACGTTACTGTGTGTAAGTTAAAGTGTGTGATGTGTAGTTAGCATAACTGCAATTACTCAGTGCCAGCAAAGCTGCATGTCCCAAAGTCCAAACATAATACAGAAGTGTTAGAATTTATGGTGAGAATACTTTTAAACAAAGGGAATCAGTGTGAGGTTGTAAAATAAAGCTCCACCCCAAAATGTTAGTCAGCTAAAATTATGCTATGTTAGCGATGCACTTGCCCTACGGGCGATTTTTGACAGTTCACAAACCCAGACTTTGTTATTTTTGTTATCATATTTACAAAAACAGGCATTTTAAGATTATTACAGTACAGGAACTGTGATTGTGATTGGCTGTAGGCTGAAACTTTCACTGCTTGTCTGCTACCAAACTTAATAAATTTAACATTATGTCAATCGTGTGTTACATAAGTCAATGTGGTATGATAAACCTATGCATTTGACTGTCACATATGAAAAATAAGTGTAAATGCAACAGATAGACTATGAATAAGAATATGAATATAAATGTGAGGACTGTGATGTCCACCACCTCTTTTAAGCTAAAATAAAGTGGTGACCTATTGGACATTAAGAAATTTTTGTTGCAATGTTTTTGTATAAAAAAATGTCTGTGAGGGTGGTAACCGAACACATATATTCCTTTATATAGCCATTTGTCTTTGTAAAGTTGAGATGATGCAGACACGCTAGACCAGTGGATGCTCAGCATAAGAAGACAGAACTGGACTCTTAACAAGGCTTCATGACTGTGCTGACAACACTTTGAGACTCATCACTTCAGCGCTGACCTCAGGGTACAAGGACCTTTTTATATACACCTTATATAGAATCCGCAGTGTATTGGGTGTAACCAAGGGTAACTACATGGACATCCTGAGTTCTCAAATAGGTTGTGATGATAATGCCAAAAATATATACATATTTTTGTTCTTCTCTGTCCTTAGTATTCAGAGATTCAGTTTCTTACCTTTGACTTAATTTCTGCTGTTGTTAGAGCTGATGGAAGTAGTAACATTTGTTTAAAAAACAGAATTTTTAAAATATTAGATGGGAATCAAGTGATGGATCAACTATAGCACAGTTACCACTTGCACAGGTGAAGGTATTTCCTAATTTGACATGAAAAGGGTCTTCATTAGGAAACAGCGGGAAATGGCCAAATCAGAAGTGCATCCAGAAGCAAAATGTGACTCCTGTAATAGATGTGTACTGAGTATTCATTAGGCATACAAACTCTGTTATGTGTAATGAAGATTTGACAATTAGATTTTAATTTCAAAACAGTTGGGTTTAGTAATTCATATCATATGTACTTGTATGTTTTTTCCATGTGATCGAGACCTACAAGATGTCAGCGTGGTACAGCTTATGTACACTGGTTTTATTCGTAACTACAGTAGTAACTGAAAAAGTGTTTAATGCATTTGTAACATGTGATGATATTTTTCTATTACATTGAATTTTAAATAAACCTACCATGATTAACAGTACTGAGTGCACTTGTCATTAACTACAGAACACTCTTGTCTGGTGTATTTCAGATTTACTGTATACCTCGTAATGAATCTAATAGGACACTTTTTAGTGAATGTGTTTTTCAGTGTCAGAATTATATATATTTTTTTAAATAAAAATACACCAGAAAGCACAAAATGTAATATCTGTTGTTTTATTCAGAATTATTATTATTAAGGATGGCAACATTTGTTCTATCATTTATGCTGCTGATTAAAGCTAACATAGAAATAGCCCTGTAATTAATTACAAATTCTAGCAAAGCCATCAATGAGCTTCTGCATTTTTACAATACTACAAACGTTGGCTTTTGTTTAAATTTTTGACC
Source organism: Epinephelus moara (assembly GCF_006386435.1). Lineage (NCBI taxonomy): Eukaryota > Metazoa > Chordata > Actinopteri > Perciformes > Serranidae > Epinephelus > Epinephelus moara. The sequence continues at coordinate 4,576,353 of NC_065513.1, forward strand.
AGCCATAAAAAACATCGACAAATTTAGGGCATGATGTAGGGCATCATTAATACTACTATTGAAAATTGAAAACTGCTTTAATTTCAACAATGTTATTATCTATCAACAACACCAGGAAGATATGTGATTGAAGGGGTTAATTAAATATTGTGACAGCACAGTGACAACACAGCTGTGAATTAAGGAAAAGGTGAACTGTTACAAAACAAGTTTGCAAAATTATAAGAGGTAGTTGAAATTCCAGTATAACATATTGTAAATTTAGTAACAAACATAAATTATAGTAGAAAAGGTTGACATGAGAAACCACAATATAAAGATAATACCTAGTGTAACTTACAGCGCTGGGAGCAGCACTGAGTAAAGTCCAAATCCTGGTATGGGTGAAGGAATAAAAGCTGTTTTACAATTAAAGGGAGGACAGTGCAACAGTCAGTGAAAAAGCTATTATGCTGATCTGTTTCTACCGTTTTTTTTCCCCATTAAAGGGTTTTTTTGGGGGGGGGAGTTTTTACTTATCCACTGTGAGGGTCCTAAGGTCAGAGGGATGTTGTATGCTGTAAAGCCCTGTGAGGCAAATTGTGATTTGTGATATTGGGCTTTATAAATAAAATTTATTGATTTATATACAGTATATATATATATATATATATATATGTATGTGTATGTATGTATATATGTATGTGTATGTATGTATATATGTATATGTATGTATGTATATATGTATATGCTGAAGTTGGACTTTAATGGACTCAGTTAAATTGTTTAAAGAAATATCATTTTTCCATGTGGTGAAATAAACTGCATTGTTCACAAACAGCCCAGGAGTGTCAAGCCTTGTGTGAGGGAGATGTACAAAGCTGCCACTTAAACAATGGACATATGTAGCCATAACACTGTTCACAAATCTGTGAGCCTTGTCAATCTTTCCTGGATTGGCAGCAGTCTTCCACCTGCATCTCTGGGTGGTGCCAGAGAAGATGTTCTTCATGTCTGAATGCTGCACGTGGAGGAGGTGCACGTCCTCCTTTTCTGCTGTGATGAGGTTGACACTTGAGACATCTCCCAGGTCTTTCTCACCACAGTGGATGAGGAGGACATCCGGAACTGCTCTGGCTCATAGAGACTGGGTGAAGTAGGGGAAAAGGCTCTTCCACCTCAGCTGAACCAGTGGATGTAGATATCATCAACACCAAAGCTGTTCCCCATGGTCTCTGTAGCTCTATCAGCCTCACGCTAGACGTAGCTGTCTCCAGTGATCCAGACAGTGGCTGGATGAAAAAAAAAAAACAGTGCCATAGTGAGTATTGTATCATATTGTAGGCTACTGAGAAAAATAACAACAGAAACAACATGTATTAGATGAGCTTCACACAGTTATCTGAAAATACACTATGATAGTTTAGATGTAAAAAAAAAAAAAAAAAAAATTTTGCTGTATTGTTTTACATTAAACAGCAACAGAAAAATAACTATTACTCACTTCTGCTCCTTTGTGTGGGTGAACATGAAATGATGCAGCACTCAGTGTTGTTACCTTTTGTGAGAGAGAAAGAAAGAATCATTCCAACAGATATTTTTGACAACTGTCATCAACACTGAAAAGAACAGCCTACAAAAACTGACCTTATCCAAACAACATTAATATTAACACACACACTCATTGAACTGTAACATTACTCCTTTTAGCTGGGAGAATACTACACATTAATCAATAACAGATTTGCGTGGTGTAACGTTAACTGAGTTAAATGAGCTTAATTTCATCTGCTGGCTTTTGAACTATCAGCACACCAAGACGCCTAACACGTGTACTTTTGAGACAGGTACAGATTTTAGCTCCATAGAGAAGTGTTTCCAAAGGGTTGTTACCAGACTGAATGGAAGACAGGAGCTTTAGCAGAGATAATATAGACATAAAGGGATATTTTTGGACAAGGAAATTTGGTAAGTAAATGCTAAGAAGTATGGATGTGGGAGATAGAGATAGAATTAGGGAGGCTGGTGGGGGAGGGAGAGAGAAAGGAATGGGGAAAAACCATTTGTTGATACTGTTTATTTGTGCAGCAACCTAATTTTCCCACAGGGACAATTTAAGTTTCCTTTTACAGTTATAGATAAAACTGTGGTTACAGAAATAAGCAGAAGATTGATGGTCTGAAAACCCGTTTGTGATGCCATCTCATCCCTCAGTGACTGTTACTGAGCTGTTTTACTCAGAGCATTTCTCGCAGCTGTTGCTCCAGTGGAGCTGCTCAACATCTAACTGCCTGAACCAGTTAGGAGCAGGTAAGAAACACCACAGAGCCTTATGCTTGTGGCAGCAGTGGTGAAAGGTCATGTGAAACATTGTCCCCAGAGGCCTGTGGAAAGCACACACACATGCTTTCTATTATGATCTTGTAGATGAGGCTGATTTTCTAATGTGCTAAACATAAACATCCTTATTGAATCAGTTCCAAAGCTGCATGCACTCTGTTTTTAGCAAAATAAGATTAAAGTCTAAAGACACATGAACACCACCGTGAGGCAGCAATGGTTATTACACCTCACCATACAACATACAATGAACATATCGATCATAAAGCATCACCAGTCATGAAGCTAAAAATGTAATGTAGAAGTAATAATTCTATGTAAAAATACGAGTAACAGGAGTTTTACTAATGAATTAAAGTTTCAAAAGTAAAAGTACTCACTAAGTAGAATGACCTCTTTAGTCAGATTAGTGTGATGATGCATTAACAAAATTGTAATCTTGCAGGTGATAATGTTTAATTTAACAAATTTACATACTTTTGGAAAGTTTAATTAATAAAAATGCATCAAATGAAATAAGCTAATTATTTGTGTATATAAAACTCTATCCACAAAGCAACTACCAACTATACCAATCAAATTAAAGTAGTGGAGTAAAGAGCACAATATTTTTCCCTGAAATGTTGTGTACGTACAAAGTAGAATAAACTAAAATATTTTTGAGAGCTCACCGGGGAGAGCCAGCCTGTTATGATACAAATGCACATGGCACCATTAAGTGTCTGTATGAGATGCATTGGGCTTTCACCTAACTCCAATGCAAACTAATCCATGGCAATATTAGATGCTCAGAGCAACTAATGTAAAAAGAGCGAGGAAGGGACCCCCTCAAAAACGAGATGCTGCATCTCAAGGGGCTATCCTAAATAAATTGAAATTGAAATTAAAGTCTGTGTAGGGTGATGGTTGGGGTGTCAAACAACCCTAGGACTTTGATCCAAGAGACTACTGTTTATGTCCTGTGTGAAACCATAAGTCTTTTTTTTTTTTTTTTTTTTTTCATGTCTCTGTGCCGACGACAACTGTGACTGGAGCCATTACATTCTCTGGTTGTCCATCTGTCCCATTCTCATGAAAATGATATCTCAAAAACACCTTAAGGGAATTTCTTCAAATATGACACAAATGTCCACTTGGGCTCAGCAATGAACTTATTACATTTGTTTGAACACATCCGTGTTTTTAGAATTTGTAGCTTCTTTGCAGCAACATTCATATTTGAAGTTCAGTTACATAACAAAAATATTCAATATAACCTTAACCATGACCTTTTTTATAAACCACCACTCATATTTGACAAGTTGGGAGTGAAGCAGGGAGATAAATAATTATTCACACTCACATTCACTCCTACAGACAATTTCTGGTTTGCCTAACTGCAATGCTTTTTCGGAGAGAAAACTGGAGCACCTAGAGGAAATATCCACAGACACATTTAGAACAACGTGCAAACTCCACACTAAGAACCCAGCCAGCCATTGTGTTCCACTGTACAACTTTCTAACCACTGCACCACCATACTGTAGACAGCTGTGAGTATGATATAATAACCTGTGTGCAAAGTTAACTTTTAAGTCATGCTAATGTGGTGGTTTATCACTTTGGTTTACGCTGATAGCATAGCTGTAGACTATAGCCTTGTTATCCTGTGTGATAGTGAAGGAAGCTCATAGTGAGTCCAAAACAGAAGGGGTTCATCCTCTGAGAAGCATGATTGTGCTCTATAGTAAAGTTAAATCAAGTAAGTTTTATTAACAAAGCCCAGTATCACAAATTTACTTAAAGGGCTTTACAATCTGTACAGCATACAACACCCTCTGTCCTCACACCCTCGATTCAGAAAAAGAAAAACTCTGCTAAAAACCCTTTTCATGGGGAAAAAATAGGTGTTGTAATTGTAATTAGGATGACAAAATTATTGTAAACATAGAGAATATAAATCTGGGAGGATGTCAAACATCTTCCAGGTGTCACCAAACAGATACATGTAATATCTGATGACTAGAGACTGATGTTTCTCATGTACAATTAGACATTTGGGGCTGAGGCTAGTGGTGACCAAGAATGTTAAGATTCATCCCCTGGGGGACCAGACCATGTAGTCTGTGCCAGATGTTAAGATGTCTTACTAGAGACTGAAATGTTTGATGGACAAATAGACAGGCAAATGGACAGATACCTTTATTCTGAGAAGCTTGTGCTGGGCAATGAAATCAAGTGAAAATTGATTTGGAGAATGCAGCTCCCACAATAGACACACATTTGCCTAATGTGGTGGACTCCTGTTTAGTCAATTGTGCATGGAATAACAGATGTCAGAAAATAAAGCCAGCTCATGGATGATGGTGGCTGTACTGTCAGCTCAGCTTCTGTGTACTGCACCAGATCTCACCTGGATACCATCAAAAAGTGAGCTCCATGCTGCTGATGGTGTGTAAATGAAAACAGACAGCCCCTGAAAGCCGCAAAGCCTCCTCTGCTGGATTCAGTCCCAAGTGAAGGTGAAAGTGAAGACAGATGCAGCACAGACTGTATGAATTCCTTCTGCACCTGTCCTCCTTTAAAGTGGAATCAGTATGACATGGTGATAAAAGTATCACCAAAGAGCCCCAAATCCACTGAGTAATGTTAAGATGACTTCTCACGCATGACCTTTTATTTTAGTCACTCAACTTTTGAACTATTACCCAAGGCTGATAATGCCCTGGATTAATTCCAGCAGACATGTAGCAGCATGTTTAAGAAGCATCCCAGAATAAAAAATCCTGTAGTTTTGACGGAGGCATACCGCATTGCACGGAACAGATTGATTTCTTCTGCTGACAGGCACTGTATGTGACATATAGATACAATGTAATTATGAGAATGAATGTATTTTTAATAACTGAAACACAGCCACAAAATCTTTGATCCATGTCATTCATAACTGGACTTTGAACAGTATTAACTTTGTCTGTAGGCTACAGCACAACAAAGTAGAAAATAACAACAATAAAAACAATCAAAATAGACAGCTTTTATTTACTTTAATTTCACAGATAAGAAACAATAAATTGTGAGAACAATAAAGCTTTCACAAAAATAGCATTTCATGTCTTCTTCTTCTTTATACTGGCTTCATATGAGTAGAGGAAATGGCTACTTAGGCTAATTTATAAAATGTAAAATGCCATAGGCTTCTGCTCACAATGTTAGCATGTTATATTTGCTTGGAAAACATGTTTAGTAGAAGACAGTCCTTTTGTCGATGTACCCTGTGAGCTGTAATGCAGCCAAATTTTGTAACATTACCTTTGTTAAATGTTGCTGTTGTCACTAGATTCACTTGAGTAGAGGAGAAGTTCGCTAGCCACTAGGCGAACTTATACAACGTAAAATGCCATAGGCTTGTGCTAAAAACATTAGCATGTTGTATTTGTGGGGGAAATGTGTCCAGCAAAAGCAGATGCTTTGTCTGTGAATGCTGCGAGTTATAGTGAAGCCGATTTGTGTATTTGAAATTGTCGTTATTAAGATTACAGCACTTTACAGAAACCCTGCCGCCAACTAATGTTTTGGAGGTGTATGTAACTGTTGTGCAGCTGCATATTTTCAAACAGAGAAAAAAATCCCTGTCTTTGTGTTTTATTTTTTATCACTTTATTTGTCTGTTTTTATAAACTGCTTGTGACATCTCAAATGTGGCTTTGACTTGCAACTGAAAACATGTGATGTCCAATATGTTCCATATTGCCCAGCCCTAGAATTAATCTGCAGATGTAGATGGAACTACATCCATTTTCAAAATTCGTACATGTTATTCCTATGGTCTAAGACAGTATGAAAATATTAGTAAAATGAAAAATCTCTCAATTCAAAAACTACGGTGCTAAAACTCAAATCTGTAATGTCATAGGGTATAAAGTCTGGAGCTGCTCCATAGACAATAAATGGTGAAAGATATTCTAGATGACACTAAGAGCATCCAGGGGAATGTTCTGGGTATATGGGTTCATTTGCTGACAACACTAAGAGAATAAAGCTCACTTGAGTATAAAAAAAGAAAACAAACTTTCTCTTGGTCCACAAATCAGTCTCCTAATCATTGTCTATGGAGCATCTCCAGACTTTATACCCTATGACATTATAAGTTTGAGACTTACATCTCTGGGCCCGTATTCACAAAGAATCCTAAGACTAAAAGTAGCTCTTCGTGATGTTATTCTTAGAAAAATCTTAGAATTCCTCGAATTCTAAGATTTTTCTTAGAATTTTCCCTTGGTGAGATAAAAGTTATTCACAAAGCATCTTAGGCCTTAAGAGAGCTCCTAAGGTGAAAACTGTTAAGAGGAGGGAGGAGGACTTTTAAGAAGCCTAAGAGTGTCTTAAACAGAGAAGATGGCGGAAAGACAGAGAGGAAGGAGAGATATTCTCCATATATTTAACAACAGTGATTTAATAAGACGCTACCGGCTTGATCGTGCAGGGATAATGTTTGTGGTTGACCTCATCAGGGATGGGCTTACTTTTCCCACCCAGCGTAGTAACGCAATAACGCCTGCTTTGGATTGCAGCACGTACCAGCGCTTCTCACGCTTATCGCTTGTGCGTAAAAGGAGGGGGAACGACGCATTGATTTGTCTCACGCTTATCGCTTGTGCGTAAAAGGAGGGGGAACGACGCATTGATTTGTCAGGCAATGCGCTCCCAAGTCTACCTCTTCCCTTGTGCTGTGATCCCGGGACCGAATTTCCCTCTTAAAACTCCTTTGTTCTCCTCCATGAGCTGCGCCAACAGCAGGCACTGCTCTTCTGTCCAGTTCGGCTTTCTCGTTCTTTTTTTCTCCATTTCATTCGTTGTTTTGGTCATTCTGCCAAATCAAACCGCTTTTTACAAGGAGGCCAGCAATCACAGTAATTGCTGACAGCTGAGTCTGCGTCCACCATTAATATCAAATAGATTAAGTAGTAAAATTACCAGCATGGCGAGTAAACATAACAATAAGCAAATCAATATAATAATCGGCATGTGAATGAGGTACGTTCAAACATTTTGAAGCTGTGTAACAATTAATTTAATTTTGCTGAGTTTCATCATCATGACATAAAATTATTTTCACGATTACACATTTCTTAATACAGTCTAAGTTCTATGATCGGTTCATTTCACTGTCCATTCATTACTAGGAGCGCATTTGTTTTTCTTTTTTGTAACAACCAATCACAGCTTTTAGAAGACTGCATCACACCTAGCAATGGGGTCAACCACACCTCCTCACTAAGATAAAAGTTTCTGTCCCCTCCTTGCTCAGAGTTGCTCTCAGAAACTTCCTGAATCACTCTTAAGCTAAGATTCCTTGCTAGGAATTTTTAGGCTAAGTTAGGAGCTCTCTGAGAGGACTCTGAGAATCTTTGTGAATAGGGGCCCTGGTTTCTGGCTTTGTATAAGAGTAGCCCATGTTCACAAACATCGATTAAACTTTGCCAGGCAATGGAAATAACATACCGAAATTTTTAATTAAGATGGCGTTCACCTTAAGGCTTGTTGTTTTCAGCTGAGGCAATTTCTGAAAAACTCACGCAGTCACTGATGGTATAAAACAGTCAGTAAAATAGTGGGGTTTTTTCAACAACTGTGAATCCCTGCAACCACAAGAGGTTCTTGAGCATTCAGTTATGAATGAACACACAAAATAATAGGCTGACTGGTTCAGTAGTTTGCAAGATTACCTGCGGACAGATACACACACACACACACACACACACACACACACACACATCCCTCTAAAATGAAAAAAAAAAAACATTTCATTTTATATTTACATTTTCATGTGATTAAAAAAAAGTAAAATGGGATCCAAGGTGAATTACAACTTGCCTTAAAGGAATACCTGTGGATGTTTTAGTCAAAATATCTGGGTCCAGGCCCTGTAATAACTCTTCTTCTCTGACGTTTTAACAGATAGGAACAGATGAAGAAAAAGTCTTTGTTTAGCAATGCCTGGCTTGTCTGAGTTACTGCATCTTTCTCCTTATTACCCATAAGACCTTCCATTTGAGGGTAGTTTACTGCAGTCGGTTTGGATTCCATTCTCACTCTTTAACAACTTGTACCACAGCACTCTTGGCAGAGGACTGACAGGCATTACAATGTGTTTATTTGCTGCTGCCATGTTCCAGCAGCACTGTTCACACCAAATGACCCAAAGAAAGGGAGGATATACACCAGAGGTAAAAATAAATAAATAAATTTAAAAAAGCACTCATGGTGAAAGAATGTGAACCTGCACTGACTAACACCATTGACTGTTTTTAGCCAACTGTTGAGCTGAAACAGTGGATCTTCAACAAAGTGACCAGAGTGCAGGTTACATTCCCTCACAGCCTTGTTAAAACATCAACCTAATGCCATTGTGTCACACAAACCAAAGCTTGTTACTATGGCAGTAAATTATGGCACCTAACCTCCAACAGCCCTACCAACCACAAACAAACCCAGAGAGTGAGCTCACAGTCCCTTAGCAACAGTGGATCTACAGTAACAGCTGTGCTGGTAAAATCAGTCTTGGGTGTGGATCCCTATTCAGTGAAACATTACAAAATGGGATTTCAATCAAAATCTGCGTATGAGATTCTGCTGAGGGCCCTGCTAAAAGACATGAATGCCTGAATGAGAGCAGGTAAGAGAACTTATATCTTTGTGGGAGAGTTGCTGGAAGGCACTGTAATGAACTGTAACCCTAGCCCAAACCACACACATGCTTTCTGTTAAAATGCTGTTGATAACACTGCTTGTCCAAGTCACTGAAACTAAATGGCCAAATCCCCTCCAGAAGTGTGTTCCTTCTGTTTTTCTTTAAAATGTGTCTGGCCATTAAAATGGGCTGTAAAAAGTGCTAGCTGTGTGAACTGGTGAGCAGTGTTGTCCCAGGACAGAAGGAAACCCCTATCCTCTTTGATTAAACACATTATTTGATTATTCCCCAATCAGTCAATGAATCAATCCAATACTATACTGATAGTGTGACTAACTCTGTTTGAGTGTTGCAGGGAGTTTGGTGACAATGCCTGCTGCTGGTCAGAAAAAAATGGTTTTGCTTTTACCTTTTTTAAAAAGGTGTTTAGTTTTTAGAGTTTAAAAACTAAGATAATTAAATGAGATAAACTTCACTGATCTTACACAGGAAAAGGACTTGACAACCAGCAGGGCATGTAAAAACAGAGATTACTGTCCAGCATTACCAGCAATAAATGCACCTTCTTCAAAAATTAACAGCATGCTAACATGCCCACATGCTGTAATGGTAAAAATTATACCGCTTTACATCGGCGTGCGAGTATTGTCATTGTGAGCATGTTGCCATCCTGACGTTAGCTTTTAGCTCAAATACCGCAGTCATGGCTGTACAATTTCTGTGTTGTTATGATCTGTGCGGCTCCATTAATTTGTTTCTTGTTGTGTTTTCAGATGTTTATATATTATTATTTATTTATTTCAGAATTCAGCATACACATTTGTAGCTTTCAATTAGTTTAACTTTTTGTCAGTATGTAAGAATGTACAATGTTACACACTGCGGGTAGCAACTTCTTTTATATAAATTCAGTTCAATTCAATTTTATTTATAAAGCCCAATATCACAAATCACAATTTGCCTCAGAGGGCTTTACAGCATATGACATCCCTCTGTCCTTTGGACCCTCACAGCAGATAAGGAAAAACTCCCCCACAAAAAACATTTAACGGGGGGGGGGAAAAATGGTAGAAACCTCAGGAGGAGAAACTGAGGAGGGATCCCTCTTCCAGGATGGACAGAGGTGCAATAAAGCAATAAAGTCCTTATAGGGAGGGTGGTAGGAGTGGTGGATGGGTCAATCAAACTCCACACTTTCACATGAGAGTCTGCCATTCGGTGTGAATTTTAAGCCAAACCATAATGGTCTTTCTAAACCTAAGTTTATTTTGAAAAAGACTTGCATGTAACGCGTAAATTGACACCCCGACCGTAACATTCAAAACTGACGCAGGAGGTAGTTAGCGCGTCATATTTAGACATGTAGGCCCACTGACAAAACTGAAGTATTTGGCAAGTTGGGATGAGAACATGTTGTTTGTGCACAAATCAGGCGGCAACCTCCAGGGCTGAAAATGAAGCCAACAGGGTAGTGCCAAAATCTGCAATTCCTTACATGGCCACTTGAGACTCACTCCAAGAGCAAGTGAATGCCCGTAGACCTCCATATTAAAGATAAGATAAGATAAGATAAGATAAGATAAGATAAGATAAGATACACCTTTATTGATCCCATAATTGAGAAATTCCAGTGTTACAGCAGTCAAGGAGAAAGAGTCAGATTAAAGATTTCAAAATTAAACTTAAAAAACTTAAATAACTAGGCATGCAAATAAGTACAAAAATACAAGAGACGGCGATAAAAAACAATAACAATAATAATAATAATGAAAATAATAGGAAGTGGATAATAATGAGCAGCAGTGAATGAAAATGAGCAAAAAATGACCAGTGGATAAAGGGAGCACATCTAGTGCAAGTGATTGTATGTGCAAAACAGCAGACAGCTGTGGTGTCCATAAAGTGTCCATAGTGTCTATAAAGTGTCCATGGTGCAGTCTACTGTGAGCAGTGCTGGTTATGTAGCCTGACAGCAGCAGGCAGGAAGGACCTGCAATAGCGTTCCTTCACACACTTTGGGTGAATCAGTCTATCGCTGAAGGAGCTCTCCAGAGCTTTTATCTCCTCCTGCAGAGGATGGGAGTCATTAGTCCTCAGAGATGACAGCTTGGCTGTCATCCTCCTTTCTCCCACCACCTGGACAGAGTCCAGAGAGCATAAAATGCCCAACTTTACAGCAGAAATATATATGCTTATAGCCTGGTACAAAAACAGCTCTGGTCTTTATAGCTAATTACCACCGGGTCGCTATGAGCAAGGCTGTATGCTGACAGTGTCCTCTGCTTCTCAGTCAGTCAAGTCCACAAACCAGTGGGTGACGCCATGGTATTTATGTCCATTATTTTTACCATCTATGGCTTAAAACCTAACCACACACTAACCACAGCATTGTAACAAAATAAAACTGAAACATAAGAAATGTAAAGTTTCAATATATATGCTACATATGAAACATACAGATTAACATATCCTTGGTTTGCATAAATGTACAATGCCAACATTAATTCTGACAGGCAGTGGGGTTGTCAGAGGGGTAGCGTCTGCACTATAAGCCTTAACTGAGGCATTTCAGAATTACTGCACCATTGTTTTTAATAAGATCACTCATTACTGAGTACTGTATGTTGTGTGAAGTTGTAGAGATGGTTTTACAGAATACAAACATAGTGAATGACTTTTATTACATAATGCCAGTGAGAAATGGTATTTGTTTTGATGAAAATGCAAAAAAAAAAAGCTGTTCCTAAACAAAACCAGATATAAATGTGTTGTTCTCATGGTATGCACACAAGACAACACACAGCAGGCTGCATATGGCAAATGTCCTCCAGTCTGTACATGCTGTCTACAATCAAGGCCTCATTTACCCCCAGTAACCTCCTCAATCCAGACTGTACTCACTAACCTTAGAATTATGTGGTGTGGCATTTATTTTCTAAGTCCGTTTTTCTTTCTTTTTTAAAACAGCCATCCACTTCTTATAGGAAAACTAAGATAATCAGTTCCTGCAGTTGCACTGTGGTATGTAAGTCCAAGCTCTTCCCTTAGCCAAATATACTGTAAACTGTATTTGTCATAAAACTGTGGTAGTCCTGCAAGCTGCCCAGAGTGCAAAAATACAACTAGTATGGTGTTACTGTAACATGACAAAAGCACAAGTGCTTATTTTAGATTTTTATATGAGATGTGAGCATTTATCATTCGATTTCAAAAACACTTTATAAAACATATATATGGTGACTATGCTTCAACTTGAAGCTTCAATAGCAGAAAGAAGACAGGAAGTAAGATGGCAACCAATTTCCCAAAGGGCAGACTGAAGCTGGGGAGAAATTGCAGCTCATCGTCAGCTTACAACCATGAGCATGTTACCTATGGGTGGGAATCAACAGAGGACTCAATATAGGATATTATCACGATGCTTAGGTCACAATTCGATATTATTGCAATATTGCGATATGCTGAGTATTGCGATAAAATCTATGGCAATATAATGAGGTTTCTCACCTTTTTTTTTTTTTTTTTTTAACCAATTTCCCCCAAAGGAAAACTTTGTAAAAATCAGTTCTATTTCATCCCTGCTGACCGCCAGAGCACTGAATATTCCCCTTCGCGCATGCACAGTATACCAACAATGTCACCTGTGACCCCTGGATGACCCCATAATCTTCCGGTAACATCAGAGGATAATTTCCTTGTCATCTTCTCGCACGCAGGTTGCTTTTGGAAGCATTGAACTGCATTTCAAACTCACCGAAATTCTCGCGCGAGCCTGTTCACATCAGACGCGCATTTCTCCACGCCGGTCGACAAGCGCTTCTGCTCCCAGCTGTTGTCTCCGTCACATTTGGGGCTGTTTTTCCATCATGGGTATCTCTCTGTGTTTGCGTGTGTATGCCCCAACCCCCATCCCCGATAGCCGGTCCACACTCTCCACACTCTCTCTCTTTCTTGTGTGTGTGTGTGTGTGTGTTCATCTCTCTCACGCTCTGTTTAGATACCACTGACTAAAGCGGCCTTCACATGGTAAGAACAATGTGCTTCGCTCACCGCCAGGTGCGGCGCAGCGGCGCAGTAAAAGTTCAAATAATTTCAACTCTGAGCGCAGCGCTCCAGCGGAAAATCCAAGCGGTGCTCGACGCCAAGGGTAGCGGTGCCGCTTTGTCAGGCGTTGCCGCCCTCTTCATAGACAAACAATGGGACAGCCAGCGCAAAGCGGTTTTACAGCTGATCATGTGTAGAGGCCTTAACGCCAGGGCCACACTGCCCGCGGAAGCGTCGCAAATAGCCTCGAAGCACCGAGAAGTGAAGCCAGTTTCCTTTCGGTGCCCATGTTAACCGATTGTGTCATCCACACCGGCCGCGCAGCTCCGCCGCCGGCCCTGCAGTGATCATTTCGGCGTCTGGTCTATTTTCTGCGCAAGCTGCAAGCGAATGTGTCAAGCCGGGCAGTTACCCATGATGGAAAAACAACAGCTGGGAGCAGAATCGCTTGTTGACTGGCGCGGAGAAATCCGCGTCTGACGTGAATGGAGGTGCTCCGGCTCGCGCGAGAATTTCGGTGCGCTGTGCTTCGCAGGCAGTGTGGCCCTGGCGTAATATGTATAGCCTATATTCCTGCCTGGCTTAACACCAGGGCCACACCGCCCGCGGAAGCGCCGCGAATAACCTCGAAGCGCCGAGAAGTGAAGGCAGTTTCCTTTCGGCGCCCATGTTAACCGACTGTGTCATCTACACTGGCCGCGCCGTGCCGGGAAGCTCCGCGGCAGGCTCTCGATTTGCAGCGATCAGTTTGGCGTCTGGTCTATTTTCTGCGCGAGCCGCGAGCGAATGTGTCAAGCCAGCAGTGAAAAATAACAGCTGGGAGCAGAATCGCTTGTCGACGGCGTGGAGAAATGCGCGTCTGATGTGAATGGAGGTTCTCCGGCGCGCGCGAGAATTTTGGTGCGCTGCGCTTCGCAGGCAGTGTGGTCCTGGCGTAACACATTCGCTCGCGGCTTGCACAGAAAATAGACCAGACGCCGAAACAATCGCTGCAGTGCCGGCAGCAGAGCTGCGCGGCGCGGCCGGTGTGGATGACACAATCGGTTAACATGGGCGCCGTAAGGAAACTGGCTTCGCTTCTCGGCGCTTCGAGGCTATTCTCAGCGCTTCCGCGTCCAGTGTGGCCCTGGCACCCTCCAGGAGCTGCGACGGCATTCTTTCCCTCTTGAGAGGAGTTGTTAAACCACGTTTGATGGACGCGGTGCCTGTTTTTGCCAATGAGGCAGTGTTTCACTTCCCTCTCCAGAGAAGGTATGTAACTCCTAAGTTGTTTGCAAACTAATGTTATATTACCTACTTTGTTAAAGACTTGTTGGTGAAAGTTGCGTTTGTGCAACGTCTTCCTGAAGAAGCTGAAGTTAGCTTCCGATTCACCAACTTCTGATTCAGCACTTAAGGAGAAAGTTAAGGGGAAATTGACTTAATGTGCAGTGCGACTGTTTGTCTGTTTTTTTGTGACACTTCTTGATGTGAAAACATTTTAGACATTTTAGGTAAGACATTAACTTTGCCTGACACCCACTACTGTATCTGTGAAACATTTATTTTATTTGTGAAAATGCTAAAGGGGAGATTTCACCGTTTTTGTTTTATACCTACACCTCATTAGACCAGGTCCAGATCAAAAACCACTGTACCTAGACTTCTCAAATCTGGCCTAGATTATCCTACAGAGGCTAAACATTCATTCAGGCACAGTTTCTGATTTGTGAAACCTTTATTCTATTTGTGAAAATGCAATAAAGTCACATTTCACCGTTTTTTCAGCATATAGACCACTTTGGACCAGGTCCAGATCAAAAACCACTGTACCTAGACTTCTCAAATCTGGCCTAGATTATCCAACAGAGGCTAAACATTCATTCAGACACAGTTTCTGATTTGTGAAACCTTTATTCTATTTGTGAAAATGCAAGTTACGCCGATAATGGCGGACCTTACTGTCATTACGGTGTTGATTAAACTTGCCTTGGGTTGTTTAATACCGGGTCTCGGTACCGATCCCTGCCCAGGCATTTGATGAAGTCTCCTGGTTGGCCGGTGATAGATTGGTGTCAAACTGTCCTTATAGCCCGTCCGAGTGCTTCATGCCAGGCTTGAATCAAAACCACCACTGGTGATGTATGCATCGTCTCATTTGATGTTGCTCAATAAGACTCCAGAATGTCATCGCATTTTTTTTCTCAAGAGACGCAGGTGTCAAAGCCGTGTTGACAGGAAAGAGGCAGAGGAGAAAACAGCAAAATCACCTGGGGCAGTGCGGGCGGGGCATCAAGGCCACTGTGGCCTTAGGGCAGATATTTTTTTCAAGGGCACAGGGCCAAATGAGAAGGCCATGGCCCTCATGGCCCTTGTGAAATTCCTGCCCTGGCTGGTAGTACGTGCTCCCTCCCTCCAGCATACGGTTTCTATACTCCAGCTAACCGCAGCGTTCGCGCTCAGGGCTCCCACTCCTCAGCGCAGAGTTCACTGGCCAAGAAGGAAGACAGCTCCATGCGTGATATTGTGCGCATGGTCCTAGATCAGAGCGAGCCCTAGGTGGGCCACGTGGGACAGGCCGCATTCCTCCTGGCCATTCCCTCGGCGAAGCATGTCAGTGAGCTGCACGCTCTGTCTGTCAGTGACACTGACAGTGTCAGTGTCTGAGGTGGAACTCAGATGGATCAGGGGTCATTCTGTGGCCAAACCCAGCGTTCCTCCCTAAGGTGCTCTCACGCTCGCACCTCAACCAGCCTATAAGGCTTGCACGGTTTGACCCTCTGTCAGGAGAGAGGGGTGACAAGTCCGAACTGTTGTGCTCAGTGCAGGCCCTAAGAGCATATATTGCAGCTACCACAGGTTTTCGACGGTCGGAACAGCTCTTCCTCTGCTATGGTGGCCCTACCAAGGGTTGCGCTCTCTCTAAACAGCATGTGTCACACTGGATTGTGGATGTCATCCGCAATGCATATGGGGCGAGTAACTGTCCCGTGCCATTCGGTGTGAGGTGTCACACTACCAGGAGTGTCTCCACATCTTGGCCGTCCCTGAGAGGAGTATCTCTGGAGGACATTTGTGCTGCTGCCTCATGGGCATCACCAGATACTTTCTCCAGGTTCTACAGGGTCAGTGTTGCCACTCCCCATCCACTGGACGTGGTCCTGTTACCGGAATCCTCTAATTCTACTCATTGAGGTTTGTAATCTGGATTCCTAGTGACTTTGCTGGTATGAGTCATTAAGTGCTTAAAGCACCGCCTCTGGCGGTCAGCAGGGATGAAATAGAATGAAAGTTACAAATGTAACTACGGTCCTATGAATCCCGAATGACCACCAGAACTCTGTCACTCAGAATCCTCGTGTTCTCGCGAGAAGATTCTGTAGGAAATTATCCTCTGATGTCACCAGAAGATATAGTCTCTTTTGGGTCACAGGTGACATTGTTGGTATGTTGAACTGCGCATGCGCGAAGGGGAATATTCAGTGCTTAAAGCACCGCCTCTGGCAGTCATTCGGGATTCATAGAACCGTAGTTACATTTGTAACTTTCGTTTTACCTCATAAGATAAAGTCCTCTTTGCTACCAACTGAGACCTCTGCTGACCTCAACAGGGGAAAAAAACCTCAGTACCATTTAGAGGACCGCAAAAGCAACTGATTTTATTATTCTACTACCAAACATTGTATTAAAATATGTATTTGCAAAAATTAATCATTCATACAATACAATATAATATCGCCACGTCAACACATCTCAGTTTTGATATACTACTGATAGGACTGAGGTTTGATGAAAATGATAATGATGTGAATCATATCCGCTACTAACCCATCCCGAACACCTAGTGAAACACCTCTTGGAGATTTGAAGTTAGACAGCAGTCTCTACCACCATCAGCATTAAAACACCAAATCAGGAAATACCTTTTGGAGGAATGCGCTTCTTATGACAAACAGTTGTGGAGGCTCATGGAGACATGTTATTAAGATGCTATTCTGGTTTTCTGTTCCTTTCATCTTTTGTCACCCATCTGCAAGTTCTGCAGATTGCAGATATAGCAAGAAGAGCTTCCTGTGTGCAGTGTAAGGAAAAGTTAGATCAGACCATGTGCTTCACATATTACTTGAACATATTGAATCCAATGCAAATCCTGGTTTCACTTAGTGGATTCAAACAACAGAGACAGTTTCTTTAGGAATGTTTTAGCTCCATAACAATGAATTCAATGCAGATTCTGAAGAGATACTTTGAAGAGTTTTTTGTTATGTAATATATTCAGCCCATATTATAAAAAATCTAGCAAAGCAGGGAACGCCCATTTATAAAATATCTATCTATAATATCTGTAGCTTTGAAATCCACACCAAGGCCTATAAAACTGTGAGCATTCAACAATGCAAACAAAGTCATAAAATTGTATTGTAAGTCATGCAGTTTTGCTTACTGACTACAATGACTGTACACCATCTGTCTTTGCAGTAAAACATGCTGGATGTGTGATGAATGGCAGGAGGAAACATCAAGCAGAGTGCGGTGCAGGTGAAAGCATGAATGTCCACAGGGAACAGAAGAGGGACTTTCAGTCTAAAGCCTTTCATGAAAGCACAGTGTTCACTTTGCTTCCACCAAGACCACATTCCTATGGAGACACATGCCTTTCCTCCAGAGGCTCTGACCTGCTGGGCCTGCAAGGTGACTACATGCTGCCTGTCACTGTATCCTCAGAACACATGACATAGCATGCAGCTTTGTAATGGCATAATGTTGTGGCATGCCATTTCATGTTGTGTCATTCATTTATAGTCTTGTCATCTGAAGCTGTGCTTTTTAAATGTATGTCGTGTCACAGCCCAGTCCCCAGAAGAAAATGTTGGCATGTATGTTACTGGAAACGACATTTTGTACTTTTCATTATTTCTAAAGTGATGCAGTATATGAGCTGACTTTGCCACTGGGAGATGGAGGGGATGGTGGATGGCATAAATAAATAAATACACAAATACATGCTCCCTGTATATAGAATACACAGTCACCATAAAAACTGTTGGCATTGTACATTTCTGTAAACCACAGATACATAACATTTATCGTCAATGCTGTGCTTAATGTGTGGTTAGGTTTAGGCACAAAAACCTTAGAAAAGATTATGTTTTGTCTTGAAATACCCATGTTTGGTGGCACAATAGTTGCTGTAAAAGCAGGGACAGGTTGATAAAAAAAATACCTGGGATGGAGGGCTCAAACGATGCTGGGAAACTAAGCTAACTTGAGAAACGGGGAGCAATGGGTGTTTGTTTTTAGGTTAACAGGCTATCCCAGACATGGGCTTTGGTCCAGTAGGACATTTTTCAGACTAATAGGGCTTCGGAACTATGGGTCATCTGAACAATGGCATGGCACTGTTCTAGCAGGGATTGTGTGTTGTAAACCTAAACACGATCTTTTCCTAACCTTGACCAAGTGGTTTTTGTGCCCAAACTTAACCACGTATTCACCACGGCTTTGTTTAAACATGAAGTTTCAATGTATCCCCTACATGAAAATCTAACATATCTGTGGTTTGCAGAAACGTACAATGCCAACAGTTTTTTCGAGTGGCTAGGTAGCATGTCATGTTAGAATTTGTTGTTGTGTACTACTATTTCCTGCCATTTCATTTCATGTTGTGCGACTTTATGACCTGTTGATGAATTTCGAGTTGTGTTACTACATTTTTTTTTTGTTTCATGTCATTTATGTTTTGTTGTGTTGTGTTATTTTTAGTCATGTCGATAAAAGGCTTATCTTACACTGTAAAAATGACAACACAGGATGCAGTGCAGTAAACACAAACAAGAGACGTACTATTAAAATGACAAAAAGGTTGCACACTGTAAACAAAGACAAAGACAAAATAACAAAGCATGGACTGTGAAAAAGACAATCCTTATAATCGTTTTCACAGCACATCCTTTTTAACAATTTTTACAGTGTATCTCCTGGATGTCTCCCTGGGCTTCACTTTCTACAGTGCTTTCTATGTTGTATTTTTTTTACAGTGCAACCTTTTTTTCTTTTTATTTATTTATTTGCATTTTATCTCCTAAATATCTTCCTGGGCTTCACTTTTTACAGTGAATCCTTCGTTGTCAGTTTTTTACAGTGTATCTCATGTCATTTTAAGCTGTATAATTTAATTTTGTGTACTTTAATTTTATGCTGTGTTGCGTTGTGTTGAGTTGTGTTACGTATTTTCAAGTCTTGCCATTAGGTTTAGTATCATGTCAGTAATGCTGTGTCACTTATTTGTGTGTTATATTGTGTCACATTATTTGGTGACATGTCATGTCGTTTTGTGTTGTTTCCCACCACATCCTGTGGTAACCTCTTGTCATTTCATCTTCACATGTTCATGCTGTCAGTATTACCCCTGCTGGTTTTAGAGCTAAATATATATAAGTATACAAAACAATCAATATTGTACTCATGGTATCATTATTCCTGTAATAGTGCAGGGGCTCTGCTGTCACCTTCAGCAGAAGCCCAGCAGTGGAAGGGTGACACAAAGGGTGACACCACAGAGCAGAGGGGGAGGAGGGGGGACCCTGATGCTACTAAGCAGACTCAAGGGAAGGCCGCAGAGCAGAGCAAAACCAGCACTGAGGACCAGTACTGGGAGCAGACCTGAGATAAGTCCAGAGGGTGAAGATCCCACTGTATGTCATCGCAGAGATCCAGTCAGTCAAACAGCAGGTGAATAAATCACACATGTTTACATATCCATATATTCATGTATCCGCTGCTAATCAAGCCAAATAAAACCTGCATTATAGCTGTGTAAATAGACACCTGTGGACTTACCCAGTGCTGTATCTTCAGCCTATCATTGCCAGCTTTCACTGAGGATCAAATCCCGGCCACACATTTTTCTCTTTATTTTGGCTTTCTGTCCCCACTATATCATGCCCCAAAATATTGCTTTTTGAAAATGTCAGCCTGTTTCACTTTAGTGTTATGATTTTCATTATATACACAAAGACATAAAAACAATACATAGCAATAAACACTGGCAACAAAGACACACACCACAGACACATTTCATTTTGTCAAAGTATTTCATGATCATAAAATAGGGATTTAATGTCTCAGTTCAACAGCAAATGAGTCGCTGTTAGTCTTGGTTAACACGTAGTATTTGTGAGTCAAAATAAAATCTCTGTTTTATGCTAATTTAGTTGATCAACAACAGAAATAGGTAACTGTGTAAATGAGATCACTTAAATCATGAGTCCAGCTGTATTAAGCACAGTCTAGGTGTTGGTAGGAAGCAGGAGGGAACACATGGTGGTTTAATTAGCTGAGACTCAGCAGAGAAACCAGACTGTCAGACTGTTTTTTCTATTGTTACGGCATTTCAGTATGGATGGAGATTTTTTATAAGAACAACCTGAAAACACTAGTGCACATAATGTACGTGTTTTTTTTAAGGTTATTCTATCTCTCTGTCCCTCCACTCCTGCTACATTCCCTGTTCCTCAACACCCTTTATTTTTTCATTTTTGTATTTTCGACCTTATCACCAGAATTTTATTTATTTTTATTTAACCCATTTTTACCCAGGTTAGTCCCACTGAGATCAGTAATCTCTTTTTCAAGGGAGACCAGGCCAAGACGGCAGCATAAAAATTAGAACACAACAATGAACAGCAAGGACATAAAAAACACAAACATAAAACATAAAACAGAATAAATGTTATGTTTCCGCAAACCACTGATACATTACATTTACATGTGATTATATAGAGATAAGTTCAAACTATATGTTTCAACAACACTGTGGGTAATACGTGGTAAAGTTTAGGCACAAAAAACACTTAGTTATAATTAAAAAAACATCATGTTTTGGCTTAAAATACCCACACTGGGGGGCACAATTCCTGCTGAAAGAGCAGCGGTGTCTCTGTAAAAGAACACTTTCCATGGCACTATCCCCGCTGGATAAACATCAACAGGTCACTAAAAAAACGCAGTGATGACTTGCTAAAACAGAACCTGTTTTGTTGATGTCAAACAGTGGTCTGCAGGCATCTCACCTAGGTGGCACACTATCAGCCTTCCCCTCCATCTCATGATGACAAGTTAGCTCATATACTACGCCACTTTAGAAATGTTTATAGGATATGAATGAATTGTGCAAATCTAACATATTTGTACAGAAGGGCCCTTCTTTGCGGAGTTTGCATGTTCTCCCCATGTCAGCATGGGTTTTCTCAAGGTGTTCCAGCTCCTTCCCACAGTCCAAAGACATGCAGGTTGATTGGTGACGCTATGTTGCCCATAGGTGTGAATGTGTGCCCGAATGGTTGTCTGTCTCTATGTGTCAGGCCTCTGATAGTCTGGCGATCTGTCCAGTGTGCACCCCTTCTCTTGCCAAGTGTCAACCGGGATAGGCTCCAGCCCCCCCGCAACCCCTAACAGGTTGAGCGATTTCGAAAATGAATGAATGAAAGAGCATGATATGCTCTTTCTTTAAATGTTTCCTTAAAATGTTGGCATTGCGCGCGTCTGCAAATGATAAATTCATTTGCAGACGCGCGCAATGCCAACATTTTATTCTAGAGACTGGGCTGGTCATTTTCCATCCATCACCCTCGGATTTTCCTTCCCCTCTCCATCACCTGACTGCCCCACCAATTTAATCACTTGACAATCCAATGCTTTTTAATAAGAATAATTGTATAATAAGTGCTTGAGGACCCACTGTAGTTTTGAGCAACAAGAGTTATCAGAAATCAGTTAGAATCTTTCTAAACCAAAGTCATTAATTGTTGATATTGTGCTGTGATTTTGCAGTGTGTCCACAGGAGTCCACTCCTCAGGGTGTAAGACCATCCAAAACATTATTTAGACATCGTATGAAGCTAAAACTCTCAAGTGAAACCATGGAAACAAAATGAATCCATGATACCAGAGGAATCTGATCTAAATTTCTTATTAGAAAAAGCTTTCATCAAGATCTGATTTTTGATTTGAAAAAAATATATATCATCTTTCTAACTGTATCTGGTATTAATATGGACTCTTACATTTCATAATGGGGACTAAAGCTGCTGTTTACTCACACTGCTAACCACTTGAAAGGTCTTTTGATCAGCACACACACATAAACACAACAGCTTCCATCTGCCTGTAAATCTCCATAATCATATCCAGACAACATGCATATATGAATTCTTCTTCTGGCTTAGGGGCGGGAGCAGCTGTGCTTATTTCTGGTGACTCAAACAAATAACCTAATTTCATTGCCAATTGACATGACAGTTTCTGTGTATTGCATTCTTGTTATATTATTTGTACTGAAGGCAGAGTATGTTTTTGCTGCAGTTTGGGTAATTGCCTTTGGATATCCTCTGAAGCACACACAGTTTTTCAGATGTGTCTAATCCATCAGCCAGCCACAGATCATAGTGTCTGAACTGTTGGCAAGCAGTGAATGACATCTGCAGCATGAATGTGACTGAATTTAAAGCTGCGTCTGACTGTGACAGACTCTTTGAAACGTTCTCTCCTCCCAGAAACTCCCACAACCCCCTGCAACAACAACGAGAGGCAGGCTTGTCACGGGCATCCCGGCGCCACAAAGGTTTCAGTGCTCCATCTGTATCTGCCTTCATCACTCTGTGATGATGAGGAGCAGGACGTTGAGGCACAGGAGATGAGGTATGAGTTCTTGGTAGTGGTGTTTGGGGTGTGGAGGCCGTGGCGAGTCATAGGAGAGCAGCCATCTGCTTCATTTTCATGAACTGCTCCTTGGTAATATCTTCCACGTCACATCTGTGGTTTTCACCCTCCTTTCCAGAATCTGGAACAGAGCTCTGAAACAGGTCTCATAAGTGATGTCAGTTGGAGGGTGGGGAGACAAAAAATATTTTCCCAAGCAATTAGAACAACTGGAGTGCATGTAAAGGAATGCCCACTTGGTCTAAATGGGATTTGTTATATTCATTTTGCAACAATTGAGCCAAAGAGTGTGAAGTTACAGGATGCTCTGTAAAAAATAGTCTTGGAAAATATCAGTGTAGAAATGGATAAAGACCAACCCAGTTGACAGAAAAAAAAAGTTGGCATTTCTGCAAACCATGAATACATTACATTCACACGTTATTCTGTGACTGATAAGTTTCCACTACACTTAAGCCTAGTTCACATTACACGATTTTCACCCTGATTTTGCATCGCAGAGACTATCATAATCTTTTGAGTGTTCATACCTGGCAAAGTGTGTTTCTGTCAGCGGGAGTCTCACCAACTGCGTTACGACCTGTGTGTGCACGCCACAAGATTTCTCCACCGAGCCCTAGCCGACAGAGCCCCAGATAATGCGGTGACGTCACCAAACTACATTTTAAACTTAGAGACGACACATCATAAAGGCATGGATATTCTTCCCAGTGTTGAATCCGATCTGCCTCCAGGGCCTGGCTCCAAACACAACGCGCTCCCTGTGATCCTGTGGACGCCGCCATTGTTGTTGTTCGAGTGTTGCCAGATCTTGGGAGAGAAACAAGCAACCAGGGCTATGGAAACAAGCCCAAAAGAAGCAACTATCATGCGTTTTTAAATAACTTATTAGACGGATATATATAAAGAAAGGGGATGTTTAGAGAGCAAGCCCAAATAAGCAACTCCACTGATGTTTAGAGAGCAAGCCCAAATAAGCAACTCCACTTCAGAAACAAGCCCAAAGTTGCGGCTAATAAGCGGACCTGGCAAGTGGCAACCCTGCGGCTTGTCATGTCAGACATCTCCAGTTTTCTAGCATGCCAGATATCCAGTCCCAGTCACAGACAAGGGGGCAACTTGCTCGTAGGCTTGTTCACACATGAGGACTCATTGTGGCAGACTATCTGCTGACTCACCTCTGACCCAAGGTGGCTCTCAAGATCCTCTGCGACATCAAAATCACAGTGAAAATCGTGTAATGTGAACTAGGCTTTAGTCGAATATGTGTTGAGGTTAAGGCACAAAAAACACTTGGTTATGGTTAGGAAAAGATCATGTTTTGGCTTAAAATACTTGGTTTGTGGGGCACAATCACCACTGAAGAGCAGTTTTGTCTCAGTAAAAAAACAACCACTTTTTGTGCCTAAAAAGCCACTGGAAAAACACCGATGCCCACTACAAAACACCCATGTTTGATGCTTAAAAGCCGCTAGAAAAGCAGTTTTGTCTCAGTAAAAAAAACAACCACCTGTTGTGACTAAAAAGTAGCTGGAAAAACAGCGACACTTGCTGTAAAACACCCACATTTGGTGCCTAAAAAGTTGCTGGAAAAACAGTAATGACCCCCTAAATCACAACCACTTTTGTTTGTTGGTCAAAAAACGGTGTTCTACAGCTTGGCAGGCATCTCACCATGGTGTCTCACCATCCACCGTCCCCTCCACCTCCAGATGACAAAGTCAGCTCTTATACTAGATGACTTAGAAACGTTGATATGATTCTTATGAAACGTGGTAGAGGGTCAGCCCAATACACCTTAAATGGTTTTAACACCTTGTTAAAGCTGCACTAATCAATAGTTTCATATGTGCACAATATTAAAAGACACAAAAACAAATGTCTTAAGCCCTGCTAGTTGTCCTTACAGCTACACTGTGCTTTATACATGACATTAAGAAAGTAGTGTAGAATATTAAAGACATGATAATTAAATATTTTCATGTTATGATTTGCCTTAAGGTGGCACCAGAGTAAAGGCCACTGGGTCATGTATGAATGTGCTCAGTCATTTTGACTGCAATCTACATTTTAGATAATGGAAAAACTTGAGTACAAGTGTAAAAATTGGCTCAATGCTAGAGCTATAGGTGGTGCCAGAGGAAGGTCAGAGGCTCATTAGAAACCATTAGGATTATCATGTGGGAGCATGACTAGTCACAGCTGTTTGATAACAATCTGCCTATTTTTCAAGAGAACGATAAATAAAAATCACTCCATAGTTTTTGGGACACCTTGCTATAAATGCAAATGCTGGATAGATGCAGATAAGCAGATAAACAGGCATACTGACATGACAACCATAAGGCTCTGCCGTGAACAGAATACAAAGGTTGTAGTCATGGCAGTTACTATCACTGAGGATGCCAAGGACATGTCATTTCTTTATATTTCTGCTCTAAATTTAGAAGTGTAAGACTTTTCATGAGCAATTTATGTTCTGTTGTTTAAACTTGTATAGTACACTTAACATTCTAAAGGCTCCAAGGGTCCTTTTGCTATAGTATAGCAGTGATGTTGCAGGGTACATTTCCTGTGTCCCTGAGGCATTGAAATCTGAAAGCAAGCAGTAAACTCACTATAAACATGTCCAAAGGACACATCCTATTTTTTTTCCCCCCTCAATGATGCTACATTAAAAAAAACAACTGCCAAATGTGCTTGAAATCACAACAGTGGCGTCATCTGGCTTTACTTATTCTGAAACTATTTCTCATGTCACAGAAATCGCAGAGTGAAACTTGTGTTATGGATGTTATTACCATACTGTCCTTGATGTGTCTGTGTTTTTTTTCTGGTGATCTGCACAGATCTGACACCAGCCTGTCCTCACCCCACCTTCTCTGAAGCTCTGTGCGTCACCGTTGCCCGGCAAAGACGACATGTCATTGGCAAAACACGGAGGTCCCCAGGGATCCGTGCCTTTCCTGTGTCTGCCCCCAAACAGTGAAACAGCACCCCCCCCCCCCCAATCCACCCCCTCTATTGACTCTTTGAAGTCCAGGCACAAAAACCTACTTTTATTCATTAGCACTCAAGTCCCCCTGATGTGGCTTTCTCTGACACAAGCCTATGTGTGTTGTATCTATAAATGTGTGAGCTGTGTACCTGACAGTTATGTTGCCTCTCGTGTATGTGTTTTTCACATTTTATTCCTTTTGTACAGCACTTTGGTTGAGTTGAGTTGAGTTGAGTTGAGTTGAGTTGAGCTGAGTTGAGTTGAGTTAAGTTGCCCTATTTCCTTTTCTGATAATCCTACATTGTGATACTGTGATTGCGCCACTGATCCATATTACATTGACTAGTGTCAATGATGATCCGATGATGTTTTACTGTCCAGGGGACACACCGTGTTGAAGAAATATTTTCACTGGTGGCTGTCATTTTCCTACCCTCTACACAGGTAATATCTTGTACAGGACAAGATCCTGTTTTGTCTCAATGTGTGAAAGAAAAACATAAAAACTCTTCTCTCAAAGTGTTTAGCTATTAAATTGATACATAATAATAGCTTATCAAAATTGTGATGGATTATCACATTATATCACAATCATATATCACATTTGATTTATTTGATACTCGATGATTTTGGTGGTCTCTACATTCAACTCAAGATGTGACATTTGTATAATGTTTTTTACACAGACTGTAAATCAAGAATCATAATTACGCAGTGGTCAGATTTAGGATTTTATTTGTTTAATTTTCAGATACATTTTTGTCATACATGAATATAACCATAATTAGAACCATATAACCTCAAATGTGAGAGTAACACTACAATATATATATATGAAAAACCCCACAAATTTTATTAGAAATCCACTCAAATGGGCCCGAAGGGCTGAAACCCTATTGTTGTTGTGCTGTTTTATCAATATTATTATCATTATTATTATTAATGTTATTAATATTATTATTACTATTAGGGGTTCAAGCCTGAAGGGCTGAAACCCTATTGTTTTTTGTAATAATAATAATAATAATAATAATAATAATAGTAATTATTATTATTGTTATTAAGAAATGTTTTTGCAAATTCCCATGAGATGGTACATAGTAGAGACATGAAATGTTTACCAATGATTGGAAGTAGTGTGCAAATGCTGCTCAAGAAATATAATGCCAATAGACCAGATGGGGGCGCTATAATAAAGGTTTGAAGACATTTTTTGGAAGGCCACCACCCACACACCATATATCAGATTGACTTGAAATATGACACACATGTTCAGGCGAATGGGTTCCGCGAAAGCCTTAAGAACCCTCAAGTTTTGCCAACTAGATTGTCCGCCATATTGAATTTTTTTGAAAAACACATTTTTGACATCTCTTCCTAAGGCATAGGTCCAACTTGTACCAAACTTTCTGTGAATCATCATGGGATGAAGCTCGTTAAAGTTATCAACAGCTTTTTGATATGTCATTGCGTTTTAATGATATTGACCAATCAACTTTAGAGGAGGTGTAGCTCAGCACATTAATGGAGTTTACTCTTTAGCCGTTGAGCCAATCATCACAAAACTTGTAGGAAATCTTAACACAAGTAACTGAATCATACCCTGAAGGTCTGATTCAAATTGACCAGTTGGGGGCGCTCTACATGCAGAAAGTTGATATCTCATAATCAGCTGGAGATATTTGTACAAAACTTGGTTTGCATCACTAGGGTCATGTCTCAGTCGAAGCACAAAATTTGAAAATGATTGCTTAAAGGGGACGTGGCATATTACAGTAAATTGTTTTTTTTAATTTAGAAATGTTTTCGCAAATTCCTGTGAGATGGTACATTGTAGAGAGAAGAAATGTTCACAAATGATTGAAAGTTGTGTACAAACGGTGCTCAAGAAACATAATGCCAATCAACCACATGGGGATACTATAATTCAGGATGAAGAAATTTTGTTTTGAAGGGCCATCTCCCTCGCACCATACGTCAGATTGACTTAAAATTCGACACACATGTCCAGCTGAATATGGTGTACTAAAGCCTCAAGTATCACAAAGGTCCGCCTGATTGGATTTTCTGCCATTTTGAATTTTTTGAATAAAACGTTTTTGACATCTCCTCCTAAGCTGTAAGTCTGATTTGTGCCAAAGTGTCTGTCATCATGGACCAAGCTTATCAAACATTATCAAAAGCTTTTTGATATCTCACTGTGTTTTGATGATATTGTCCAGTAAACTTTAGAGGGGCCGTGGCTCAGCACATAAATGGACCTACTCCTTAACCGTTGCGCCAATCATCACAAAAATTGAAGGACACATCCAAAAAAGTCCTTGAATCACACCCTGAACGTTTTCTTCAAATGAACCACTAGGAGGTGCTAGAAATGCAAAAAAGTTTATATCTTACAATCAGCTTACAGAGACTAAATTTGGTTTGCACCATCAAGGGTCATGTCTCAGTAGATGCACAAAATTTGGAAATGATTGCTCAAAAGGGCGTGGCTTATTACAATAAATCTAAATTTAAATACATTTCACATTCCAAACTTAAAAAAATCATGCAAATCACCAGTGTTTTCTACAGAGCTGACATTTTTTCAGCACAGCCACTGAATGTTGACAAAGGTTTCCAAATCAGTCAAATCAGAAGTCCATCACTATATTTTTAAAAACATATTTGACCATATACCTGAAATCAGCAAAATGATGTGAGATTTTTTCAGAATTTTATCACCAAATACTTAAACTATTATTGATATCTTATTTCATCTTGAAGATATAAACCAATAAACTTTAGAGGGACTGTAGCTCAGCACATTACTACACAACCTTTGGTCCAGTCATCACAAACCTTGCAAGCAACATCTTAAGAGGTGCCAGGAACATATCCTGAAATACAAATCAGACTTTAAATCATAAATTGATATTCCAATCATCACAAAACTTGCAGGGTATATTGAATAATAACAATAAACCACATGAATGAAATTATTTTGAAATTGGTCCATAGGGGGCACCACCAGTTCCAAACAAGTGCAATCGCCTTTCATAAAATTTGGCCATAAATTAGTGCAGGTTTGTTCAGACATCACCAAACTCGGTGGACTGTTTTTTTAACTAAGCCATTAAATCATGTCAACAAAATGTTTGTGCAGTTGACCAATAAGAAGCAACAGTGTTTCCAGAGAAGAGCATGGCCCGATAGGGATTTGGACGTAAATTAATAAGCATCTGTCTGATTGTCATAAAACCTGTTTGTTTTTTTTCTTTACTGCAGGCATCATAAATTGTCAAAATTTTACCCAGCTTTCAAGTTTTAAAGGTCCATGCTAACTTCAACCCCAAAATTGCCACTTGCAGCTATGATTTTAGTTGTCATTTCCATTATTGCAATAACTAACAAAGGAGTCAATCCATCCTCTGCCACACAGTGGTGGGTTGGACAAAACATCATGCTGCATGTGGTGAATATAACAGTGGCAGACGGATAAAGCAGTGACAGACAGCAGAGCATCATTGTTTTGGAATTTCACATATTTATAATGTGTTTTAAAGGAGACCTTTTTGGGGTTTTCCCTCATCTTTACTGTGTCATATAGGCCTATTATTACACGGCTCTATTAAATGCTGTATTCTGATTGGTCAGTCGCGGCATTCAGCGGTCTGATATTACTGTGTAATGACCATTGCTATGTAGCCCAGCGTTGCTAGGGACGCTGCCCTGCAACACTGCAGCTGTCAAACAACTTCCGAGGGAAAAACAAACAGAAGTGGCTGATTTTAACATTTCTTTTAACTTATTTGGAGAGTAGCTACAAGGATTTTGAGGAATGGGATGCCGCTGAAGAAAAAGAAATGGAGAAGGAAAGAAAAAAATCAAGTGAAAAACAGCACAAGGAACTGACACCTGAAGAGCTTCAAGTGATAGAGGAGGAGAAAGATGAGATAAATACAAAAAAGACAACAAAATGGGCTACTGTACTATACTGTACTGTACTACTACTACTATACTGACGGACTTTCTCTGCCAAAAACAAAAGAACACGGATTTGAATACACACTCGGCAGTCATGCTTAATGACATTTTACGCGAGTTTTATACCTCGGTTCAGTCCACTAAGCCTGAGTGAGTACAAAACTTTCACCAAAAGTTGTCGAATTCGGTCGGTTTTAATGCACTTCGCAGAGGCAGACAATATTATTTATTTAACTGATAATTAGCCGTGTAATAAGCGCATCGGGGTTCTATTCCCCTGTCGGGAGTTATTTTTCCAGTATTCACCAGCTCATTATACATTATCCCTTACGTATTCTTCTGCCTCTATAAGGTCTGCTAAGTAAAAAAAAAAAAAAAAAAAAAAAATCCAGGCTAAAGGGACTTCTGTCTCCCCACAGACACACAGCTCCTGACCTGTCTGAAACAGCTCATTTGAATTTCCTACCTTTACCTCTGGGAGCTGTTGAGGAGATGCCATGTCTAGGAGGCGCTGCTTTCTTCATTGTGACCAAAAATTACCCTTGTTTGGACTGCCAAAGGACAAAGGAACAAAGAAGTGGTTGGAATTTATTTTTGATACAATTCCTCCACAATACAACCGGGACATTTTATTGTGTTCCCTCTATTTTCCTGAGGATTGCTTCACAAACTGGCAACAGTTTACTGCTGGATTTTCACAGCAGTTACTCCTGAAAGATGGGACAGTTCCCTTTGTTGGACAAATCTGGAGATTAGTTTGGTTGTACACCCAGTGCTTAGCTGTAGGCCTCAGCTAACTGGCTAACCAAAGCTATTGTTTTGAAATGCTTTTGCT
Organism: Epinephelus moara; assembly: GCF_006386435.1. Taxonomy (NCBI): domain Eukaryota; kingdom Metazoa; phylum Chordata; class Actinopteri; order Perciformes; family Serranidae; genus Epinephelus; species Epinephelus moara. The sequence continues at coordinate 4,606,887 of NC_065513.1, forward strand.
ACTCGGTGTATAGTAAGATAAACAGCTAGCTGGGTGGTGTCAGTAAGATGAATTTAATGACTGAACTGGTGAGAATCTAACAGAGCTAAGATGTGCAGCATGTCCATATTAACAAACATTTCTATGTGTGATGCCCAATCTAAGCAGCTACTGCCGCTAGCTCGCTAGCTAAGCAGCTGCTGCCGCTAGCTCGAGCGATTAGCTGACAGGCAACAGTCAGACCTGGGTTGGAAGTAAGACCTGCATTTGTTTGTCAAAATGTGTGGCTGTACTCGGAGTTTGATTGTGAATCAGATTTTGAGGAGGACCTATTATGCTTTCTCCCTTTTCCTTTGTGTTTTACACAGCATTATAGCTGTAGGTCACGGCTAACTGGCAAACCAAAGCTATTGTTTTGAAACTCTTTTGCTACCCGGCATACAGCAAGTTAAACTACTAGTCTCAGTAAGATGAAATTGTGGAGCGTCTAACAGAGATAACAATGTGCAGCATGTCCATATTGACAAAAGTTTCAACATGTTTATCTGTGCAAGGCTTGAAATTAACTTTTTACATGGTAGCACTGGTGCTCCTAACTTCAAAAGTTAGGAGCACCAGCAAAATTTTGAGGTCTTGAGGTGAGGCTTTTGAGGTCAAATCAAACAATGCAAACCCTCTGGTGTTTCCCAACCCTTTACACACCGGTCAAGACCAGCCTAACTCAGGACATAGCACTGCACAGCACACCTGCTGATGACATCACACCAGAGGGCTCTGAGCATGGTTGAGATGTGAAGTATGGAGGAGTGGAGATCAAAGCAGATAACACATTGAGCTAATTTGCCAAAAAAAGAAGCTCCATGTGGGCAGGACAGAAAAGAGCGATGGGAAAACAGGTCTCTGCTGATAAGATCTGCAGCTGGTTGGACAGAGGCCCCATACACAGGTTAAAAACGTGCACACCGTTATGACATGCAGGAGAGTCTGCCCAAAATAAAAAAGTACGCCACACAAGAGTTTGGGGAAACAGGAAAATAAGATTATGTACTCATGGGCTGCGTGAGAAAACAAAGATGCCTGTGAACAACTGATGTGCTCGCACAGTAAAAATGACAGTGGAACAGGTGTGTTTGTTTCAAAATAAAACACAAGAGGAGCATAATGGGGCCACACAGGAGGGCTACTAAAAAGAAAATGCTTCAATAAATGTGGCCTGTTATGATGGACACAGTCTGCTAGGGTAGTGGTCAGTGACTACATCAACTTTAATTTAAAATTTAAAGCCTCAGTTTGTCAGATTCTGTGGCATTTATGACCTTATGTAGCCATGATTTATTTTGTGTGATGATATATTTCATAGGCACGAATGCAATGCACAAATTAGCAATGTGCTCCATCATCAACTTTGCCACAAAGTGTGTGCTTTGTTAGTTTCTGTGAACATACTGTATTTTTTTGTAACTTTGACATTAAAAACACTCTGACACTTTCATTTGTGTGGAATAAAATGCATTAACTGTGAAAGTCTTGTAGTCAAACCACGCAAAGAAAAAGTTTATCAGTGGAAGCCGCCTGCAGGACTCATGGCCTCAGCTACTGTCCTGGTGAGGGTGTTCGTTCTCCGTATTTGTTAGGATTAGTAAAGACAATCTTAACTCAGAGAACCCTAGTTCTATTTCATTCTTCCTGACTGCTAGGCGGCAGTGCTTTAGCACTGGATATCTTCATCTCACACATGTGCAAGTCGAGTCATTATACCAACAATGCCACCTGTGACCATGCAATGATGTAGGGCGTTCGCTCCAGTATAAAACCACCGTGTCATCACGCAATCTGCTCCTTCTATCTTCACGCAACTGAAGAAGCTGTTAGCTAGTCAGACGGACAGCGGTGATCTTGTCATTACAGTTTTATGCTGAACTAAAGTACACAATACACAGTGAGTAAGTACACCGTTGGGTGGAATGTTAATGGGTAGTTATGTGTTAAGGTGATTAATTAGTGCTTATGTTCGCTGCTACTGTGAGATAGCTTTTGTGTAGAGCGTTATGAGGCACACTTCGATGCGGCCTAGTCTAAGTTTAGTTTGTTGGATAGCATAGGGTGACCATATTTTGATTTCCAAAAAAGAGGACACTCGGCCCAGCCACGAGATAGCCTACTTAAATGATAGGCTACTCGCAGTTTACTCAAAGATGCCTTGTAATTTTAGTATATTTAAAGTTTATATGTATGGATAGAAAATTCAGTTATATTACAAAATAATATCTCTCAAAGACAGAAATTCAGATAGGCCCCAATAGGGACACATACACACACTAGAGTGTGGCTACCCGATCCGAGGCCGACGGGTCCGACAGTAGGCCTACCCAACGGGTCGGACCGGGTTCGATCAAAAATGTATAAATTGTATTCGGGCTTGGGTCAGATTTGGACAGCTTTCAGTGAACATGTAGTGTAAAAATAAATAAAATCCTATTGTCTGTCCTGTTTATTGCTTGGGGACTGTTATTTACGTGACAACACCTGAACAGAACACACACACACATTGGCTGTTTGTTTCTACCTCTACCCTCACTGGAAGCCTCGGACCTCCCGCCGCCCGCCTCCGCCTTGATTAAATGCTGAAAATAAAATAAAAGAGGGAGACAGGTTTTTCCTATTTTGTCTTATTTTGTTTTATTTCTCCCTCTCCCCTCTCTGGAAGCCTCAGACCTCCCGCCGCCCGCTCCTATCTCAAACACGGAGGTCTCCCTCTCCGCGGAGCACCCACGGTGCACACCCGGCCTGTTAAATGGCCTTTAACCATAACAGCTGTATGACACAAACTCAGTGCTTTAGTAATTAAATAATGTCGGTCTCGGTTCGGTTTCGGACATAACAAAACAGAATGACTGTCGGGTTCGGACAGAAATATGCGGCCCGTGATGCACTCTAACACACACACACACACACACACACACACACACACAAGGAAAACCGGACATTATCATCAATTTATAAACACCCCCCGGACGCCCCGGACAGGACGTGAAAAGTGGACATGTCCGGGCAAAAGGATAGCAGCGTGGTGCTTTTGTGGTGGCCGACTAGCATTGTGTAACGCTAGGACAAGTGTGTCTTTTTTTTCCATCAGTGACAACGTTTGTCATTAGTGACAACTTAGTATTGACTGTGAGCTAATTTTGGTGTAGGCTATTCATCATTATCATTGCTAGTGTATTTTTTTCTCCTTAACTGTTTAATGATATTTAATGATACTGAACTGCCGTCTGCTAGCATGGCTAATCCAGAAGCATCAAAGAGACGCAGCATGGCCTCACATGGTCCTCCTAAAAAACTAAAAAAGGTGGACACTTGGGCTCTTCAGGTTGGCACTCTTACATCTGATTTGCCCAGATTAAAAAGCTCCTGCTCAATCTTCTACCTGATAACAGGGGGCCAGCTCCCAGTGGTGACTCTACCACAAGAGACTGGCCTTGTCAAGAGGATGATATGCTATCTACTGCAGCATCCTGCAGTTTGTTTACAGATAAGGAGGAGGAAGCTCAAGATTTGAATAGAGACACAGCCCCCATGACCTCAGGCTCTTTTTTGCAAGGGTCCGATGTTGGGTCATTGCATGGATCTGAAGTTGGTCGTGCTACAGTGTAACCAGTTATTGGAATGGCTTTAGCACACCTGGGGCTAGATGAATCTCCGGTGGCAGCAGCTCATTCAGTGCTTTTTTCAGCCAGATGCTACAGCCCTTTGCCTTTTCGGTTCCTCCATCTAAACCTTACATTGAGGAGCTCCATAAGTGTTGGGCAGACGCTAAACTCTCGTCACACCAGTGATTGCAGGAACTTGTCTGCCATGCAGGAGGCAGGTAGCTATGGGTTAGATCGTATGGACCCACTTGAGCCTACCATTGCCTCTTTGATAGTTTCCCCAGATGAGGCTCTTACACCTGATGCTTGCTGTCCTTGTCCTTGTGTCAACTGACAGATGATCTCCTTGCTAAGAGTTATAATATAGCAGCACATATGGGGCATCTTGGTAACTCCCTTTCTCACCTCATCCTGGCTTTGTTTCAGACCCTGTAGGAATCTGGTGCAGACTCTTCTGCCCAGACCCTTAGTGTTGCATCCCTTCAGACTTTTGCTTTCATGTCTAGGGAGCTTGGCAGGTTAATGTCAACAGTGACACTGGTTTGCCGTCAGGTCTGGCTTGCACAGTCCCCCCCCTGTCAGAGGCGTGTCATTACACCCTCTGCACCCTTCCAGTGGTTCAAACTCAGCAACAGGGAGAGGGAGACCACAGACCCTTTGGTGGTGTCCAAGGGATACACATTACAGTTCTGATGCCAGCCACCCACTTTCTGTGGGGTCAGAATATCTGTGGTTGATACCCTGCAAAATCCCTGGCCCTCAGCCAGGAATTAGCAGCCCTCTTAGAAAAAGACGTCATCGAGCCTGTAGAATGGCATACATGGCTCAGTGGGTTTTATTCAGTGTATTTTTTAATTCTGAAGAAGGATGGCGGGTTTCGTCCAATCCTGGACCTGAGGGGTTTGAACAGATTTTTAAAGGTTCTGCTGTTCCAAATGTTATGGATGGCAAATGCTCTCCATTCAGTGACAGAGGGGGCCTGGTTTGTGTCAGTAGAGCTCAAGGATGGCTATTTTCACATGCCTATTGCACCACACCACAGGCAGTTCCTGAGGTTTGCGTTTCAGGGACAGGCCTGCCAATTCGAAGTGTTGCCATTCGTTCTTTCACTGGCCCCCCGCATATTCACGAGGTGCGTGGCAGCCACCCTTTCTCCCATACAAGCCAGAGGGTTAACAGTCTTACCATACCTGGACGATTGGCTAATCATTTCCCCAACAGCCGAGCAGGCAATCCGAGACACAGCTACGCTACTTGGCCATGTGAGCCAGCTGGGCCTTACAGTGAACTACAACAAGAGCAAGCTTACACGAAGTCAGAGAGTGGATTACCTGGGCATGACACTCAACTCACAGCTAATGAGAGCCTTTCTTTCCCAAGAGAGGGTGGAGGCTATTCTGCAACTTATGGGTTGCTTCCAGAAGGACAAGCTTATGAAGTATGGACTCCTTCTCAGGCTGCTGGGCATGCTGACAGCAACATCCATGGTGATTCCTCTGGGTCTTCTGTCCTTACGTCCCCTTCAAATCTGGATCAGTGGGCTCTGCTTGGATCCCAAGTGGCACAGGGGCAGGAACGTCAGGGTGTCCAGCTAATGTTGCCAGGCTCTGAAGCCTTGGAGAAGAGTGGGTTACCTGACCAAGGGGGTTCCTCTGGGGGTAATTCCTTCCCGCCGAGAGGTGGTGGAGACGGATGCCTCTCTATTGGGCTGGGGTGCAATCTGGCAGCGCAGGACCATCAAGGGCCAATGGAGTGTGCAGCAGAAGTTAGAACAAATAAATGTGCCCGAGCTCAGGGCAGTATATCTGGCACTGCAACATTTTCTGGCATGTTCTTATCCAGACAGACAGTACCTCGGTAGTATATCATGTCAATCATCAGGGGGCACTCAGTCCAGGCAGGGTCTGCCAGTGGCACAGCAGCTCCTTACGTGGGCATTTCCCCACGTCCTGAGCCTCAGAGCTATACACTCGACAGGCATGCAGAACAGTGCAGCAGATGTGCTGTCACGCCAAGGGCCAAAACAGGGAGATTGGAGACTTCACCCAGATGTGGTGGGAATGATTTGAAGCCGATATGGCAGAGCAGAAGTGGACGTTTTTGCCTTCAATGCATTGTTCCCTCTAGTACTCCCTAAGGGAGACTACCAGTCCACTGGGGCAGGATGCCTTAGCTCATACTCGGCCGAACTGCCCGTTGTATGCCTTTCCTTCGATTCCCCTAATTTGGGCGACGTTGGACAGAGTCCAACATGGAGGCCAAAAACTGCTTCTAGTGGCCCCCAACTGGCCAGGGAGACCATGGTTTCCAGTGCTTCTGAAACTACTCAGTGGGGAGCCTTGGTGCCTCCCAAGGAGATCCTCTGTCTCAGCTGGAGGGACACATATGGCATCCAGATCGCCTTTAACTATGTGTCTGGCCATTAGAGGCCAGAATCCACTCCTGGCATCCTGTGACCAGTCAGGGATCCATACTGTGTTAAGTTCAAGGGCTCCCTACACTAGGCCATCATTCTGCATTTTCTGTGGTCATTGTTTGATGTTGGCAGATGTGCATCAACCTTGAAAGTGTATGCCGCCATCATGGGACTTGAAATTAGTATTGGGGTCCTTGTGTCCCCCCCCCATTTGAGCCGCTGGGGCAGACCGTATTGAGGTGGTTGTCTGCTAGGACAGCATTTTTGCTTGCTATCACATATGCAAAGTGAGTGGGGGAACTGGTTCAGGGGTTACTCTCCTACCGAATCCATCCTTCCTGCCAAAGAGAGTACCTTCCTCACATGTAAACCAAGCCACCGAGTTGGCAGCATTTAATCCACTGGGTTCATCTCAGGGGGCAGAGGTGCCCTCTGAGCTACTGTGCCCACTTCGGGCACTCAAGACATACGTGGAAGCCACTGCCAATTCACTTAAGACTGACCAACTTTTTGTTTGCTATGGGGGTTGTAAGAAAGGTACACCCCTATCAAGACAGAGACTTTCTAACTGGATTGTGGATGTGATTCTACATGGTTACAGCTTGCAAGGCCTGCCAGCCCCTAGTAATGTGAAGTGTCTCTCTACTCTGAGTGTGTCCACATCCAGGGCAGCATTGAAAGGGGTCTCTCTCTCAGACATCTGTGCTGCCGTGACTTGACCTGTTGTAACGATCCACCGTTTTGATTATTTGTTTATTTTTGGGAGTCACACTGACACACGTCGGACAAAAAGTCACGTGACGGCACACGCTCAACAAGCAGCACACCTGCGGGAGCACAAGCTGGTTCAGAGCTCACCTTATCGGCAGGAGAGACAGAAGAAGTGTCTGGTGTCCGCTAAAGCTCCGCATCCCGCAGATCAGATCCGAATCAAGTCGGGGTAGTGTAGTCCCTCGCACCTGCTTCCTTCAGCGGACTCGGCTCCTGGCTCTTCTTACCGGATCCAGTCTACTAAACCGGCGGATCAGCTGTCAAACTCCGGGGATGATCGCCGCCACTGACTGACTGACTGACAGACTAACTGATTGACTGATTGACTGATTGACAGAGCAGACACGTGCCATTTCCACTGTGACTCTGTGAGTACTTTTTTTTTTCTTTTTTTTTTTTAAAAAGAAACGGAACATTTCCTTTGATTGGTGTGTTGCTAGAAGAGCCACAAGCCGGAGAATCGCAGACCTCCTGGGAAGCTGCAGCAAACCATGGTCAGTCAGCCGTGGGAAATGCTGGGGGTGGATATCATGGGACCGTTTCCTCAAAGTTCAAATGGGAACCTGTATCTGTTGGTGTTTGTGGACTATTATTCACGTTGGGTGGAATTATTCCCTTTAAGACAGGCCACTGCCGAAACAGTCTCCTTGGTGCCAAACAGGGAGATACTCACCCGTTGGGGAGTGCTAGACTACATTCTCTCTGACCAAGGATCACAGTTTGTGTCATCTGTGTTCGGACAGACCTACAAGAAGTGGAATCTCAGTCAAAGGAAGACCACCCCATATCATCCACAAACCAACCTAACAGAACGTGTCAACCGAAATCTCAAGGCCATGATTGCTGCCTATGTGGAAGGAAACCACAAAACATGGGACAAGTATCTGCCTGAGTTTCGTTTTGCGCTCAACAGCTCTGTACATGAGTCCACTGGAGTGACCCCGGCTGAGCTTAATGTTAGCC
>NC_065513.1:4615246-4648349 GCF_006386435.1 Epinephelus moara
TTTTTTTTTTTTTTTTTTTTAAAAGAAACGGAACATTTCCTTTGATTGGTGTGTTGCTGGAAGAGGATTTTTTGTTGACTTGTGGGGACATTGTTTTTTTTGTCTTCTATCCTGGGACATTGAAGAGTTTTTTTTTGTGTGGGAAAGAGACTGAAAGTGATTTCTAGACTGTTATAATTTCTTGTTTAATATACATTTCCTCTGATTTAAAAAGCAAACGTGTTGGGTTTCATTCTTCTTGTTTTTGAGTGGTTGTTAAGTTTTATGCTTAATCATCCTTTGTGTGGGTTTTGAAGTGAGAGAAAACATGTGACTTGACTCAGAAAAAACGACTTTTGTCAGGCAAAACCTGACTGGCACCCCAGAAAAAAAATAGAAGAAAAATAATAAAATCAAATAAATAAAGTCTCTCTGACTAAAGGAAATAAAACCGTCACACTGTACCTTCGCTCGCTATTACCATGTCAATGTGGCTACCCCTACAGCTGTGGCAGCAGCCGTCCTGTCAAAGGCTCCGGTCCCTTACCTGGTAAGCATTCCTTGTGACCTTGCTGGAGATGGATGAAATAATTAGAGTTTGGTAGTCCAAAGTCAAGGATCAAGGTCACCGTAACCTGGTCCATTCCATTCTCATAAACGCAATTCCTCAAATTTGGCACAAACGTCCTCTTGGACTCAACAATGAACTGATTATATTTTGGTGGTCAAAGGTCAAGGTTACTGTGACCTAAAAAAACACGTTTGCCCAGAACTCAAATGTCTAATAGGATAAATGATAAAGTGGTGACATTTTATATTCAAAAGGTCAAAGGTCAAAGGTCAACTTGACTGTGCCATCATGATGTTCTGCAAAAACACTTTTCTTGCCATTATTTAGTGTCATATATCAGGGCGAGACATTTGGTCTGATACTGAAGTGGTGACAGTAATCTTGGATGTCCACCTTGAAACTGTGTTGATTGTATAGATCTTCTGAGCTGTCAAGGGGAAGATGTGTGTGAGGCATCCATGTTTTAGACTTTGTAGCTGCTTTAAATTAACATCCATAATTTGAAGCATTGTCTACTGTCACAGTGACATGTGAGTCTTGACAGACAAAGTAAACTGTAACTGTAACTTGACTGGCTCAGGGAAGCATACAACCACAAGGCAGTAATTCTGGTTGGTGGTTATTATTGTCCTTCAAAGGCCTATATTGAACAATGTAACAAATACCTTGAAGTCTTAGAAATATATTGACCAGATTTGTTATGCAAAACATGCCCTCTATGGGACATGACACCTTTAGGTCAAAACGCACGGCACACTGAGACATGTTGCAGTGTTCCAGAGGTGTGCAGCTGCTTATCATTTAGTGTGTCATGTCTGTATAGTGTCCTCTTGCTGGCCGGCTCTCAGTACAGAGGTAGCAGATCATACACCACACACTGTGCTCTGGAGAGATCTGGATTCCACTGCTGCTCCGGAAAGGCCTCAGAGCACAGGAACCTGTTGACACAATGCAGGGCAGATAGAAGTCACAGAGAAATGTATACTCACTGAAACTTAGTGTGTTAGGTTCATTCTAACGGCCATTCCTATAAGTCTCAGAATAAATGCAGTATGAAAGTTATAATAAGTCAATACAGACAGTCAGATTTTTTGAGATACAAAGTGAAAAATTAGACTTTATAAGTTTTGAGATGCTAAATCAAAATGAACAGAGGTGGGACCAAGTCATTGTTACACAAGTCAAAGCTAGGCTAAGTCTCAAGTCTGGAGTCAAGTCCCAAGTCAAGACAGGCAGGTTCTGAATCATAAACTTTAGGTTTTAAGTGCTAAACAAGTCATTATGCGCTCTTGAGCAAATGTAATGCCATTCTAACAATAGAGTAATAATATATGTAATCTCCAAGAACCACGAATGCTTTTTAAAATGTGTATTTATTTCCTAAACAAGTTTCTTAAAACAAGAGTGACTTGTTTTTAAAAAAAAATAGTAATACTCCTCTCATAGCATACAGCACTATTGTGCACTGTGTATTATACCAGTACCACAACAGAATAATATTTGTATTTACCTATCCTGTCTTGTTGTATCGTGTAAATGTAAATGCCCTGAACATACTTTTTAATCTTTGGGCTTCGGGGAAGGTATCAAGTGTTTCAAGTCAAAAGGCTCAAGTCCAAGTGAAATCACAAGTCATTGGTGTTTAAATCCAAGTCGAATTGCAAATTTTATTTGATTTTTTCAATTTGAGTCTAAAGTCATCAAATTTGTGACTCAAGTCCACACCTTTGATGATGAATTCTAAAAAATTATACAAAATCAATATTATAAGATGAGATAAAATTATGATGGTAAGTTTTCCATCCAAGTGAATCAAACTGTAGAGGAGCACGGGGAATCTCCTAAGGCACCGTAAACATGGGATTTTTAAATGGTTACAAAGGGTTGATTCTTTCATGCTTCCGGCCAGATAACCATAATATCGCCATACAGTGACCTAAGAAATTCCAGTGAGATTTGACGTGTTTCAGCAGAGTTCAGTAACTATGTGTTATAACTAACAATGAATCCCACCCATGTGGTACGTTGTAACATTTCACTTCCACCACTTCTCGGTGCAATTGTAGAAGAAAGGTAAGTTCTAGAAAGGAAAAAAACAACAACTGTTCATTTGTAGCAGAGATGTGCATGTTATTAGAATAAAACAAATTAATAATTAACCTCAAACAGTTTAAATAACATTTAGCAAAAACCAAAATGTGTTGGCTTGTGCCCGCTCTCTCCTACTCCACTACTGTCCCCAGAGGATAGGTTCCAATAATTCTGTTGTTCCCATGATCTTTCCTCTCATGCCACGGGATCCATTAGATTTCCATTTGAATATGCTGTATCATCAGAATCTACTGGGGCCTGCTCAGCAAGTTTAACTGCAGTTGAGGCTTAAATTTGTTGAGCACAAATTAATTTATTTTTAATCATCCTGTAGCCTCTCCTCTAACCCCACTCTTAAACCCAAATGATCACATGCTCATTTATGAGGAGGGAAACTTTAATTTGGAGATTACCTATTCTGTAACAACATCCTGGAGACCAGTATTTTTTTTATTCTTCCGAAGTCTGTATTTATGTCCACTTAACAGGAATTCCCCTTAATTCTTACACTTAATTTGCAGTATCTAAATTGAACATAATACAAATATTTACCAAGGATGAAGTATGCAGCAGCACTGAGGGAGAGGATGATGAGGAAGATGGTGCCTAGACCCAGATCTCCCATGGTACAGGCATTTGGACAAGCACAGGGGCTCTCCACCCAGATCTGCAGGGGCCCCTCAGTGCTCAGGCTCTGGTCCCGGATGAAAGAAGTGGACAGATTTGGATTACAGTGGTAATGCACCACTGTCAGCGGCTGCTGGTCATGAACTGGGACAGAAGGAGAAGAAGATTAGCTATCAGGTCAGCACCCTACAGTGCCAATGATCAGTGACATCAATCATATGTAATGTTGGTTTTTTAGCTCACCAAAGTATGAGACAGACAGCATCTTCAGGGTGTCATTGTAGTGGAATTCATTCCCTTCATGTCTTCCATAGCTGATATAACGGCTAATGTATTGGTTGAGCCTGTGATACCTGTTTACATAGCCAAATATCACAAAACAGTGAGGGATTCACCTGACAGATGAGTGGAGCAGAAAGACAGGATTTTTAAAAAAAAAAAAAAAAAAAAAAAAGATTCAACCTAAGGATGAATTCAGTCCACTAACTGCCATTGCAATACTCCCAACCATGTCCAACCCCGATTCCAAAAAAGTTGAGACACTGTGTAAAACATAAATGAAAACAGGATGCAATGATGTGCAAACATTTTTTGACCTGTATTCACATTGAATGCAATAATTAATATATATTAAATGTTCAAACAAACTTACTCTGAATTTGATGCCTGCAACATGTTCCAAAAAAGGTGAACAAGGACAACAGAAGACTGGGAAAGTTGTAAAATGCTAAAAAAAAAAAACCCAGGATAATTCTACAGGTAATCAGGTTAATTGGGAACAAATGATAGTATCATCAATAGGTATAAAGGAGCATCTTGAAAGGCTCACTTGTTCACAAGCAAGGACAGTGCAAGGTTCACCACAAAAACTGTGTAGGCAAATAGTTCAACAGTCAAAGAGCAACGTTTCTCAATGCACAGTTGCAAAGAATTTAGGGATTTTATCATCTACAGTACATAACAACACCAAAAGATGTAGAGAATCAGGAGAAGTCTCTGCATGCAAGGGGCAAGGCTGAAAACATCACTAACTGGCTGTGACCTTTGATCCCTCAGGCAGCACTGTATCAAAAACTAGCATGACTGTATAAAGCATGTTACCAGATGGGCTCAGGAACACTTTGGAAAACCACTGTCAGTAAACACAGTTTGTCGCTGCATCTACAAATGCAAGTTAAGTCTCTACCATGCAAAGTGAAAGCCATATATCAACAACATCCAGAGATGCTTCCAACTTCTCTGGACCCGAGCTCATCTGAGATGGACTGACACAAAGTGTTAAAGTGTGAAGTGGTCTGACAGGTCCACATTTCAGACTGCTTGAGGAAATCATGGGCGTGGTGTCATCTGGTCTAAAGAGGAAAAGGACCATTCAGACTGTTCCCAGCTCAAAGTTCAAAGCCAGCACCTGTGATGGTATGGAGGCGTGTTGGTGCCCATGGCATCATGTCCCTGCTTATTCCAGCAAAACAATGAGACATATTCTGCACGTGTTCCAACAGCGTGGTTTCGTAACAAAAGAGTGCAGGTACTAGACTGACCTGCCTGCAGTCCAGACCTTACTCCCACTGAACATGTGTGGAGCATAATGAAGTACAAAATATGACAACATAGACCCCAGACTGTTAAACTGAAGTGGTATACCAAGCAAGAATAAGAAAGAATTTCACTTTCAAATCTTTATCAATTAGTGTCCTCACTTCCCAAACACTTATTGAATGTCGTTAAAGGAAAAGGTGATGTCACACAGTGGTAAACATGCTCCTGTCCCAACTTTTTTGGGACTTCTTGCAGGCATTAATTTTAGAATATGTGTTAAAGGGGTTTTTCTGGGGAGTTTTTACTTATCCACTGCGAGGGTCCTAAGGACAGAGGGATGTCGTATGCTGTAAAGCCCTGTGAGGCAAATTGTGATTTGTGATATTGGGCTTTATAAATAAAATTGATTGATTGATTGATTATTTACAAAAAAAACAATAAAGTTTATCATTTTGAATATCAAATATCTTGTGTTTATACTGTATTCAATTAAAGATAGGTCAAAAAGGATTTGAAAAACATTGTGTTATATTTTTATTGACATTTTACAGAGCGTTCCAACTTTTTCAGAAATAAGGTTGTATGTGAGGGCCAGGGGTCAGACCCTTTTGGGGCCCTATGCAGAAAATCAGCCTTCCTGTCCCATCCCAACGTCACTCAGGCAGACACATATAGTGTAAACAAACATTTTACAAATAATTTACAGACTGTCTTAAAATCAACTTTTCAGTGCGCCATATGTGCACCTGAATCAAGCACATTTATTGAAGGAAACAACTGTTTATACATCAGTATATATTACAGTTTGTTTTCATTATTATGGAAAGTGTTATATGACAAAGACACAGAAGGCTTTATATTTTCAGCTTGTGTGTTTGAGTGCTCCCTGGTGGCCACTGTCCCCCTCAACAGCTGCTTTGTTTTAAAGAGGAGTGAAATGGAAAAAATCAACAAAGATCAGAACTGCACCAAACAACATCACATCTCAGAACGTATTGTCAAACTTTATCCACATTACTTCCAGAAATGTGGTTCCATTGTTCGACTCCACAGCAATATAAAAGAAACATTGTACTTTTTTCTCCATGGCTTTATTAGAGAGCTGTAGTTACCTTTTTTAGTTACTTTTAGGATCCAAAAAATACAATCATCTTATAAAATACAGTGCATCGATAAAGATTAAACCAGTTGTCAATATTTTCTTCTTCTGATTTTGTACATTACTTATTTTTGAATGCAGGACTTTTACTTGTATCATAGTATTATACATGTGGTATTGGGACATCTAATTAGGTATTTGATCTGAATATGTCCACCACTGTCCAAAACCAGAGGCATTGATAGAAGTCACATCAATCTGATAAAAAACAATCATCTCTAAACCCTGAACATAACTTTGCTTTGAAGTAGAAAATTGCAGCAATTGGTCATTTGAGTTATTTTGAGAGGATGAAAGAGTGTAGACATTCTGCTTTTGCCTTCACCCAAATTTTAGCTTCATTATTAAAAAAAGAAGAAGAAAGAGGAAAAGAAAAGAAACCAGCTTTCCCCAAACCCACAGAGGATGAATCTTGACTTCAGCAGCATATTCACAGTCAGAGCAGACAAACCGCTGATTGAAGTTTACAAGCATGACCACCAGCCAGTCAATGTTCTGATGCATGCTTTCAAAAATCATTTCTTTACCATGAGATCAACAAAACTTTGAAACATGCAGAACAGGGTCAAAAACAGTAGTTCGGTACAGATACAACAAACAATTTTAGATTATTAATCAACCTAATCACCAGAAAAAATGTTGGCATTGTACATTTCTGCATACAATGGTTATGTTACTTTTGCATGTTATATGTTAAAATTTTACATTTTAACAACGCTGTGGCTAACATGTGGTTAGGTTTACCCACAAAGACCACTTCATCAGATCATGTTTTGGCTTAAAATACCTAGTTTCGGGGGCACAACCCATGCTGGACAAGCAGCAATGTCTCTGTAACAACTGCTTTTTATACCTCAAAACTCACTGGAAAAAACAGTGACATGTCGCTAAAGAAGCTGCTGGTTTTCTTGTTTATTTGCAGTGGTCTGTAGCTTAGCAGGCACCTCGCCTAGGTGTCACGTCATTCACCATCCCCTTAACCTCTAGATGACAAAGCCAGCTCATATGCTACATCACTTTAAAAACATTGATATGACGCGTATGAAATATACAAATATGCACCACCTACTTTGGAAGACTGGTACGGAATAATTTTAAAAATATTAAAAAAGAAAAGGTGACCTTCTCTTTAAGAATCCAAAACAACAAATTCTATAAAATCTGGAATACATGGTTCCAATGTATAACCCCATTAAGAGCAGAATTTGTATAACTCCACTACTGTTTCTTCTTCCTCTCTCCCTCCTGATAGGATCAGTAGAAATATAAGCTCCTTTAGTTCGAGTGTATTAAGTTTACTTACAGGGTTCGGAGATGGGCAGTTATGCATGTGTATGATAATGAGTATGTGTATATGCACAGAAGTGTATGTGTAAGTATGAGCGCATGTGTGCAGATGCTTTTTCTTAATTTTCTTAAACAAAAATTATCAGAAGGAGGAAACAGGACTGAGCAGAACAAAAGAAAAAATAGAACTAGCCTACTCTGTACATTGAGCTAATTCTGCATTACACAAGCATGTGTTATTGTAAGTAATGTATGTATTATGCTGTTTTAATTTTTCTGTAATTTTTTTCTTTTCTCTCTTTTAATTTTGTTAAAAAAACACAAATAAAAAAGAAAATTACAAACTTTCAGCAACTGGGCCATTAGCTGTTAGAGGATAAAGCTGGTTATATTCTATGTTTTCCTTATTGTTACTGATGCAATAGAAGAAGCTAACAATGAATGTATCCTACTGACAAGTATGTGTGTATCAAATATGTGTGTATCAAAGCCTGACATATCTTATTCCTCTCAATCTGAGAACTGAGTGTCGAGATTTAGCTTTGATTTGGCCAGTGCCCCACATTTGTCCAAAGCTTTGTGTAGCAGATGAGGTAGCTGGATAACCTTCATCTCTCATTGCAGAGACGGGGATATGAAGACTTGCAAATGTCCAGGAAAGGTGTGGCTGTAAGCAGCTGTATGCAAAGGTTCTGCAAAGGTAGCCCACATTTGCATCCAAAAAACCTGCATTGAAAAGGCTGAAAAAGTCAACATAACTACATGAACATATACTGTGAAGTGTCCACTCTACCTGAAAATGAGGCATGCAGCGACATAGGTACAGTCAGCTCCTGTCAGGTCCTCTTGCTGTGAGAAGGGCTGGCAGGGGCTGAAGGACAGGAGAATCTCTGCACTGACTGCCATGCTCTCTGCTGACACAGGCGTCAACTGCCCCAGGAAACCCTTTGCATCTCCCATGGCTTTCAGGTTTATCACCCCACTGCCATCCTTCATGATGCATTTGCAGCTGTTGACTTTGAAGCAGCCTGACTTCTTAGCTGAGTTGGGATGAGAGGACAGAGATGAGGAAAACATGTTCAAACAAACTGAGAGCATGATGAAGACAGTTGGAAGGCTCATGGTGACAGTGTGCACCAGTGCACAGGACAGTGACACTGTGTGTGTTGTTAATTAACTAAAAAGCAGCTGACAGCGTGGTGATGCGAGGAAAGTAATTAGAATAAAGGTGATTGCCATTCCAGGCATTCCTAAGGCCCATAGTGTTCAGATGTCTTTCCAAAAACAGCAAAACACGGGAGTGCAACAATAGTAGGAGGCATTACAGAGGGTAAGGACTGTGGACTGTCAAGAGTAACCAGGATACTATTCCTGAAAACACATACTGCACTTGATTTTTGCAAATGTTTTTATTCATTTATTTAACCCACTTTTGACCAGATAAGTCCCACTGAGATCTCTCTTACAAGGAAGACCTGGCCAAGACAGCAGCATACAAAAGTTACAGCAGTTACAGCCCAAACAACACATTTGGCTTTAAAATCAGTCAGAGAGGCCAATTCATGTAGTTATTCTAAGTGAGAGGAGCAAAGCACATAAACGCTTTTTTTCCTAGCTCAGTCCGTGCACTGGGAACAGACAACAAAACTAAGTCCTGAGATCTAGCTACAGTCAGAGTGCTACTAAACACAGCACCATTGCACTGGTAGAGATGCAAATAGCTTAACACCTGGACAAATAAAACCAAAACATCCATCATCAATGGAGTGCAGATGACATGGTTTTCAGTGGAAGAAAGCAGAATTAAAAGCTGAGCCACTTATTCATCCCAACTGAAGACTTCAAACATGTCTTCAAAAAAAAAAAAAAAAAAAAAATCTAATGCTACAGCATGAGGTGTGATGGGTGAGCATGTTAATAGGTAATATGAAGTGATGCTATGTAATGTGATGTGTTAATGTCTAATATACAGAAAAAATATATCAACGTTTTTCTATATTGACAGTGTTCATGTATTTTAATATAATTTGCTATATCCTCTTATTCAGCTGTAAAGTGATGGGGCCCAAACGCACTGGGCAGCAACTCAAAATCAAACACAAAAATATTGTACAGACTGGTAAAAGTTTTACTTATCTTACTATATAATGACGAAAACTCTGTCTGTGGGTGTGGGTGTGTCAGTTCCATGTTTTTTTCCTCGCTGACTTGGTCAGTCCATGTGAAATTTGGCACAGTGGTCGAGGGTCATGGGAGGATGTGAAAGAAGCAATATTACATCAATTGGCCAAAGGGGGCGCTATAGCAACCGTTTGAAATTGCAAACCTTGAATTTGCATATCTCATGCCCCGTATGTCGTAGAGACATGAAACTTTGCACAGAGATGCCTCTCCTCATGAGGAATAAATGCCTCAAGAACCCATAACTTCCGGTTATATAGATTTTCCGCCTTTTTCAATTTTTTGAAAAACACTTAAAGGCAAGGCAAGGCAATTTTATTTATATAGCACCATTCATACACAAGGCAATTCAATGTGCTTTACAAGAGAAATACATTAAAATAAAACATTAAAGGAACAATCGATCTCTTCCTAGGAAGTTTGACCAATCTGCATGAAATTTGGTGAACATAATCTAGGGACCGATTTTTATTTATTTTTGGGTTTTTTTATACTATACTTTATTAATCCCAGAGGGGAAATTCAATTTTTCACTCTTGCTTGTCAATTACACACAGGTCCGAACACACACATGCACAAACTGGACCTATACATGCACTAGGTGGAGGGATGTCAGAGTGGGCTGCCCATGACAGGTGCTCCGAGCGGTTGGGGGTTCGGTGCCTTGCTCAGGGGCACCTCGGCAGTGCCCAGGAGGTGAACTGGCACCTCTCCAGCCACCAGTCCACGCTCCATATTTTGGTCCGGACGGGGACTTGAACAGGCGACCCTCCGGTTCCCAACTCAAGTCCCTATGGACTGAGCTACTGCCACTTAAAGTCTAAAGTGCCCTCTTGGCAAAAGTTGGAAAACTTACTAAAACTGAGCTTCTATAAGGCAATGAATATTGCGGAGGCCGTGGCTCATCACATAAATATACACATAATCTGAGGGGACCCCTCCATTATTGACCGAACAAACAAAATGGGGGCGCTAGAGAGCTAATTTCTTATCTATTTCACAATTTTAGAGATTAAGATTGTATTTGTCTGATTTGAAGGTTTATTCTGTGAACTGATGGTGAAGTTTAGTTGTCAGAGACTGAATACATTCATCATAAACTATACAGAGTCTACTGTACTATATTGATATTGGACGGTTTAAATTACTGAAGTATTTAGCAACACAGAGACTTGTGGTCAGTGGGATGTGAGGATTCTTAAAATAACATCTGATGTGAAGCCCTGACTGTATCTGACTGAGCCTTAATGAAAGCTGTTGTCTGTATTTTTTTTTTATTAACCTTACAGTCAAACACAGTTTATTCAGCCTGTGTAGTTGAGGGGACAGGTCAAACTGATATGATGCTGATTTACAGGAGAATTCATATCAAATGGAGGATAAACCATGAACACAAACTACAGATCACCTGTAAAGCATTTTAATAAATTAATCTATCATAATTAAAACAACTGGAGACTGAGAACAAACTGATATATGGGTCTGATCACTTTTTAATGAATTGACATCATTCCAGACAGGATGTAAATGTGTCTGTGACTTCCTGCACGGACTGAAGGCTGCTGGAAACTGTCGGGAAACTGTCCGACTTCACCGCAGCTTTTTGTCACCGCCCCCCGCTGCGGCCGCCTGCTCTCGTCTACTTTCCAGGCGAGGCGCAGTTCATCTCTGACGAGCCTAATAATAATAATACTGTGGTTCAGCATTAAAGCAGCTCGACGTTACACTCGATATCTGTTGCTGTAAATCTTTACCGCACAACACGACTTAATTCACAAAAGGACACGCAATGTCTCTCATTCCTGCTACATGCTCAGCGAGTGATCAGCCTCTAGATGACGCAAACCTGCGAGCCAGTAGGTTCAATGGAGTATGTTGCCATAGTAACTGACTCAGGGTTAAACTGATGGCTTTGTGAAACTGAAAAGTCAGAATTTACCTCATCTTAGGTATACATACTCATTGTTTTCACTAAACCTGCTTTCTGAAATAAAGCCCTGCACCCTCAACTACATAGACTAAATAAATTGTGTCTGACTATAAGGTTAATATTTTCAAAGGAAGAAATATACAATAGCCTACAGCTTTCATTAAAGTCGGGGCTTCACATCTGTACAGATGTTATTTTAAGAATTCTCACATCTCTCTGATCACCAGTGATGCTAAATACTAGTCCAATGTTAATATACAATACACTATGTAGTTTATGATTAATGTGTTCAGTCTCTGACCTATAAACTTCACCATCAGTACACATGTATTCTGTTAACAGAATTAACTTTCAAATCAGAGTAACAGAACTTAAATCTCTGAAATTCAACAAAAAATAAGTTTATATAAAACATATTGAGTCAACATCAAAACCAACAGGCTGTTAGATCGGGCCAGAGCCAGGCGTTTGTTCGTATGCCCTGGGTCTTAGTCAGTGGAGTAATTGCAGCACCTCGCTCCCGCAAGATTATCCCTGTCCACTTTCATATGAGCAAGTCAGGGTGATATCGGGTCGTCCACCAATCAGAAGATCAGCAGGTCAATCCCCCCTCCTCCAATCTGCATGTCGAAGTATCCTTGAGCAAGATACTGAACCCCAAATTGCTCCCAATGATGCTTCCATCGGTGTGTGTGTTAAAAACTGAGTAGCAGATGGCACCTTGTATGGTAGTCTCAGCCACCAGTGTATGAATGTGTGTGTGAATGGGTGAATGTGACTCAGTGTAAAAAGCGCTTTGAGTGTTCAGATGACTAGAAAGGCGCTATACAAATGCAGGTCCATTACCAAGTCTGACACAAAACTAACCAGCATGCACTGTGCAGCGATCGGTGCTCGAATCTGTGCAACAAGCATATTATAAAAGACTGAAGCTGCAACAACACATCCATGATTTGGGGTGATGCCTACCTGCACCCAAGAGGCCATTGTCTACATTTCTCCGGTCAAACCTTTATCTGGAGATACCTGTATGCATCGTAACTGATCATTGTTTGCGTCAATGAAAATTAATGTTGGTTCAAGCTTGATGGAAGCATAAGCGTGATGATGTTTGTGGAGAAGAAAAGCCACCCAACAGACCATTCTTGTCTTTTACACAGATTTTATTTTGTCAATAGAAAAAGCCTCTAAGCTTTGACAGCAAATTTGCGGATGGAGTAGAGGAGGTCTTTCCTCTGCTGTTTTTTGGTCCGCAGACTCTCTTCATGCTTGTTGAGACGGCGGCGCAGAGCTCTGGTCTTCTTGGGTCTCAGATCCAGGGGCTTGTACTTCTTACCCTGTAAGAAAGTGACATAAACTTACAGTAAAGATGAAAAACGACAAGTGAAAAACAGGAAACGGTCAATCTGCAACTGTTGCAAAGATCTAGAAACATCAGACATTGGCTGAAGTATATCATACTTCTGTGTAAGTATAATATACTGAAGACTTGCAAAAAGAACAATGAGGTCAAGGGTTTTCATGCATTTTGTTTCCCAGGCAAAGAGCACAGAGCAAGGTTTTACATGTTAGATTTCAATATCTGCTGTCGCTACAGTTTACGTTGGAAAAGAACACCTGACTTTGTAGGTGGCCTGCATGGATGTATTAAGAGAACTGGACACAGTGATGAACACAGGGCCCCATTCATTCCTATGAGAGAAGCTCAGTGGTGCATGAAGCCAAGAAGGTTCAAGTGCCACATAAAATTACCAAGATGATCCGGGGATGATCAGCACTACTTCTGCTCTGTACGGCCCACACACAGCAGGCGCACTAGAAACTTATGGCGGTCAGGCGCAAGAGAATGCGATCAAGTGTCTTACTTTCACCTGCCAAATGACTAACTTCCTGTTTGGCGAACTTTCTTTATCTGACTATGGTCAGAGCAGGTATTCACATTACAGGCTTTTTAGGTATGTACACATCAGTTATGACTTTAATCAAATTAAAAAAAACATCCGTTTGGCAAAACACGAAAGCTATTAAGGTGGATTCAGTACTATCCATCACTTCCATTTTGTTTCATCTCCAAGTGCGTAACTAGCATTAGGTACATAAATTTCTTCTTGTGACCATTTTCTGAAAGGTCTTTAGGCATCATCTGTCACCTTAATCTATTCATGCATCAAGAGAATATTTTCAAACTCCTCTGGGGAAAAAAACATGTAAATGTTTAAAACAGCAGTTCCATGACAGCTGTGCTTCATGTTGCAGGAAACTATTGTTACATCTTAAGGAGCCATCGCAAGTCACTAATTGGGCCTTATTTTTAAACTGTTTAAACAGTTAACAGCCGAATCAAAATGTCTTCATCAGATTTGTTTCAGTCAATGTGAACAGTTGCGGATTATGACAAACATTTAGGTCATCTCAAGTCTCAGTCTTTTGGTAAGCAGTTGTGAATGCATCAGCAAAACATCAGCTCACAGATATCATCTTAGACAAGAGAAGCAAAAAGGAGAAGTCACATGCAGGCATGTCTTCATGTGTGATCAGTGAGGGGCTGTATTAGTACAACCCAAGTTAGTTACTTGCTCTCACCTTGTAGAACTTCCTCAGGTTCTCCTTCTGTGTCTGGTTGATTACAGTCAGGACTCTGGCGATGGATTTGCGGACAACACGGCTGCAATAAACAAACACCAAAGTCAGATGCTGTTTTAGTACAACAGATTTTGCTTTGCAGGTAAATTGGCTTCAGGAAATAAAGCTGTACTCTGTACACATTTTGATAAAAATGTGCGATTGCAATTTGAGTGGACAATATCACGATTGCGATTATAGTATAATTAGAAAAAATGGTATCATGAGTCTTTTTGCTTGATTCAGTGTTTCCCCTACATTATATTAGGGGGGCACTGACCTGACAGTTATTTTTATGGACAGACCATGTGTAAATGGCCATCAACAGACTAAGCACAGTCAAACACGCTGCTCACGCAGCAGTGCAGCACGGCACTGTACCTGCAGCAGTGCGAGCTTGTGTTGCATTCAGGCGTTGTCTAGTAAATGACAAATTCCAGCACGCCATAGCACAACACAGCAGCATGTCAAGTGGCCCGAAACCGAGCAAAATTGCTCAATTTTTCATGTGTTACTATATAGTTTGTTATGGAGTCAGTGATTTCCTCGTGACACGTAATTGTGATTGGATGTTGTTTCATGAAGCTCTGGCGGCTTTCAGTTGTCTCTTTGTCTTTAAAGTTACTCAGCTTGGCTTTCTCTCGCATGCATGCTTTGTACTTTTCTCTGTGCCGTCTCAAGTGTTGATATAGATTGGTCGTGTTGCTGCAGGACGTAATGACTTTAACGTTTAAACTTTTACACAGCACTTCTTGCTGTTCAACGTTACCGTACCTGAATCCAAAGTATCGCCATGTAATAGACGTTGCGTTTTTTTCGCCACCAACTCAGCCTGTTCATGGTTGTACTCATGCTCTTCTTCAGCGTCTATATTGGTCACTGCCGCACGCCGGGTGGTCACCTGACCATACGTGTGGCACGCACCAGGATAGCTTGTGGGCGTAATGTCAAACTCCACACACTACAGGAGAGGCAGTCACGTTCACAGGCACACACGTTAACATTTATTTACATTAAATCGCAGCATTTTATGCAGTTATGTGATCGCACAGCCTGACATTGCGATCGCGAGTAGATTATTCGAGCAGCACTACTGTACTCTAATAATTAAATTAAGTCGTCATGAAAAAAAACTGTTCTACATTAAGTTGTTTGTCTGGATATTTGTCACTGATTCAAAGGACTTGCCCATTTTAAAATACTGCCATTTGTGCTGTTTTCTTGTTCAATCTGTGGTGGCAGTTTGCAAAATGATTTATTTAATCTGGCAGGTGTAAACGTAGTAACCTTGTGCAGTTCTGAAAAAGTATTGGACAGGAAAAGGTTAATCTGCAACTGTTGTCAAGACCTATTAAGGGGTTGGCTTAAGTGTATTATACGCCAGTACTTATAACATTCAGAACAATAGGTTTGAGGCTTTTCATATATTTTGTTTTCATAAATCACAAATTGAGCCTTCTTTCTATAGTGTGAAGGTTACTGCAACAGTTTGATTGGCAACCCCAGTGAACAGCCGAATCAAAATGTCTTAATCTGAATTATTTCTGTCCATGTGAATAGTCATGGATTATGACAAACATTCAGGTCATCTCAAGTCTGTCTTTTGGCAAGCAGTTGTGAATGCATCAGTAAAACATCAGCTCACAACTATCATTTTAGACCAGAGAATCAAAGATAAAAAGGTCCCATGCAGTTATGTCCTCATGCCTACATATTTAGGGAGTGTCAGATGCAGTTTTGACACAACAGATTTTAGTTAACAAGTAAATTAGCTTCTGTAAATATAGTCATACACGATAATATCAGCACGTCAACAGTATCAGCCATTATTGGTTTTGAAATGAATCAGAATCAGCCAACATGCTTTTTCTTATTTTGAACATGCCATCACAATAAGAGTATGAATGCATAATATGATGTTAATTCCACTACAGAAGAGACTTAAAGATCACTAAAATAAGGTGGGAGAAAAAGTGGATATATTGACATCAGTATTGGCTGTTAGTCAAATGAGTTGTTACATATCAGATATTGGCAAAAAAATTCCAATGTTGTGCAACCCGACCATACACTTTTAATTAAGTAGAAATGAAAAAAAAATAAATACTATTCTTCACTGAGAGGTCAGTCTGCACATGCGTCACTGACTCAACTACACTGAACTATTTTAAAATACTGCCATTTGTACCATTTTCTTACTCAATCTGTGATGGCAGTGTGGAGTTCAGTGAATCCAAACCCAGAAGCTACAATGGTTGATTGAACCTGACAGGTGTAAAACCAGTAACTCTCTACAGTTCTGTAAGCATAACATTTATACATTTTCGTTTTTGACCTGGTTGATCACTGCGCAGGATGTTCATACCGTGGGCAGACAGAAAATGAATGATGCCCTTACAACGGCCTGCTGACTCCAACACTACCTAAGCCGGGCCGCGGTACTGACATCTAATACAGCACCCGTGTATACCACGGACAGTCATGTCAGATCTGAACCAGCCGGGGCAACTGGTAGTAAAGTCTGCCTGAGCACTGATTATTTTATATAGTACGTACATCTTTGAGAGCTTGGAAGCGGCTCCGCCGGTAACCTTGGCCACACGGAGCTGGGACAGTTCATTTTTCAGGTCGTCCAGCTGCTTGAGCAGCTCTTCCTTCTTCTTGCCCCGCAGATCTCTTGCCTTGATCTTGGCCTGGATCATGACAGAAAAACATCGGTTAGTAACTGCGCCCTACTGGTCTCACGCCACCTCAGACAGCTCCCCTCATCGACACGAGTCAGCCTAGCTATAGCAGCTCGCTATGATTCAAATTAGAAGGCAGCTAACGTTAACCTTAACGTTACTCGTCCATTTGCCTAAACACAGCTAGTTCAAACCTCCTGCTCCCAGTCGTAATAAAGACACATTGGCTGTACGTTATTTATTAATATAATATAGACTGCAATTTCAGCCAGTAGGCTGTCAACAGCCAGTCACGTTCCCTTTAGCTTATGGCTAGCAACTTTGCTTAGCGCCGTCGGTCAGTTCCTGCGCTCCACAATACAACATTTTATTCCATTCCGGTAGCAGCCTACTTATAAACACATGCAAGAATAACTACATAAGAAGCTTATGTGTACATATAACACAAATTTGATGGGGGTTATTTGAGATAAACCTTATAAAATCTTAGTTAATGAACGAGTGTTGCGCTCCTCACCATGTTCTCTCTCGCTGCCCTGTTGGAAAGGCCGGACGCACCGCGTGCTCACAAAAAGTAGCTTCCGGAGAATTTCTTCTTCGCTGGTTTTACCTTACTTTGACACCATACAAACAGCGCCACCAACAGGCGGAAAAAAGGTTCAATTAATGACTTATGATGGCTCTTCAAATCAGCTTCTCTGCAACATAAAGCATACCTGACATATAGCTACCCTTTGTACCTGATTATTTACTTTTTTTTTTGTTTGAAAATATTATCTTGATGCATGAGTAAATTGCGATGACAGATGGTGCATAAAGATGTTTTTTTCAATCAGAATCAGAATACTTATTTAATACTTTACCAATCAGAAAATTTACCATTCAGAATATTAGAATATTACCACAAGGGAAAATACGTGTACTTAAAAGCACCGATTATGGCACTTTAAATTAAAAAAAGGAAATTATGGTCCACAGTGAATCTCCCTAAATATCTGTTATCTGTTATGTTAAGCAGATGCTGTTTTTATTTGATAAATGACATGACTGATGTTTACATACCTAAAAAGCCAGTAATGTGAATAACCACTCTGACCCTGGCCAGATAAAGGTTCAGACATCTGACAGCTGCAACATTTTTCTTCAGATGTCTTACATAGGAAGACTGGAGTCTGTGTAAATGTAGTGAATATGACAGTGTGACTGTGCTGATCACACGTTAAGCGTTCTTTTCCAACATTTAATGTAGCGACAGCAGTTATTGAAATCTTAACATGTAAAGCCTTGCTCTGTGCTCTCTGCTTTGGAAAACAAAATACATGAAAGTCACTGACCTCATTGTTCTTTTTAAATGTCTTCAGTATATTATACTAAAACTGATGTATAATATGAATATCAAACCTTTCTAGATCTTGATAGCAGTTGCAGAGTAACCTTTTCCTCTCCTTCACTTTTGTCAGTTAACATTCTGACAAAATTGGCTATATTATTTCAGTTCTATTAGGGGAGGCAGTCCATAGGGACTTGGGTTGGGAACCGGAGGGTCGCCTGTTCGAGTCCCCGTTTGGACCAAATATGGAGCGTGGACTGGTGGCTGGAGAGGTGCCAATTCACCTCCTGGGCACTGCCGAGTTGCCCTTGAGCAAGGCACCGAACCCCCCAACCGCTCGGGGAGCCTGACCAAGGGCAGCCCCCTCACTCTGACATCTCTCCACTTTGTGCATGTATAGGTCCTGTTTGTGCATGTGTGTGTCTTTCGGACCTGTGTGTAATTGACAAGCAAGAGTGAAAACATTGAATTTCCCCTCAGGGGGATTAATAAAGGAAATAAACTTCTACTGAAAATTAGTTTAATTTTTTTCAGGGTAAGAAGTACAAGCCCCTGGATCTGAGACCCAAAAAGACTAGAGCGCTGCACCGCCATCTCAACAAGCTCAAAGAGTGTCTGTGGTCCAAGAAACAGCAGAGGAAAGGCCTCCTCTACCCCATCTGCACAGTCAAAGCTTAGAGGCTTTAACTAGTAAGGGATGTGCCCAAGAACCAAATGGTTACTCTGGCTGAGTTCCAGAGATCCTGTGTGAAGATGGAAGAAACCAGAAGGACAACCATAAATGCAACATTCCACCAAACTTAGCTTTACAGCAGAGTGTCCAGGCAGAGGCCTCTCCAGAAAGAGGCATGAGAATCTGCTTTGAGACGAAACAAGATTCTCAACAAACAAGATTTATTAAGCCTCAGTTCTAAGCGTCATGTCTGGAGGAAACCAGGCACCGCTCAGCAGCTGCCCAGTACCATCCCAACGGTAAAGCATGGTGGTGGCAGTATCATGCTATGAGTGTGTTCTTCAGCAGCAGGGACTGGGGGTCTGGTCAGGGCTGGGGGAAAGCCTGGGCCCAAGGCTCAACTTCCAACAGGACAACGACCCTATGCATGCAGCCAAGACAACGCAGGAGTGGGTGAGAGAACTGAAAATGGCCGTTCACTACCAGTCCCCATCCAACCTGACTGAGCTTGGGAGGATCTGCAGAGAAGCATGGCAGAAAATCAAATCCAGGTGTTAAAAGCTTGTCGCTTCAAAGACTCCAGCCTGTGATCGCTGCCACATATGCTACTACTAAACAGCTTCTGAGTCAAGGGTCTGGATACTTTATGTTGATAGGATATTTCGGAATAATCTTTTAAATGAATTTGCAAAAACAATCTACGGTTCTGTTTTTGCTTTGTGATTACACATTACTGAGAGAAGACTACTGAGTGGAAAAATAAATATACATGTTTTCAGCATCAGGCTGCAATTAAACAGTAAGAAAGTTAAGTGGTCTAAATGCTCTGAGACTTACAACATGAGAAAATGCATGTTCATAGTTTATTCTCTATATTTTGCAATTTAAGTTTTTTACCCAAATTGAAAACCAAACAGGATTTAGGCAACATTATCAGCAATAAACACAAAAACTGAAATGGTCTGATACTGTATTGAGAAAAATATGTCTTGATAAAACATGAACAAATGTGTTATTAGAATAAATAAAATCAGCCCCGTCATTGTCTGTCCGGGGTGTACCCTGCATCTCACCCAGCATCATCTGGGATCAGCTCCAACTCCCCTGCGACCCTCTAAAGCACAAGCAGGTATAGCTACTGAATGGATGGACTGTGTATAACAGAACATGGAAACATTTGCTTTGCCAGAAAAACACAGGATTTGGATTCAGAGGGCATGATTTAACCATTTCAGATTTATTATTAATAAATGTGGGAAAAGGAAATCTGTGTAGTGGCAGCAGTTGTTAAATCATAAAAAGCAAAAGACAGAAAAGCTGTAGTGATTGTACAGCTGTATGTCAGGGTTTAACACAGCAAAATTAATCAGGTTAAAAAGTGCGTTCATTGTTTCTTTTGATTCTCATGGAGATAGATATATTACCCAGCAGAATGTGGGTGACTACATCAGTCTGCTACCTGTCATTCGTAACACATGATGACAGCTCTGCATTTAAAAATGTACTCCTGCATCCCTATATACAGATAATGTACTCAGCAGTTACAACTTCAAATGTCAGTAAAACAACAATCACACCTTAAATACAGTTTCCTGTGATTTATAATCTTATGCAGACAGCAGCCCCATGGATTTCTACTTCATATTAGTGGAATGAATAAATACAAATGCCTTTAGAAATGAAGAGAACTGTAAAAGACCGACCAGGCTGCTTTAGGGACTCAACAATGCGGTTTAACAGCAAACATGCAATTTCCCTGGGCTTCCATCTGATGTAAAAAATAAACCTCATCATGTTCAGTCAGTGAGTGACATCACACTGAGGAAGAGGGATAGTGATGGGCAGTGGGACTCAGTGACAACCCGAGGCAGAAACACATACGGGTTCTGTTCTATGATGATGATGATGATGATGATGATGATGATGATGATAAATACTGCAAACCGTTCACATCAAACCATTTATATCCACTGATTTGTAAAGTTCTCAATGCATACAGTATGTACAGATTTCTATATATAAATAGACACGTGGAATGTACTTTCATTTACATTAGCAAAGGCAGATAAAGGTAGAGCATGTCCTCCAGTTATCATTTACATAGCATTCACTTATTTTATCACATATATTATCCAAATGGACAACTGCAGGCTAAATCATTCAGATTGGTGCTTAAGCACCATCTGTGCATACAGATTGCATCAGCTGTGGTAGCCATTTTTGTTCCTCCAGTAGCAGCAATTGAGAAAAGAGACTTTTTGTTTTTTACCCTGACCTGAGCCTCCAATGCAGCACTTCACAGCATTGTATATACGATCCCACAACAGGCTCTACTTGTCAAATGTTTTTTAACTTATAGGTGGTTTAGGTTAGGGGCATGGTTACATTTGGGTCTACCTATCCAGGTAACAGAAGGATTAGAGAGCAAGGTCTGCTGGGAGGCTCAACCCATAGTAATAACAGTCCAATGGCCAAGCAGTTAGGCTTTGATACCCATTTAAATGAGCTGTTGAACTACTGTCCAGCCGATTTCAGTATATATTGTATGTTAGCGGACAGGCCACCATTACATACAGAGAGCACTGATATACAGTATGTCCCTAATATGTTCCTTGGTCCCAATTCTTTATTAACCAAATTTAAAGGATCCTTATTAGAAGAAAACTTTACTTGCAAAATGACCATTTGTATATCAGTTACTCACCCCGTGCTTCCCTAAATTTGAGAAGAAAAATTCATCTTGCATGCCTTCATGGTAGACAGAGAATCCAAAAAAGGGGAACATTCTTTATGAATTGAAGTAAATGCTTTAACAACAAAACAGTATCAAACATCTGTTCACAAACTCTCACACTACTCGTTCAGTATAATCTCTAACAGTCTCATTTATCCACTCATACGCTCAAACACATGTATCTTTGCTCAAACTATTTAAAACACATCAGTACAGTCTCATGCATGGCCGGTAAACATGCCTGGGCACATGCATGCATTTGATCCCTGCTCAAGAAAAGCTCAATATGCGTGAGTGTGCCCAGGCACGCTCAGGGCACGCTCCTCATAGGCAGAAAGCATTTTTTATTTTAACATTTTTTGTGAAAACGCATGTGTTTAAGAAGTACTGGGCACACAACTGAAAAATTAGACTTATACTGCATGAGTTGTGTGAACTTGTAAACTGATGTTTTGATATAGTTTGGTTATTGTTAAATATGGTCCCCAATGACTTCAGTTTATGAAGAATGTTCTTTTTTGGATTCTCTGTTCACCGTGGAGGCTAATGAGAAAAATAAAGTAATTTCCGCAAATCCAAGGTAACGCACGGTGAGTAACTGATAAACAAATTATCATTTTGTGGGTCAAGTAAGCTTTTATCAAAAATGTTTATTTGTATGTGACTATATATATATATATATATATATATATATATACATACACACACACATATATCTATCTATACATATATATATATATATATATATGTATATGCCGACATTTTGTTAATAGATATTTTTTTTATGTATTTACTATGCAGTAACACTAGTATTGACCTTAAAAAATTAGTACCAGTTGGGCTTTAGCTCAGACCATCATGGTGGTGATTTCAGTGATGGTGTGTAAAGAAATGTGATGAAAATGTCATTTTAACAAGAAATGATAGCAAGGAAGTTCCAATAAAAGATCCACACTGAACTTAATTTGGATTTAAAATGCAACACAGTTCATCATGACTAATCAAAAATCACCCATCACAAAGGATAAAATGTCAGCATTCTCATTTCTTAAGGACATTTTGGACTTTGGGGGACAGAAATCCAGCCTGGATTCCCTGATCGTTCAAGGAGCTTTATAAAGTAGTCTTATACTATGTGCATTCTTTGGCCATTAGAACACAGAGGAAACTCATTTACTGCTGTACCATTAAAGAAAATGGGTGATGACATTTTTAAGGACAAACTCAGAAAAAGGGCCTCAAACTGTACATGTAGACAAATTTAGATCCTTTGACACAAATATCAACAATTTATGTCCACCTGGTAGGTACTGTTAACTAAACTCTCGCTGATACTGATAGTGAAGCCAGTTCAGCTTCGGTAACCTGTAGTGATCATTAAATGACCTCTGAGATTTCAAATAAAAGATTAACCAAGTGACAGGCTAAAAGATCCTTCAGCAAACAAAGGCTGCACTATCTGTCCAGTGAAGACAGGCACACCAAGTTACATTGTTTTTGTTCCCACAAAAACAAATAGGACTTGTGTGGTTTGAATTTGGGTAGAGATGAGGCAGCTCCTAAGACAACAGTCAGGTCAGTCTGTTATTTCTCTCTGATGTGTCTCATTTTCTGACATGTTCACTCACCTCCTACTGTTTTCACAAAATAGAAAACATCAAATCTGTGTTGTGTCAGGAAGGAAAAATGAGACATTACCTCAAGTGTGATGATGTGTTTCAGTTTGCCCTGTATAACATATGGTCTGCCTACCATCTGCCTGCTGACAAGGAAATAATGTCATTTAAAAATCAGCAGCTGATTATGAACATACTGTGCAGCCCTTCTCTGTCCCAACAGAGCAGAAAACTACAGTCCTTCCCACACAGAGCCAGAGAAAACTGTGGAAGGCTGTTCAAGGTTTAAAGCTAGAGTTCTCCTCAATGATGGGAGCCACAGCGGAAGGACTTCTTCCTCCTGGAGGTGGACCATTGGTTCCATTGCTTTAACTCTTTCTGCTGCTCATCAACTCCAGTGAGTCGAGGTGCCTGAGACTGAAGGGCGGATGGCACCCTTTGGAGAAGGCTTGGATCCAAACCAGGACATCTAGAACACAAGACACAGCAGTCAGTCAGCAGACTGACTGACTTAGCAAAGCTTAGGCTAGTGAGACGTTTGAACACAGAGTTTTAGAGCTTAATGGCCACTTGAAAATGACAGTTTGAGGGGATGAGCTGAGAGGTCACTTTTTTTTTCTCTCCTTCATTTTTTTATTTCATTTTGTATAGACCGAATCACAGACTAAGTTACGATAAAAATAGCTTAACATGTCTCATATCAAACACAGGCCCCTGCATTGAATCAAAACAAAATCATATCGTGGCACACTTTGTAATATCCACAAATATTGTATCGTTGTCCAAAGAATTAACATAATGTCGTATTCCAAAGAAACTTTGGGCAGAATACAAGAAGCTAGGTTTGCTCATATGAGGGATCCTAGTTGGATTAACCAAACTATTTTAACTGCCCTGTGTTTTAATTTGATGCATGTCATCTGTTCATAAAGACGTGCATGTTTGTGAAATGTGATCATTAGCATAATCGCCATCCCTAAACTATCTTATAAGACCTCCTTGTGCACAGGCTGGTAAATCGAAAGCTATGCCTTCTGGCTCAGCTCTCTCTTCACCACTACAGTGTGGCACATTGTCTGCACTGATGCAGGTGCTGCGCCAAACCATCGCACTGTATTTTCTGCAATGTCGTTGTGACGGCTGGTATTGTTTTTTACCTGTGCATTACGTGTGTGTGTGTACCCCTTAAGAACAAATCTTTTCAAACGAGTGTTTCTTGCCTAATGCCCATTATGAGCAATGGTGTTAAGATGAAAATATCTCGATCTTGACCAATCATTCCTCTCAGGTTTGATAATTGCACCACTAATTCCAAGTGTCACTTAGTAGATGTTTGAGACTTTTCCACCCTGATAGGTTTCAGGCACAAAGCCTTGGTGGTCTTTCAAATCTCTACTGAAATATTCAGGATGTCTTATGGACCTTTTCCACTGTCACTTTTGGCCGTGCTGAGTCAAGCCAAGCCATCCTGATTTGCGTTTCCATTATCAATTTAGAGATGCCTAGCCACGGGAAGCTGCACCAGAGATGGACCTTCTCCGGAGTAGGTCCAAAAGCCGACCACCCTCCTTCAAGTGGGTAGCGGTGATGGCTCACCAACCGCAGCCAACCTCCAACAACCCTGTTTTTCCCCCTCAAACAAGCCTGTGTGTTGCAAGATTCTACTCACCTGTCTGCAGGAGACCAGAGAGAAAGGCATTTTTAAAAGTCAGCTCTCAGTGATTTTGTAGCTTCTAACTGAATCTCTGCTGTTTGGAGTTTAGTTTCTTTCCTGTATCCTGTTTTTACTTTAGATATCTGCTTTACTTTACTGTTTCATGTTCAGCTATCAGCCGTAATAGAAGTCGTGTGAAGTTGCTGCTCGAAAACTCAACATTTCCTTATTTTGCTGCTTCACAATAAAAGTTTTTATGTTACAAAATAATGGGACTTTTATCGTGAAGAATCTATAGGTAATTAAATGTCTTTATCACTGAATTTGTGGAACTTTGTTGGTAGCTTTTCTTCAATAAAGGCAAGTCTAATGATACCGCAGGGAGTAAAAGCAGAAACAGCCACAGTGAGATGTTAGATAAAGAGCTGCAGACAACAGGCTCTCACTGCACCTCTGCAAACAGCTCATCTCTAACAGGTAAACTTCTTTAACCTGCCCTGCTGTGGAAGAACACATCCAGCAAAAATAACCGTAGATCAGCCCAATGCTTTTAAACGTCATCAATTGAAGACACACCTTCAAGCAGGTAGCCCTGTTGTAATGGAAATGCAAATCACTGCTGAGCTGGGCTGATGACCCAAACCAAACCAAACCAAACCAAACCAAACCAAGCCAAAACAGCCCATGACTGTCAAAAAGGGGTATTAGAGCAGTGGTCTGTTTGAAGTTCAACACTGAATACCAACCTTGTACTCCAGAGTTTGTTTCAACATGTCCTCTTCCTCACGAGTGAAATTCAGCAGCACAGATACAGCTCGTATTAGCTGGTATGCCTGACAGAGTGAGACACACACGTTCAGACTGGGTTTGTAACAGAACCAGGGCTAATAATTTAGTCACTCAATACTAGGCAACCCTTATTTTAGCCTGTTGAATTAATTGCTATAATTAGCATGGAGGACTTACCTCAGCCTCTCTGGATGACATAAATTTGAGCACAACGTGTTTGAGATACTCAAAGTTGATTTCTCTTGAGTCGTTGAGGTCTGAGGTGTTGGTTACTGTGGTGTTGGAGGTGGGGGGGCTCTGCATGGATGCAGGTGGGGGGTCCGGACAAACCTTCTCTTGTTTTTCTGTTCGGTTTTCTGGAACCTTCTCCTTCCCTTCAGCTTCTGGCTCAGACTTTAGCTTCTACAGAGCACAGAGAATGAAACGTTAATAACTAACTAATAAACACTCACTGCATTAAGAAAGGAGCCTTGAGCTTAAATCATTTAAATGCATTGTTTCCCTCAATAATCTACCCTAAATTCTAATATTTCCTGAAAAATGATTCGAAAGAAAAACTGAAGTATTCCGGCCCTTAACTCAGTACTTCATTGAGGCACCCATGGCAAAGTTCTTTATTTGAAGTTTCTACCTGTCAGACCTATTTTTCAATGTCAGTGAGTCACATGCAACATTTACATTGTATTTATGCTGGAATTACTTCAGCTGGTGTCACTGCACTTGCTGAGAATTTGCATTCATAGCAGCTTTTGCTTGACATTACGCTTAAAGGGGCAGTTGAGCCCAAAATCAAAAATACATATTTCTCCTCTTACCTGTAGTTAGTGCTATTAATATCAATCAAGATAGTTTTGTTGTGAGTTGCCGAGTGTAATCTGGAGAATGGCATCCATACTTCTTTGCCATCTGGTTTAAAGGGACATTTCAGCCCAATATTTAAAATACACATTTTTTCTCTCACCTGCGGTGCTTTTTATCAATCTAAATGGTTTTGGTGTGAGTTGCAGATTTCTGTCCTAGAGACGTCTACCATCAGCAAGTCGGCAAGTCTAAAAGCTGCTGATCTGATCAGTGACAATGATGATTCAGTATAGTGACTTCACTTTGAAAATGTGTTGATAAAGATTCTTTGGTACATGTAATTAACAGCTGTACCCCGGATCCCACAGCTTCATGATGTTTTGCTTAAGTGAGACGAACAGAGTGGAGTAGCTCCTTTACCAACAAATGTTTAGTTTGCAGACATATTGTCGAAAAAAAAAGAGTGTGTCTCACCAGTTCCTTCTGCAGAGTCCTCTTTAGTTCTGCCAGTCTCTGCTGCAGCTGCTTGATGGTCTGCAAAACAATGTCAGTGTGTTTTATGTGTGTTGATAGGTGTAACTGCTGCTATGTATGTATCTGCAGAATGCATCTGCTTTCAGCAGAAATTAATGTTTTATTCAAAGCTAGAAGAACAGAATGGGAGGATAAAGGTATCTGACCCTGTTCTTGTCACTGAGCTGCTGCTCCAGCTCTCTGTTGACCTTCTGAATGTGATCCAGATCATCCACTGTCACACTGCCGTTCTGATCCTCCTCACACACTTCAGGGCTGTGAAGCTGCTCTGTCAAGGTTTCCACCTCAACCTCCAGGTATGAGATCTGGGCAGCACACATCAGACCACACTGATCATTAATCCATGTTACATTAGTGACAGTTGCCTCTTTGGAGAAGCAGTAGCAGAAAAAAGATTATGAGACATGAGACTATCAGAATTCCATTAAACTTAAAATTAAAAGCCCAGGCTTCTATTTACTTCAATCACTGAACTCAACCAGT
This sequence comes from Epinephelus moara, assembly GCF_006386435.1. Classification (NCBI taxonomy): domain Eukaryota; kingdom Metazoa; phylum Chordata; class Actinopteri; order Perciformes; family Serranidae; genus Epinephelus; species Epinephelus moara. Next base: position 4,642,531 of record NC_065513.1, read on the forward strand.
CTAAATTTGAGACGGGTGTTTAGTTCCTTTAGCACAAAACTGTGGGTGAGCAAATGGAAATATATTATCAACATGTTTATTTAAACAAGTATAAACCATACCCAACAACACAGTGCAGTAAGAACAGAAAATACTGTTTGACGAACAAAGTTAGCATACAGTAAACAATTGATTTCACTCGACAATATTCACGACTTGGATTAATTTTCATAATAAACTCTTTTGATTCTTTTGATCAGCAGATCCTTACAGACTAAAGAATTATAAATAATTAAGGAACAGATGCATATTTAGAATTAATGGCTGCTTCAAAGGTAGGTAGTCACCTCTTTTTATTTTATTTTATTTATTTATTTTTACCATGTTAATACATCTAAATTAATTATACTATGGTGCTCATGTTTTCAGTAAAATGAACTGAATGATTAAATTGTGGAGAATCTATCCAAGCTAACCATGTGTAGCTAGGGCTGTGCGATATGACGATATATATCGGGTGACGAGTAGGGCTGTAGTCAACCAAAGAAAATCTTGGTCGACTAACGTCGCACATAATCTTCAACTAATCAATTAGTCGTGGGGAAAAAAATCTGCATATTATTTTTACTTCTGTGGTGGTGTCTGTCCCTCTGCAGTTACACCTCCAAACCACTAGTCAGCGGTGGAGGACTGTGTTAAGTTCTGTAAAGTTTAGTTCAAATCAAACTTTATTTATATAGTTGATTAAAAACTCACATTAAACACACATTAAACATGGCTTAATAGAGACTATTTCAAACACAACTACGCAAATTGGCTTCACTATAAATCGCAGAACTGACAGACAAACACTTCGTCTTTATCTGAACACATTTCCCCCACCAATACAACACGCTAACGTTATTAGCATTAGCCTATGGCATTTTACGTTGTATAAACTAGCCTAGCGTCTAGCGATCTTTTCCTCTTCTCATATAAAACCAGGGACAAAGCAGCATCTAACAAAGGTAACAGCACTCAATGTGGCTCCATTACAACTCACAACATTCACCGACAAAACAACTGTCTTATACTAAACACGTTTTCAAAGCAAATACAACATGCTAACGTTATTAGCGCCAGCCTATGGCATTTTACATGGTATACATTAGCCTAGCGACGAGCGGAGTAGTATACAGAAACACGCAGGAGGTCTGCGTCACCGCGACGCTGAGCGTGATGGTGGTCCAACTTTCTGTCAACAACAGGGGTGTTTTGAAAACACCCCCATTTTCACAGGTAACTTAGCCTGTCCCCCCGCCGCAGGAAATAATGGATTAATCCTTGAAAGCTATTGATGTAGCACTTTTCTCCTTATGAAAGTAACACGGCGATTCTTCGACTAATGAGAATTTGGTTGGATGAGAGCATAGCGACCAAATAATCGATTAGTCGACCACAAGACTACAGCCCTAGTGACGAGAGATAAAAATGTCTATCGTTTCATATTTTGCTCTATCGTTTATATCGTTGTGACACAAATTACACTTTTTACGGCAATATTTTTCGTCATTTGGGGAACTTTTTATTCATTGGATTAAAATGTGCTATATCGTGATATGTATCGTTATCGGGATATGAAATGATCTATATCGTGATATGAGATTTTGGGGGGTGCTGTGGCCGTGCTGCCTGCTCTCTCCGGTTTTACGCCAGGCTAAGCTCCTTTCAAAGACTCCTTGCAAAGCATTCCTCCGGGGTTTTTTGTCGGACCTAATTGTATTGCGGTGTTGCACAGCGGCGACCAGATCTTTGCTCTCAAACCACAAAACAATGTGATGGCACAACAGTCTCCTTCAGTACATTATTCTATGCTTTCTTTTGATTTTCACATTGGCTAGTCATCCAGTTTAATTTGTGTTCTGATTAAATCGGAACCGTTGAAACAAGTTGTAGGAAGCCTCTACAAGTAATTGGTTGCTGGCAGACACTCTGTGCTGCAATAAAATGGTTAATCAGCAGTGCCGTGCACTGTAGAGCCGATGCACTGCTGGTTCTGCCGGCCTGAATAGAACATAATGTCTACTGTTGTGTACAGCATTTATTAGTCTCGCCACCAGACAATCAGAGATCTCCGCCTTCTGATAGTCTGGGGACACTCCTTTCTAAAGTGTGTTTAACACACCGGCGAAAACGGCCGGCAACAAAGCAACGCCTCTTGCATTTTTGAANTATAGACACAGCTAACGGCTAACAGGGCTAACAGCTAACGGTTAGCCCAGCTAAACGTGCACACAGAAATAGTAATGTTTGTTCAATCATTGTGTTTATAGACTTTACAAACATCGGAATAGTACAAACGGTGATACAGTGATGTGAAAAATGTGATATATAGGCTATATATTTATAGCTAAAAGCTCTGCTGGTTTTCTACCCGGAAGTATTTGTAAACAACAAGGCGATTCCCTCTATAGTCCGGCCGGACGGATGAGTCGTGGCCTTGTAAAAGATTATGTTTGTTTCTTTTCGTTGGCGAGAATGTGTCGCCGCAAACGCGACAAACATCCACTAACTTTGACGGCGTTTTCTGCGAGCGCGGCTGAGCCATTTTGTACCGCTACACGTGTTTCTAGTGGGACTATGTTTACAAGCACAAGAGTTCAGCGAGCCACCGAAGGACCGCCCTGCAGATTTACTATTGGTTCTGAAACGTAGGGAGTTTTTTAAACTCTGAAATTGTATCCGCCCATCTAAACACAAAATCAGGGAGAAAGACATCAGTCTTTAGTTAAGCAAAGCGTCTAAAGACTGACTTGTGAGTCTAGCATTTATAGACTGAGCTGAGTAGTGATGCATGGGTCGACCCGTAACCCTAAGCTACAAGTTAGAGGGAATAGTGATAAAGTGGTAAAACTTGGCATTGATCCACAGCCTCGGATGGATGAGCTCAAGCGTGCTGTGCGCACAGGCTCAGTTGGTAGGTGATACTATATTTTCACATTTTTAACAATGCAATTTTAAAAGTTTTGATTTTTATTGATAACCTACATTTACCAATGACAAAAAGACTACATTTAGCACCAAAAAATTATGTTTAAAAAAAAAAAAAAGCAGTAAATAAGCACCCGCCTAGTAAGAATGGCTCAGCGTTTAATTGGGGCTCGACTTTTATTTGAAGTCCTATGGTAAATCAATATATAAATAAGATCAGAGCAAACTGATGGTGGCACATACAAAGAGAAAAAAGAACAATTACATGCATAAAAAACAAAAAATAATTACAGTACTGAAGGTGTGCAAAACATTGGATTAGTGGTGGGCGATAAAACGATAACATATCGTCTCGCGATAAACACTTATGCGCCGTCGATAATGTTACTGTATTGTGTTGGGGGAAAAAACACGAGGAAAGCCATGCAAGTTACCCTCGGAGTCGGGCTGTGCAAGGTTGGTTGCACGAACACACTCGCTCCCTGGTAACCTAGCAACGGTGTCACGCAAACAGCTAACAATGTCAGGTTTGGTCGCGCCATCCTCGTGTGAACACAAGGTCCGCTTATTAGCCGCGACTTTGGGCTTGCTCTTTTGTAAAGTCGCTTACAAATATTGGTAGTTGCGGGTTGCGTTTTTTTGGGCTTGTTTCTAAAGTGGAGTTGCTTATTTGGGCTTGCTCTCTAAACGTTGCCTTTCTCTATATATATCCGTCTAATAAGTTATTGAAACGCATGATAGTATGTCGGGCTGCAAGATGTTTCCACAGCTCCGCTCCCTCCGCCCCTCTCCTTCTCTGCATACACACAGGTGACGGTCAGTCAATGAGACTTTTCACATTTAAACTGCGTGATTAACTATTTCACTAACAAGTGGGCGAAATATGGAAAGAATACAATAAAGATTTGTAGAAAGAGAGAGGATTAAAAGATTAGACTTCAAGAGGGGGACGATACAAAAGCAGTGTGCAGATTCAGATTTTGTGGGATATCATTCAGATATTGTCCAGCATACCAGCACTGTTACAGTGAAAGTAAAATGGCTTGTTATATGCAACTTCTTTACTTTCATTTTCATTCATTCATTTATTCTTTCCACTTTTTTGGTCGGCTAGTTGGTTTGGTAGAGTTCAAGGGCAGTAAATATAATGTATTGTAAAGTAATTTTGGTTGCTGGTCCTGGTTGCTTGTTTCGCTCCCAAGATCTGGCAACACTGAACACAACACAGCGTGGAGTGAGTAGCAAGAATGAGTGCGGATAGCGAGGAAATAGTCGAGTAGTAGTTTTTATACCATCTTGTGTATGTTCATTTATATGAGTGTTTTCTAATGGTTGTGTTGACATTACATTTACCTCCATGTGCCTTGACTGATGACTGTGATTGAAATCAAAAGAAAGATATTGAGTTTAAAATAAATGTGTTAAAATTTATTTATTTTCTCCTGGTCCTTATTTCAAATAGGTTATTAAAAAAATTACCGATAATTATCGTTATCAATCAATATGAACCAGCTATATCGTGATATACTTTTCAGCCGTATCGCCCACCCCTAAGTACAACACACAAGACATTATAAAGAATTATTTAATTCTTTAAGGTCAAACTTTAGTTAAATATCCAATGGGATAAATCATGTCCTGCGAAAAAACCCTTAAAACTACAACTTATCAACACACTTATATTGTTTCTTGTATTTATATGTAAGAAAAAAATTATGATTTATAAAATATTTCAATCTGCTTTTATTTTTTTAACTTCTTAACTTTCCCACCGTCAGAAAACAGCCTTGTCCCAGACAAGAATTTACAACTTAAATACCTAAAAAATGTGTTCAAAGCCTTCAAAATCTAAACCTAACAGTATGTACTGACACCATAATTGTAAAAATGTTTTGCTATAATCCTCTTTGTTTTAAAATATATCTTTTTGTAAAAATGTTGGCCCTTTTAAGATGAGTCCCAGAACTCATCAGACTCCATCAGAAAATCAAGTATAAAAGGAGTCAGCTATATCACAAGGACTCCTGTCTCACTTTCTGGTTTCCAAGTGCTGGTAAGCCTTTTATTTTATGATAAATTCATTAAATAATATTGCTAACAGGTGTGTCTCAACCATAACAGCTCAACTCTGTGGCCCTTCTATATCCAAACTAAATAAGAATCATGGTTTAAAAATTAGTATTTTGATTAGAATTAAGAGAACTCTTAGCAACTTTGACAAATAAATATATAACGTTTTGTCAACTCCGTAAAACACCAACTCTGTCAGATCTTGCCTCTGACATCCATCATGTGCTATTAAGAAAAAATTAAGTCACTGGGAGTATGTCCCAGTACAAGGTTTAATAGTCAAGACTTTGATCTTTTAAAATATATTTTCCTGTCTAACTGAAGAGTAAAAATCAACCCCCCCCTTGAGTAAGGTTTTGTCCCAATTCTCAAGAATGAGTGTAAAATATGAAATACTGGTCTTCCCTGGATATAGTTGTTGTGATGGAAAATGCAATAGAGATGAAAGTTTGGTGACTTGTTGACTTCTGGGTAGTAGTTGAATAAAACAACAATTACAGGAGAAACATTGATTGGACTTTAATCCCTAAAAGCTTACTAATAGTGCTTGCTGCATCAGTATTCTAAGTACCAAACAAGAGCATATACAGTGGTGTGAAAAAGTGTTTGCCCCCTTCCTGATTTCTTACTTTTTTGCATGTTTTCCACACTTAAATGTTTCAGATCATCAAACAAATTTAAACATTAGTCAAAGATAACACAAGTAAACACAAAATGCAGTTTTTAAATGAAGGGTTTTATTAATGAGGAAGAAAAAAATCCAAAGCTACATGGCCCTGTGTGAAAAAGTGTTTGCCCCC
>NC_065513.1:4649240-4680043 GCF_006386435.1 Epinephelus moara
CTTTGGATTTTTTTCTTCCTCATTAATAAAACCCTTCATTTAAAAACTGCATTTTGTGTTTACTTGTGTTATGTTTGACTAATGTTTAAATTTGTTTGATGATCTGAAACATTTAAGTGTGGAAAACATGCAAAAAAGTAAGAAATCAGGAAGGGGGCAAACACTTTTTCACACCACTGTATGTATGTAGGTTTTTCTGACTGACCCGTGCCTGGCAGCTATCCAGCTGCTGTGTTTGGTTGAGCAGCTCCTCCCTCAGGCTGCTCAGCTGGGAGTCTTTGTCCAGTTCCATCTGTTCGAGTTGGGCTTGCTGTTGCTGTACCTCCTCCTGCAGCTGGACCAGCGATGCCTGCCGTTGCTGCACCTCTGCAACACAGACAAACATACGTTTTTTTCCTGCCAAAAATCACGCAGTGTAGGTGAACTAAATCAACAATTTTGAAGAAAATTTGCAACCTTTGTATTTATTTCAAAAATTCCAAATACAAAATATTAAATAATACAGCTCATGATTTTAGCAATGCTTGTAACTGCAGTTAAGGCTCAAATGCCACTACCACTCTTTTAGATCAAAGATGTTAACAGCCCGCAAAGTAAGACCGTCATGTAACCTTCATATTAAATCTCTCCACACGTTCTGTTCTTTTCTGTCATTTTACCTTTAGAATAAAATGCATATTTACTTGGAATCTCTTCACCAAGGCCTCCATCAGAAACTAATCACATCACATTTCTCGTCATGGTGGTGAACCACACACTGTATGGACCACATCTGATTTGTAATAAAATGGTAAGCAGATATTTGGTCCAACCCTGGTTTACCATTTTAAGAAATGAAAAACTGTTACACGGGGAGGAAATACTTGAACTCATCAAGGGGACCTATTTGTTTAAAGGATTTGAAATGTGTGTGTGCATACCATTCTGGAGTGTTTTGATGTCTTCTTCTTTCAGTGCTAACTTTTCAGTGACATTGGACAGCTCCTCCTGTGAGGTCTGTAGAGATGTGGTCAGCTCTCCAACCTGACAACAAGCAAAGGCAAACACTTTTCATTACACAGTACATGATTTCATATGCAGGAGGACAACCAGCTCTGAATTTCTTTGACATTGTCTTATAATCTGTGGGTGATCAAATGAAGGTACAGTCTGCTGCTTAATGACTCTCCTGTCCCTCCACGGGAAAACAAGTGTTTGCATCTGGTCCAGAGGGAGACTGCTACATCATTTAAGGGGGACCTCATATGTTTGCTGTTATAACGATTACCGGTAAAATGATAAACCGCGGCAAAATTCCCAAAGGTTAGTATTACCATTTCAAATTTTAATTATCATTAAAACCGTGTTTGATTACCGCACTTTCGAAAAACTCACAGTGATACTGTTCATTGCCTGGAAAAGCAGCAGCAGTCCCTAAGACACAGGCGCGCACGCGCAGTTTGCAATGTTTGGCCTCTGAAAACATAGTGGAAGGCACCCGCACGGACAGTGTTCTGGAGATTTTTTCCCCCCTCTAAAAGGACAGTCTGAATTCTGGAAGTATTTTGGGTTTTATAAGGATGCTGAGGGGAAACTAATTGAAGATAGTCACCCTGTCTGCAGAAAAAAAGTCTCTGCGAAGGGGGGTAACACTTGAAATTTGATGAGCCATCTCCGTGACCAACACCCACAACTATACAGCGAGTGTACCTGTGCCTGGTTCACACTTCACGACTTTTCTGCCTGTTCTGAAAGTCACTATGTCACATTACACGATTGTGGAGTCATAAAATCGTGCCATGACTTGGCCGACAGACATGACACACTACACGATGGTACACACCAATTATCCCCGGTCGTCTTTCACGATGTGTGTGATGTCATCGGGTTATTCTTGTCCCATTTTTATTACTTTTACTATCAGTCACTGTGTCTGTTCACGTGCCAGCCGAAATGTTGTTGTAGTAACGTAAAAAGCACCAGCAGACAGCAGGAGCTACATTTGAAGTACCGTACGCAAACATACAAGTCACTGAATCCTCCACAACCAAGTTCCTACAAACGTTTCACAATAAAAGCCGATTTAGAAAATGGAGGGATTCTCTCAGCCGAGGTTATAAGGGGCTTTTAATTTGAAACAAATTCAGGAAGTGTTGTGTTTGAAATGACAGTGCGATGAATTAACTTTATCAAGGCAAGGGGAGCGGATAAAGAGTAAAAATATAAAGATACAGAGGGATTAATAAATATAAAAATTGCAGTTGTGGTGAGTAAAAGCCCCACCACTATTTTTTAATTTTCTTACTTTATGTCTGTCTCCATTATGAAGAAATAACATTGTTTGCTAGCTTGATGCTAATGGCAGTACTCCGCAGGTTGACAAAGTGCCTCTGCTGTTTCCTTTTTACTCTGTGTGGTAACATCCCTAGAGGAAATATTAAAAAGGCTGGGGTGTTGTTGTCCTTCTGTGTTTCTATTGGTCAAAGTGACGGCTGTGATGGGAGTAATCATGAACGACAAAAAGAAAATCAAACATGCTAGACTTTCTGTTAGATAGAAACTACATAGTGCTCTTTATTTTATTTGTTTTTCGAAATAAAACTTGGTTAAATGATTTCAGTGTGCGTATAAGTACTTTCTGAACATTATCAGCACATTTCAACAATACAGCGATAATAATGATAACCGTTGGTCACTATAACCGTGATATGAAATTTTCATACCGTTACATCTCTAGCTGTTATCCTCCTATTGTTGTGAATATTGTGTGCTGTGTCTTTTCCTACAGACCTGTGTTTGCAGCTCCTCCTTCTGTCGTCTGGTTTCTTCTAGAGCTTTGGCAATCTCCGTGCTCACTGTCTGCCGACTGTTCAGTTCTGCCTGAGGGAATACACCAAGACAAGAGGACTACAAATACACTCTGCTTTCCCATATTAATATGGCCTCCTTTGAATCTTCAGACCTCTATATTTCTAGTGGATCCGACAATTTTGGTTCAGTACTGGCAGCTTCAGTACTAAATATGTAGCTTTTGGCTTTGCAATATTGCTGTCAGTGAAGCTGTGCCATATAATGTGAAGACTACAAGTATATAAAATATGGGAGAGCATGTGTTTAGTATCTGAGCAACAAATTTTTTATTTCTCAATACACTGACAGACTTTGATCCTGAATAGTTGGAACAGATGGATTTTTTTTCCATTACATGTTCCTCAATAAAAACACTGAATATCAGAGGAGAATATTAACACTCTGTAGTTGATCTTACCCTGCACTGTTCCAGCTCCTCTGTCCACTGGCTCAGAGTGGAGTTTACCTCGCGCCTCTGCCTGTCCAGATCAGCCTAGTACACAAGGAACAGGAAAGAGAAAGTATCTGTGCTCTCTCTACACTGTAACACATACATTTATATTAACTACTGATCGGTTAACCCACGTCTCAGTGTAACAGCATAGTATTAAACATTACAATAAGTCTTTAAAATCAAAATCAAGTTGAAAATAAGAAGCAGAGCATACCACTGCATCCTGCAGTGTCTGTTTTTCTGTCTGTAAAGAGGTAATGGTTTCCTCCAGGCAGCTGACCTTCTCTTGACTCTGCTGCTGTAACAAACACACTTGCTGATCCAGAAAGGCCTTTTCTGCACTCCACTCTCCTTGCTGATCAAAACACACAAACAAATGCATTGTTAAAGATATGCATACAAAACCCACTTTAACTAAATTTCAAACAGGTTGAAATCCAATACTTTCACTTAAAAAGGACATGAGTGCACATAAACAATTTTCAGAGAACAACTTTCAATTTCAGTTTTCAGAGTAGCAACAAGATAAAAGGTGTTAACAAAGCCTTTTTAGTCCATAAGAGAGCTCCTCAGGATGAAAAATGTTAGGAGCAGGGAGAAGGACTTTAAAGAGGCTTAAGAGTATTTTTAGCAGAGGAGAAAATGGCAGAAAGACAAGAGGTAGGAGAAATATTCTCCAAACACTGAATGACAGTGAGTAAATGAAATGCTGCAGATTAGATGGTGCAGGTTTAAAGTTTGTGGTCGATCTCATTAGAGATGTTTTCAGATCTCCCACCCAACACAATAATCCTATAATGCCACAAATAAAGTGATCACAACACAAAGACAATTAAAAAAAATAAAAAATAAAAAGCAAGAGTGCAGCAGTGATGACTTAAGTCTGTCTCATTCTCCCATCAGCAGAGTGATCACACTAACACTGACAACACTTCGAAAGTCACATGCTGTGATGCAGTTCATTTCATTTCCACTGGGTGTCCACACCTTGCAGGTTTACAAAGGGTGTGTCTGTGACAACCAAACATATCTGTTAAAAAAATGCATCATACCTAGCAACGGGGTCAACCACACCTCCTCACTAAGGTAAAAGTTTCTGTCCCTTCCTTACTCAGAGTTGCTCCTAGAGCTTTCTTAAATCAGTCCCAAACCATGACTCCATACTAAAAATTTTAGGCTAAGTTAGGAGCCCTGTGAGAGTATTCTCAAAATATTTGTGAATATAGCCTCTGGTCAATTTGTTTTGGGGAGGAAAAGACCTCTGCAAATAATTCAGCTCACAGTAAAACCTCCTGAACATGTGAAACCAAAAGAAGGTGAGTTATCAGAGAAAAAAGGTGAGCACACAGAACAGGCGATGGGTGAGCAGGCCGTCTGCAACATGCCAAGCAGTGTAGATGAAACACTGACTTGTGACGTGAAACTGCTGAATTCGGAGTTTTAACTGGTTTAAATCACCTAGCCATTTTGTTTTGGAGAAGACCTCTGAACATGAACACTGACGGAATCCTAACTAGAGGTTCGCATTTGACACACAGGAGAAGTTTCAGCTGGTTGCACTTTGCACTCCTCACCACGACATGCCATTAAATCCTACACAGTGCTCCTCTAAGGTTTCTGTTAACAGACCTGCTGGCTCGCAGGTTTGCTTCATCTAGAGGCTGATCGCCTGCTGAGCATGTAGCAGGTAGGAGAGACATGGCATGTCCTTTTGTGAATAAAGTCGTGGACGTTGAGGCACAATTTATTCAGGGGCTGTTGCGTCAGGAGATGGTGATTAGACCCCATCTTCACATCTATATGAAAGATACAATTTCACCTCACTCTCTATCATTTATCTGTTTCACCCAGATATATCAAATATTACACATTGTTGATTTGCATTATCATCACAGCAAATTGTATGCATTGCCCTTTGATTCTAAGGCAACGTCAGTTTTCTTTATAACATCAGAGAAACTAAACACATCAGCAAGGCAACAGTCTGTCAGGCTGTAAGAAAAGTGACTCTGGCTCTGAAAAGACTTTTGCCCATTTTTGTGGTTTCCCCTGGGCATAAATCAGAAAGGATCATCAAAGAATTCCACAGGACTGCAGGGTTGTCAGTGTTAATAAGAAATTAATCTATGTGGATACATTATGTAATGATTTATGAATACTTTTCATATAAAAATTTCCTCATGAAAATCATGTTTTCTGCGCTCCATTGATGATGGCTTTTGGTGCTCACTGCGAACGCGCTTCCCTCAGGCTGAACATATTCAGAGTTGATTGAACTAACTCTGATCAGCTGTTCTGGAACCAACACCTAAGAGTTTCCCAGCTCAGGCTCAGTTAACTACGAGATCGGGATTAAACTCAGACTTTACTGAGCCTGCTTTCTGAAATAGGGCCCTGGATGACTTTCAAAAACCTGACTTGACTGTCTGAGTAGCTAATAGAAATTAGGAACATTAAGGAGTGTACATTGCTGTCTGCAACAGTGTTGTCCTTGATATTACCACCATAAGACATCAAAGTAAAGAATCCTTCACTTTAGTTGTAATATTTTGACTTTCATTTTGCTGGGATTTGATGAGTAATGACATGTTGAGCAGGAGCGGCAATTTTTACTTTCATTTAATTTTTAATTCAATCCTTTAATTGTGTGAATTTGTCAATGAACATGTGAATTTTATTTTTAATATGCCCCCCCCCCCCCAAGTCTCTTTATTGGGGTTTTTAAGGACAGATAATGTGTACATTACTAAAGCAGCAATATGAATGCCACACAAAGGCAAGATGAGGTAGTGTCCAGTTGAGACAAATATAGAGAACAAGACAGTAACAAACGATTTTAAAAAAAAGTGGGGGGAAAAAACACACCCCTTGGCAACCAAAATGTCACAAAAATGAGGATGTGATGCACCATGGATAGGCCCTAGTCACCTAATGTAGAGAACATAAGCTATGGATCAGTTCACTTCTGCTGGGTTGTAGACCATTTGTCGAGAAACGGTTTCCAGATTTTCAGGGAGATGTTTTCCTTGCTGACGAGTTAATATCGTAGGCCTTCCATATGGATCACATTTAATATGCTTTTAATGATTAACTACCTATGAATCCCTTTCCAATAATTCATTCATTCATTTTTGTAGCCACTTATCCTGATAAGGGTCGCGGGGGGGCTGGAGTCTATCCCAGCTGACATTGGGCTAGAGGCAGGATAGACCCTGGGCAGGTCACCAGACTATCGCAGGGCTGACACATAGAGACAGACAACCATTCATGCTCACATTCACACCTATGGACAATTTAGAGTCACCAATTAACCTGCATGTCTTTGGACTGTGGGAGGAAGCCAGAGTAAATGAAGAAAAACCACGCTGACACTGGGAGAACATGCAAACGCCTCATAGAAGGGCACCCCCAACCCGGGGTTCGACCCAGGAACCCTCTTGCTGTGAGGTGACAATGCTAACCACTGCACCACCGTGCCACCTGTCCAATCATTCATTAAGGCAAGTGCTAAAACGTTATCACCATAGATCCCTCTTATATTCTATTTTTGGTTCTATTCTGCTTGTTTACTTTTCCCAACCATTTTTCTCAGTTTGCTGAGAATTATACCTGACAAGGGCTCAGAGAGCATCCCACAGCCACAAATGTACAGGCTCAGTGATAAGTCTGTATACTCTCTCAGCCACTTTGGAAAAATGACAAGCAATTTCTATCTGAAAAAAAAAAAAATAAATAAATAAATAAAAAAGACTCATTTTGTGCTCTTGACTGTTGTGGTACTCACCAGTTTATCCATGTGATGCTGTTTCTCTATGATCTGATGCTCTGCACTCTTCAGTCTCTCACTACTCTCAAGGATTTGCTGCTCCAAATTAGCTATCTGAAACAGAAAGTAGAACAATGATTGATTGTGACTGGTGTGGCTCTGGCTCAGCAGGGCAGCTGTGGCTCAGGAGGTAGAGCAGTCATAGAGTGGTTCGACCCCTGGCCTCTGCAGCCTGTATGTCATAGTGTCCTTGGGCAACATACTGAACACCTAATTGGTGTTTGGGTTTATCAGATGGCACCATGGTACGGTGCATGGTAGACTCAGCCACAGGTGTGTAAATGGTACCTGTTTTAAAGTGCTCTCAGGGGTCGCTAAGACTGCTAAAGCACTTTATAATCGCAGTCAACTGACTTCCACACTGTGAGCAACATTATCAGCCATTCAAAAAAAATCCATTTATTTTCTGTTAATTTGATAAAGAAGTTGCTTAAGGTAATTTAATAATGTCGTGATCGGTTATTCTTGCAGTACTGTATCTGTATGCTTACTTGTGAGTCTGTTCTCTCTCTGTAGGCTCTGGAGGAGTCGTCTTTGTGTCGTAGAAGGGTCTGCAGCTCAGTAATGCTGCAGCTCATTCTGGATACCTAGATCAGACAGAAAACACACATTCTGTCACACTGATTTTACCTTTGCTAAGACAACTTGACAACACTTGTACTAAATATCAAAGTTTGGAAAGCCACATATTGTTTTCCTGCAGAAACTTTGTCAAAATCATCCTATCCTTTGGATTGGGCATGGACTGAAATTAAAATGAGGAAATCTGAAATGACTTAAGTCATGTTAGTGAAAACAGGAATAAATAAAGGAGCCCTCTTTTTGTTCCCCTGAAAGCTACACACAATCTACTGTTAGTGACCTATGCATCCTAATTTAGCCCAATGATGAAATATTACAGCAGTTATTATTCTACTTAATTCACAAAAACGTATTTAAAATCACAGGTTTGAAGATTTGATGGATTCAGGTTCTTTAGTGAAGAGATGCAGTGGTTTACCTGTGTCTCCAGAGAGCTGACAGTATCCGCATGGTTTGTCCTAACCAGCAGCAGCTCTGCTCTGGTCTCCTCCAAATTTTGCTCCAGGCTAGACTTCTGAAAAAGCAACAAGTGGACTGATAAATAGCTTGTTTGGCTTCTGTTTCATTCCTTAATACATATAAGGTAGGCTCCACATTATATATATTAATTTTAATACAGAACATGTTCGACAAAATCGTCAAATGATTAAAGCAGTGTAAGCTTCTATAAAAAGACTGACTATTCTTTTAATAAAAAGACCAACAGCGGGCAACAACTAAACCTATTTCAGATGATGGTGACTGTTTGTAAACACAGCAGTAAAATGTTCCAGTAATTTATATTACTATCAGTTAACCAAAGATAATTTACATAATGCTAATTTTTCATCATTACGTAAACACACCTGTAATTTACAGTCAAAAAATTACAAATCAAGCCTTTGACTTAATCCTGCCTTTAATCCATTTCATTTTAACACATGATAATTGACAAATTATCTACGCAGTAACAAAGTTTAAATGACAGAATGAAAGAAAGTTATTTATTTGGTATGTACATACTACTATATAAACATTATAGAGAGGAACACTCTTCATGTTTTCTACAGAAATCAGAGTGGAGGGAATCTTTCAACATCTGCCACAAAAAACAGTGGGTTCCAGCCAACAGTGGCTTAAACTAAGCATTGCTCCAGATGTTCACCTCGTGGAGGAGCTCCTGCAGATGTTCATCCTGGCTCAGGTTACTCTGCAACCATCTCTCCAGAGATGTCACTTTCTTCTGAAGGTCCACTAACAAGCGCTCCTTGTCCTCCTCTGTTACAGCAGCCTGATAAAGTCAAAGAAGTATATGACTAACTCACTTTTAAAACCTAAATTGTTAATACTGCTATTCTAAAAGCCTTGTAAGATATTGGAAACTTGTATTTCCTGTCTGCTCCAGAGACAGTAGGAAACTCCCTGAATCTGCCTGCCTTAAAAACACTGTCATTCTGATTAATTAATGCTTGAGGAGTTCCATGAAAACCTGATAAGATGTTGACTGCTTACTGTATACTGAAATATTAAGGATATCATGTACTATGTTAGGCAAATTTCAGCAATAATTCAAACATGGGAACATCTAAAAGCACACCAGACTATTTGAATTGGGTTCCTATTGTTCTCCATCAGGGGTCACTGATAAAATGCAGTGTGACCTTGATCTATTGCCCAGTAACCTCTGATTGTGATGCTCACCTTGTGAATGCAAGATAGATGATCACAACACTAGGCATGTGTAAAGCAAGAGGGAAGTATAATTTTGGCTTTTGCCAAAAATTATGGAAAATGGTTAAGCTAAGTGGAACACTGTCAAACTATAACTAATTTTAGGATGATGCTATGCGTTTTTACAGTCACTCAAAGTGACAGCCCTAACTTGTCCTGTTGCCTGAGGGAGAAAATAAGTCATTCAAAATATGACTGTCAATTTGAGGCTGTTCTGACCTTTTGTTGTTGTAATTTCAGGGCGTCATGTTCAGTCTGTAATTCCTGGAGGGACCTCTCTAAGGTCGACACCATACTCTGTGACTGAAATACAAACAATTCACAAACTCACTCAATTCACAGACAGCTGCCTTGAAAAATGATCGTAACTTCATTAAGGAAGTACAGTCATCGAGTGTAGCTAATGCAACTTGTGTTCAGAACTGACCTTCTGGAAATCTTCAGAGACCTGCTGGATGACTGACTGCAGCTCCTGGCATCGTCCATCCAGCTCACTGATCTTCTTGTCTGCCTCCTCTCTGAGCAACAGCAGCTCCTCTCTGTGCAAATTCAATGACATACACTTTGTCTTCTGCTGTTCTTTCACAAAATCCATGGTTCAACAACAAAGGTAAACTTATAATTTATAGGTTAGGGCACAAATTAAACTTTTTTGGAGATCTTGCCTCCGGAAGAAGAGCGGAAGAGCCCTGGTTTCCGGTTGTAGGCTGTTTGTAGTCCTAGTGATATTGACCAATCACGTTTGAGCCGGCTGCAGTTGTTGCCAGGTTAAACGCTCCGCGCGGTGAACTAACGAGGCGGAACATAATTGGCGTCACTGCAAACTCTGAATCCATTGCAATGGTTCAGCAGATTTACTTCTATATAAACGGAAGTCGGAAACGGAAATTCGCCTCCTCCGCCATAATCAAACCGGAATGCCAAAAAATCAGGGGTCTGCCCCCAGAGGCTGTGTCGCCGTCTGCCAGAAGTCAGACGCCGAATACAGCCGATGGGTTCCAAGAATGACAGGCAAGTTACCAATGTAACTGATGGGGATACACCTGGGGGATAAGGTTTGCATTTTTAACTGATTGTCCAATTGTCTAGGAAAGCTCAGCTGTCTGACAACACAGCTAATTCAGAAGCTTGACCAAAATACCAAAATAATTGTTTTGGGAAAAAAAAAAAAAAAAAAAAGCATAACATCCTGCTGCCCATTGCATTCCTTCTTACCGCTCTATTTCCAGCTCAGAGTTGAGTCTGCAGCTCTCCTCATGCTGCTGTTTCAGAATATGGAATTTCCCTCGAGCCTCAGACAGTCCTTGCTTTGCCGACTGAACTTCAGCCTCCTTTTGCTGGAGCTCCTGATCGCGCTGGCCCAGCTGCTCCTCCCTCTTCAGCAACTGACAGACATAAATGGGAAATTAATTACAATCAAAGAGCATACCATGCACTAAAGAATGTGCTGCTATGAACCCATGTGAAATTAAATCACACCTAAACAAACCAACTGCTTTTCAAACACAGTCTCTCCTATCCTGCACTGAGGCTTGCAGACTGCACTTACTCCAAAGCATAGTTATTTAAATGACAGCATATCCTTTCCTTCTTCAATTTTCAATTTAAACGCAAAATGAAAAAAAATAAAAATAAAAAAAAGATGGTAGCAAACTGCATCATTGTTTTTAAGTAATGCTGCAGATCCACCCTCCAATTCCACATGTACGCACCATGTGTTTAACTTTAGCCAGCTCCTGCTGCTGAAAGCCCTCCAGTTCATCCAGGTCATCCCTTTTCTGGAAGAGTGCTAAGCTTTGCTCCATCATCTCCTCTAGCCGAGCTGACAGGGAATCCCTCTCCTAAACAAATACAACAGTTATACCAGCGGACACGTGCATGAGCAGGCTTCAAGAAACCAAGTTTAAGTGTACTTTCACACTTGTGATTCGGTTTGTTTGGTCCCGACCAAGGAAAATATTATACATTGTTTCCCTTTAGCTTTTACCACTTGTTTCATGTACTTCGAATGGAATGGAATAAGACACAAGCTCAGCAAACTTTTGGTTTAACCCCTTTCCACTTTCTGAAATCATATGATGACGCACATACGTGACACCATGGTTGTCAAATAATCTTGCAGACATAGGCTACAGTATATGTTGTTTAAAACCTAGATGAGGAGGTTACTTACCAAACTTCACAATCAACAGAAAGATTTTTAATCTATCCTAAAATCACATTAAAACCTGGGGTTGGTCAGCTTTGCTTTCTCACTATAACCAAAACACACTGCACAAGTTTGACTGGAGCCACACTGAGACCCTCGGGGGCTCTTGCAGGGGACTTCAAGCCAGTTGTTTAGTCTGCACCAGACTTCAATAGACATCTTTCCTACCAACCCAAGAAAGCAGAACTAAATGGGCAAACACACCAACTGCAAGTAGGGCTAGGCGAGAGAGAGAGAAAGATAGAGTAATGACACTCGTTTAATGGCACCCGAGGATTATGGCACTCGGTATACTGATACAACACCTCTCATTGTCCTTTCAAACACAACCCAGCTGGCCACCAGTGTTGTAAAACACTGATGTTTTGTTGAATTTAGGCTGTGATGTCTGGTGACCAAAGAAACTGAAGCTGCTCCTGCTGCTGAGTGTGAGCTTCACAACAGTAAAAGTTGTGAGAGTCCACCCGGCCACACACACACACACACACACAGACAGACAGGACTAACTGTTAGTATCACACGGATTTTCATTGACGGGTTTAATGACAAAGTGGAGCCATTTTGTGTCGGTGCGACTTTGTTGCGACCATTAAACGGCATGGTGTTGGATGATCGCTGCTGCTGCAGCTGTGGAGCTCATACTTAATGGGCAGATGTTAAACTGACGGGGATAGCATCTCTGGAGATGGCTGTAACAGGACGTCTGCTGATCTGGCGAGGAGACAGGACGGTCCCAGATCAGACTACCGGCATAAGAAGGATTGAATGTAGATATCGTTTGATTAGAGATGTTTCGATACACTTGGTACCAAGTTATTTCTGTTGATACCCTGCCCTAATTATGATATTCAAAATCTAAGACAATATACAGTCTCAAATCACAATATCGCCAGAGTATCAATATATTGACCAGCCCCAGCTACAAGTTCAACTGAACCACATCAAACACATTAGGTGTGAAAGCAACAAATTTAAGTCTTGCACTGTTTTACAAGTCCTTGATCCTTCTATTTTAGATGTGGAAAACAGTCACATTTAAAGATAATATCATCATAAATTGTGTATTATTATAAAGTCCAAAAGATATATTTAAAGACTTACCTTTTCTATATCAGTCATCTTCTCCATCCATTCCTGCAGGTAAAGAATGGACAGAGATTAGTACACAAGCCACAAATCAGGACTGTACAGTCGGTAAGATGGAGTTGCTTTTACCTGATCCTTCTTTTCCAGTGCTAAAGCCATCCCCTCAGCCATTTTCGCTCGGCTGGCCTGGTGAGACTCATTCTGCTCTTGAAGTTTCTTTATAGATGCTGGGCAGTGAAAGTGAGAAAGAGAAAAAGAAAGGGAAAGGTGGAAACCATAGAAAGAGGTTTGTATGCAACCAAGGAGAACAGAAATATTAAATAGCACAGACAGTGGCACCGTTAGTAGCTGTGAAAGGTTAGAGTCAGATTAAGAAGTGTGTTCATCCCAAAAGCAAAGACAGGCAAAGACAAGCAATGCATGGCAACTGACAAAAACTAAAGCAGTTTATTGAAGCTGACACTGCGTGTTATCTGTGTGAACTAAGAAAAAAAAATCCACCCCAAAGTCTACATCTCCTTGACTGTCCTTCACTGTTCATTACAACTCACAATATTTCAGTGCCAATTAGAACCAACAACAAACTGAAGATTTTACTATTCTTGGACTCGTAATACTTTTTACTTGAGAGTAAATCTCAGTAATCAGTGGTTCTTTACCACACACTATAACTTCGCAGCTTTGTCACTCTATTATTGTGCTACATCTCTGTAAGTCCAATGTGCGCTGGAAGGGTTTCAGAAACAGAGCATCTTCAAGCAGGCTGTTCTTCAGCAGCCGCCTCTTCAATGAAGTTTACAGTCTACTTGTCAGCACTGCATATTGAAAAATTGATGAGAGATTACTTATGATATTAATTTAATGTCACTTGGTGATCAGTTCACATACACCGATCAGCAACGACACTGAAACCACTGACAGACCAACTGATTAACGCTGATCTCCTTGTTACAGTGTTCCAGAGAGTATTCTTTACTCCTGGTATTCATGTGGATGCTACCTGATATGCTCCGCCCTCCCAAACACCGTTGCAGACCAAGTACCCCCCTCATGGCACTGGCCCTCAAAAATGGCACCATATGGTGGTGATGCGCCTAGTCTGCTGTTGAACATGTTTTGGTGGGTGGAACGCATCAAGTGGTGTCCACATAAATGCCAGGACGAATGGTTTCCCAGCAGAACATTACATTGTAACAAGACAATCAATGTTACTTTCTTCATCTGCTGGTGGTTTTAATCTTTTGGCTCACAAGTGAATTGCCTACTTTAGAGATGCGAGCTGGCCAAAATAAACCTAGAGTGAGATGTTAGTCAAACCACAGACTGTATATAAAGATGGACGTCACGTCTCCACTTCCCCCTACTGTAGAAAAATGGAGCCAAAATATCCTGGATACGGCCGCTGCCGCCTTGCACTGGTGTGTCATCTGGAGCATTCGCAATCTCCACTGGTATCGAGTCCCCATTCACACACCCGTCCAACTAATCACGAGCAGCGCCTTTGATTGGGAGCACACCGACTGGCACACACAGCTGTCAATCATGAACTCAATCTCCCTTTTTTAACATCAAATTACTAGTTATAACCAAACTTAACAGAAAACCAACACTGGAACATCATGCTGGAACATCAGCATGATAAGAACAACCCAAAATGTTTGACATGTACTTGACGTTTTTAGTTTGGCCCATGTCCCATCCATTAATATGGAGGGGGCGGGATTTATGACCTATACTTGCAGTCAAGATGTTTTGGTTTCACTTTTGGGAGCTGCTGTGTCGTCCATCTTTATAGAGGGTCTATGAGTGAAACAGACAAAAGACCTGCGATTGAGAACCTTGGCTCACGCATCTAAAGGAATGCTATTTCATCTTCCCCAGCAGCCGTAACAGAGCTGGAACATGACACAGCCTCGTCCTGTGGACATTGGGGGTTAGAGTGTGATATTTCTTTTGCACAAATTCAAATGTCAGCCAGGTGCAAAGGTCCCCAAAAACATTAGAATTCACACTCAGGACCACAAATATCCACAGTGTTGGACAGCTGATGTCACAAAAACAATCAAAAGCACATTGACAAAAGCGGATATCCCAGTTTCTCCACTGGCAGGAAGCCCAACAGACCAGAATGCAGCCACAAGACATAATTAATAATGTGATAATTAAATAAAAGATGTGGCTGCAATAAAGGTATTAAGGTTTGTATGCATAGGTAGGGTAGCTAGTGAGCTCTATTTATATGATACAGTTTGCGTTTTTTATACACATATGTCCAACTGACTCAAACTAAGAGAAAGTGAGTACACCAACAAAGAAAGTGACAATGCATACATAACTCTGAAATCAATACACTTAAAGAACACCAGTGTAAAAGATCTGAGGGTGGATTTTTAGATTTAAAGGACAGAGCATTCAGCACTCCCAAAGCAAACCTCTAACACCCATGATATTAGCTTCTGGGGGGAAAAAAAGTCTTTGTGGGAGGAACTGATGGCACACTAGGTGATGGTTTATTACGGCCGACAGACAGATGAGAGAAAAGAAGCTAATTGGGAGGAGAGTAGAGGTACGTACAATCCTGATGCTTTTCTAATGCAATTTCAAGCTTCTCCTTCGTCTTCTGCATAATTCGTAGCTGCTCAGCGTAGTCTAGTGTTGGGAAGTAGGGTGGTGGGATGGGGTATCAACAGCACATACGCGCACACACACGTACACCAACACACAACCACACACACAAAACACAAACAAGGAAGAGGAACAGGCAGATGACGATAAAGAGAGAGGAAGGAGAGAAAGTGAACATAAGAGGGAGAAAGCAAAAGGGAAAACATGACTGAGAAATAATGGAAGGTAAAACTATTAATGATTTTCTTATCTGAGAAAACCATACTGGTTAAAAGGCTACATGAAAATGTGCGACCCTTAACTTTTTATAAGGGTGCAAAGTCACATAAACCACTCAAAGGACAGATGAGCTATTTTACTAAGAGGAGGAGGAAAAAAAACATCCTAAAACTTCATTAATGACAGGACTGTGTTCCACTGAATATACACCAAGCAAACATTTAAACAGCAAGTAAAAGTATTCATTCTGAGACAACTGAATCACCATTAACAAGGCAGATATTGCAAGCACAGCTAACACCTTCTGTGCAGCATGGGTAGGGTTTGAGAAATCCAGTTTAAATAAGAAACAGGGAGGGGACTGTTGTTCCAAGGCAAACACAACTTCTGTCAAACTTTGTAGTACATTTAGATCGCTGAGGAAGTGAAGGGCAAAAAATTTTTTTGACACTATCACTATTAACTAGCTGCCACCATCTTACTGCCAAATTTACTCACTCAAGATTTGAATCTGGATTTCTGGAAAAAACACAGTAAGTTAAAAGAATACTTCACTCTCAAAATGACCATTTGTATATCAATTACTCACTGCGTGTTACGTTGATTTTTTAATTAAAACTCTTGATTTTCTCGCACACCTACATGGTAAATGGAGAATGCAAAAAAAGGGGAACATTCTTCATGAATTGAAGTCACTGGGGACCACGTTTCAGAACAGAAAAAATACATCATAACATCCATTTACAAACTCTCACACAACTCTTGCAGTGTATCCAGTCGTATGCTCAGGACCTTCCAAACGCATGCATTTTCACTAAAATGTTACTATATAAAACACTTCCACCCGTTAGTAGCGCACATTGATGTATTAGGAGAACTGGAAACAGCAATGAAAGCGGGGCCCTGTTCATTCCTATGAAAGTTGGTCAGTGGCGCATGAAGCCAAAATGGTTCAGCTGCCACGCATAACATTGCCCGAATGATCTGGGGATTATCAGCACTACTTTCCGCACCATGAAGCTCATACAGCAGGCGCACTAGAGACTAACAGCAGCAGGGCACGACCAAGTGTGGCTGAGCGTCTTATCTCCACCACCTGAATGGCTAACTTCTGGTTTAGTGCTCCGCTAACTTAAATGGGGATAAAATGATTTAAAGCAGCTGTGCGGAACAATTTACCATTTATCAAACTGTCCCTAGTTCGTATCACCCCCCCTTGAAGATCCGCATATTTATTTGAACCCAACTGCGACAAAAAAGCCTTTCTCTATATGGCTATTTAGCGTAGCCTCGCTCGGGTCGGACACACAGCGGAAGTCAGCAAACCAGAATACGGCACCTGAGGCGGAAGTGATTCTGCTCGCCCGCAGCGATTAAACCACAGAAGAAGAAGGAGCCTGCATTTTACCAGATGCATCTATAAGGACTTGGTTGTACTTTCGATGTCATGGCAGATAAAGACGGAGCACCATCTAAAGGAAAAAGAACAGAAGAAGGCTAAACGGGACAGTGATAGGGCTCGAGCCCAAACGCGTGTAAGCCTCGGTCGGGCATTCACCAAGTGGAGAGAGCTGAGAGATTTGAAAGGTTTTAAAACTGATCCCGAGTTGGCCCTTTTCCTAATCGACAGGTATGTAATTTTTGTTTTTATTTAGAGAATATACCGCAACTTGTTAGACGTTGTTTCACTTCAATATATGACGACATGGAAGCTATAAGCAAGCTAAATGTAATGTTAGCTGATGTGGACCGCTTTTGTCTAGTACAACAAACGCCACAAAATTATGTGTGACTGTGACCATGAACACAAATATACAGCAGGCAGTTGTCCTCAGTTTATAAGAAATTCAGAGCTACACCAGAACATTTATGATTTTCCTCTCGCTCTCCAAAACAAATGCATGCTGTAACTGCCGGTTGCAGTCGAGATTTTACCAATGAAGCCGAATGCCAGCTGCAGTTGAAATTTTACGACACCAGGCTGTGGGTGTCATACCGCTTCGACCAAAGGGGGCGCTATAATCAACGAAAACCTAAAGCTCCGCACAGCTGCTTTAATCATGCAACTCACGAGCAAACTGATCAAATCCTGATAGTGAAACAAGTCATTTTTCAGTTTTTGTGATGCTTAAAAAAAAGTAGCGAGTGATATACAAACATCTCTTTACTCTTTTTACTACCTGGGGTCCTGGTAGCGCACCCTGAACACTTGTAAGGCACGTGTATGAGCTCTGCATGAACAGAGTTCAAACACATGCGCATAGGGCACGCTACTCAGTTGTGCATGAGACTGATCATACTAACATGTTTTAAATTGTAATGTTTTAGTGAAAATGCATGTGTTTGGGAAGTGCTGAGCATCCGACTGGATAAGTGAGACTTGGATTATACTGCATGAGTTGTGTGAGAGTTTTACAAGGGATGGTTTGATACAGTTTTGCTGTTGTTAATGCTTCAGCCTTTGTCATTAGGAGTTGGCCAAATGATTTTGATGTTATTTCATCATCACACAGTTATGATAGGATCTATTACTTACAGTCCTGTGCATCACAAGCTACACCTGGGTTTCAATTTCTCTGATCCTGGCTACTGAGAGCTACGGGCTGAATCGCTCCAGTCTGACATGTCTTACCTGATAGCTTGGCCTCCAGCTTCCGGATCTGATCATTCCTTCTGAGAAGCTGTGCGGGAAGGTCATCCCTGGAGCTGCTGCCATCTGATGCCTGAAGACACACACACACACACAAGCAAATATCCATCTTCAGTTGCTCTTTCACAGTCAGAAATCATCAAGCATGTCCAATGCATTTCAGTGATAACTTGTTATTTTCTCTGCAGGTAGCACTGCTCTACTGGCTACTCTCTATAATCTGGTGACTAGTCCAAAATTTTCAGGAATTCCTGGACATAAAAACTGATGTTTGACATCACAGAATGTCATTTTATTTTCAAACTCCATTACTGTTGTACTACAGGAATAATAAAAATATATGAAATGAATGCAGAAAGAAAAGATGGCACCTGTCCCTGTCATGCAAACAAGTTGCAGGGTTCCTACACATTTGGAATTTCAAAATTCCATACTTTTCCATACCCTAATTTTTTTTTTTTTTTTTCAGAGAATATGCACCATCTGAGTAAATATATCAGTTTATCATATTTCACATCATATTTAATTATTCTTAATAGGCGATTGTAGCCAAGTACCATAATGGCATGCAAATAAAAACTCAGGTAAGTTCAATGTCTGGGCTGAGGCAAAAAGGTTGGGACTCTGGGTGCAAGCAATGCAGTAACGAGACATCTGTGTTTTTTCCTTTCATGTGGCTCAGAATCGCCTTCTCCCCCATGTTGACGATGTCAAACGATTTCACACAAAGCTTGCATCTAGCTCTGTGTGTGAATTGGGAATCCTTGGCCAACCAGTATTTATATAGGGTATTGTCAAGCCATCCATCCAAAAACTTGCATCTACCCATTGTGAACCACGTGAAACTCATCTTCTTGTCGAAGGTGCAGTGTTGCAGTGAAACTTGATACCTGGGGGGCTGGAGGAGGATCATGGGGCAGCGACTGGACATATCACTTGTCAATCAGGTAAAAGGGGCGGGATGTTTTGTCAGACATTTGCTCTCACATAAACTGTGCTTGGCCCGGCATAAAACACGATCCGGATTGATTAAATTATTTTTGGAAATACCTAATTTTCTGTTTTAGAAAACAGTATTTTAGAACAGTGGTAATAGTCTGGAAACATAAATATTTTTCCATACTTTATTTTTCATTTTCCATACTTTTTAATACCTAGAAATTGATCAAATTAATTTCCATACTTTTCCATACTTTCCATACTTGCGTAGGAACCCTGAAGTTGGCTAAACTGTGGCACCCACTTTGTTCCAGAAACACAATGCCACATGTTAGCTGGCAGTATTGCTACTCAGCGACTGCACTAAATAATTTAGCCAAGTGCAACTGAGACAGCACAACGGCCTCAGGAGTCTAGCTTCCCTGTGAGGGATTTCACTCCCCTGTTAGCTCCAATGAACAAAGCTATACCACAGACATGGATTTCCTTTACAAAGCTATGACAAAAACATTTCTCTTTAAAACAATATAGGAAAAAAAAAAAGCACAGTGTGCTCTGCAGAACCCAAAAGAACAGGTGAAATTAGCAGCCACAACCAAAAAGAAGAAACACTCAGGAATAAAACTGATAAAGTCAGCTGTGAGTGTGTTCTGCTGTGACACGGGAAATGAATCAACAGGGTTTCATGTTAGACTGGCTGGTCTTAAGACTGAGTAATCAATACAACGCAATGTTAGTTACACCCAAGCCCTGTTACGTAGAACTGCCCTGACTGGTGACTATTCGAAAAGCCAGCCAGGACTCCTGTCATAGAACTGAACCCAAATACCTTAAATTTTATTTACACTTTCCACAACTAATTCAGAGTGACAAATGACATGTGAGAAATGATATGACATCAGTCGATCCTCGATCTATTTCAATCTATTTTCCATTATGGCTGGGTTGGAAACAATGGAATGCAATCAATGTGTGAACAATGTTAAAAAATAAAACCTACTATCTCCCGTTCCCTGACCCATTCAATGACATCCTCAAAAAAAAAAGGCAAATTTCCTTTCTTTCTATTTTCACCATGAGTACTTACAAATAAAAAAAACTGGGGACATTTATCTTGTGTTTTTAAACTCCTGATGTCTTACTGCATTTTAAGAACTGTAGTTTAAATCATTTATTCTATCACAGAGCTGTTTATTCTTCTGAGAACATCACTGAAAGAAGAGATGTGATTCTGTTGATATCTATACATTTGGCAGTGATATTGCACATTGGGATGTGTCACAAAGGGGATTACTAATGTAGCTGGTTCAAAGCCATCAGCATCGACAGGAGCTGCCAGAGTATCTCTAACATTTAGACACCCGTCCTAAATACCAGCTGTGTGTGGTGTGGACAAACAAAGCATCTACAAACATTCAAGGGGCTATTTTCACACTGAGCGTGCTCTGTTATCTTCCCATAAAAGAACTCAATGTAGTGAAATTCACGGAAGAACCTGTTGGCATATAACAGATTAGAACTAGTAAAAACTGGTATTTATTAAATATAATGAACACATTCCTTGAGTTGATAGTGAGCTAGGTTATTCAACATAACATGGGGTTGATTTGTCATAGAGGTTGCTGTGTTCACTGCCTCATTCAACAGTTTAACTGCTGAAATAGAGGCACGTTGCATTAATTGGCTTCAGCCTCTGCAGATCACCGAAACTCCTGTTCCACCTGTGAGAACCCAGTCAGAGCGAAAAACGTCCCCTCACTGTGCAGTATGTATGGAGTATGGAGATGTTTGTTTCACTTTACAAAGCTCTGGGACTGAAGACAACACCAAGTTGATCATTGGTTACACTGACAGGTGTGATGATTATAGCTGCATACTAGCTATTTTAGAGAGCAAGGAGGAAATGTCCTGAAAACTTTTAAAGTCATTCCACCAATTTTACACATTAAGTTTGGTTTACTCTTCATGGTTCGTACAACCCAACTGGTGGAAGGATTTGTATATTTTTTTGTGTAGCTCGGATCTCTCTGAACAAATATATGCTTATGTATGCGGAATCTGTAGGCAACAGGAGATTTTAATAACTCCGTTTGTAGTCGGTATGTAGTCCTAACAGTATTGGCCAACTACATTTGCACGAGGTAAACAGTCCGTGTGCAGAGCAAATAAGGCAGAACACATTGGCCAAAACGCAATCTCGAAACCCATCAGGTATCTTCTGGCGATGAAAGGGCCAGGTATCGTTTAAAAAAATTACAATATGAGTACCAATACTAGTACCATTAGGGGCAGTACACATGCCGTATCTTTAGCCGCCTGGAATACACAAGGTCAGACGCTGGGTGCTACTCTTTTGCCTTGTTTCTGTGCCAGTGTGGCAGCAGGTTGCATCTGAGGTTGCTAAGCAACCTGAATAAGCACCATATCATAACCTATTTACCTGAAATCCTGAGTGCAGAGCTGATCTTCTTCCAGGCACTGTTTGCGTGTAGGCCTATTGTCCATGGGACAGATGTAAACCTCTGGCAGCCCTGCACTAACATGATCAACTTTTTCCCCATATTTTTCACAGACAGATATTTACAGATGAAGGAGAAAGATGTCTGTTGGCTGTGATCGTTTGGTCCTTGTCACATGACATGCGATGCACACTGATGCATTCCAAAAGTTTTACTCAGTTTATCTTAGGGCGAGTGCCCTAAAAAACAGGTGCTGGAAAACGCATACGCACCACGACAGCGGCACTCTGGCGTTTGAGTGGGCCTGCCACACGTCTACATCAAAAACAATGAATCTGAGGACACAAAAAATGCGTTATGTGTACAGCCCCTTAGAGTGACACCATTACCAACAGAGTACCTTTTTTTTGTACTTCATTCAATACCCATCATTTGAATAGTATGACAGCCATGCTGTATATGCAGGGTCATCATGTGTAGCCACTTTTGAGTGTTTTGGGGCATCTCAGCACACTGAACATCCAACTCCATTAAATACATCTCAATTGACTTCACCACACCACACACTGTATGGGTTGTAGCTGCTGTGGTAGTGGGCTTATCACACTGAATTGAATCAAAGTACGTTTCTGTGATTGACTGCAAGTAAAACCATAAAAACAGCCATTTTTTCTAGAACTGGATACAAAATGGATCAAATGCAGGTATCATTTGACTGAAGAAATTACTTGGTACTGGGTTATTTTGGTCAATATCTTAAATATGCTGAGTACTGATACTGAGCCCTAGAAAATTAATTAGCTTTTTATTAGGTTTTCTTTCATCTGCATTTGTATGTGGCTATCTGTTTATAGGTATTAGCCAAAATGAGCGGAGCACAGAAGTGGCCCAAATATCCACTGGCTACACCGGAACCACCAACAATATTTGCCGTTGCCTCCAAACGTCTTATCGCTCACAGACCAACAGCAGATGGGTTCAGAGATCGGTGCACCTCTGCAGAAGCTTGTTAAAGTCTGAAAAAATAATCCTGATTATGTCATCAGGGAGACTGCACATTTATGACAGAAAAACTACATTACAAACAGGGGAATGGAGTTTAAAAGATGTGGACATAACAAAGATGCAACCGATTCACATTAGCTTGACCTACGCTGGGAACTAAGAGTCAGGATATCTCACCCACTTCTGCATTGATTTTGACAATATTGATTTTTTTGAAAAATGTGTTTCTTGCAAGTCTCCACTGGGGTGCCCCTTTAAAACCCATAGAATTAGTTCTTAATGCTAATTCAAGGCAACATAATCCTGATCAACTAAAGAAAACTGCCCCAAGAAGATGAGACAGAGACAGATGATAGCCAGCAGTGTGTTCATTAGTGATCTGAACCCTGCAGAAGAAGAGCACAGACCACAATCCATCTTTCTTCACAAAAGTCAACTTTTCCACTCAGAATTTTTATGCACAACTATCAATTATGCTGTAAAATCAATAAATAAAATGACTTGTCTTTTTTTCAGTTATGAATGAACACATTCCAGTAACCAATTTAACACTACACTAAGAGAAGTAGTGTAGTACACAGATATTGTGCTGAAAGAACAATAATAAGTTAGATTTGTCTCTTTGATGGGCAAGAATGAGTCTCAACATTACCTCTTTATTTTTAGATTAACAGTTAATAACTATTTTAAATTGAACTGACCAACTTGTACTGATTTTCATCAATAAGGCTTGTCCTGTTTTTATTATTTTTTAAAGTTGTCCCTATTCCCCACTGTGGACTGGACCACAAAGGTGTGACACAGTTTTGCACTACATAGTACGTAAAACAAAACCAAATGCAAGAAAACCTCCAAACAATGGTAAATTATGCCCCAGAGGTGTAGCAAACCATCTGGAAAACCCACCAAAAATTCAAAGCATTAGGCTAGTGACTGGTGATGATTTCACAAAGTACTTACAAAGTCATCCCCTGAGTCTGCCCCCACTGAGGTGATGGATTCCTTGCTGATGGTTCGCGGTATTCGAACACCACTGCGAGGTGCTGTGGCAGCCTCCTCTGCGATCTTCTTCTTCAACTTGGCAAACATGCCTGTCCTTTAAGTGTCTCTTTCTGAGGGCAATTTGCACTTTCTGGAGAGTAAGTGATTTCACACGATGCATGGAGTTTTGTTGTGAGGGCTGAAACAGAGCCGTGTCCTTATGCAGTACCCTTCAAAACAAGTTTGGTCTGGTAACTCCATTCTGCTACAGCTGGAAAGAGAAAACAGACCATTATGACAATAGCAAAAGTGAAAGCACGGGCTACTTGTTTGCAACATGTCACATTTCTGTAATGAGCCCAACAACAAGATCAAGGTCTTTTTGACATGGTGGTATTTATTATTAACGTCATATAACATATGGGCTATTTTGTTATGTTAATAACTGACAAATGCTGCAACATTTTGGTTGTGGCTGTTTAGTCTGTCTTCTTAGCAGGCCACTGAGAGAGCAGAGAATCTAACAATAATGTTAAACTGATATGTGACTTACTTGGGAGACCAAATGTCACACTGAAGAAGACTTTCTGTCGAAACGTCTGTGTTTCTGGTACTGCCACCCAAGTTGGTTTATTAAATTTACCAAAAGGACATTTGTGAGTGCTGGCATTTTTCTCTTTTTCGCTGTTTTTGGCCGTGCACCTTTCGAGGGGATTTATTTTTTCGCTGTTTTTGGCCGTGCACCTTTCGAGGGGATTTATTTTTGAGAGTGCTTGCTTCTTTCCTACGTGATTTTAGACAAAATGTCTCTCACAGCTGTCTTATATTTTGCTGATAATTGTGTTACTCAAAGCAGATGACAACCTTCTGAGTACTTTTTTTGTAATGCAAACTGCACCAAACCTCTAACGTAAATATTAGTTACTGCCAAGACAAGAAATCTAATTCTACTAAGTATGCAACTCATCGTAAATGACTGCAATGTAGAGTAACCAGATTTTGACTTTGTAACTAAATTTGTCTCCGTGGCTAAGCTACAAATGTATTCTAACTAGCTCAACCTTGTTACTAATGTGTGGATAAATACTTTCACAAATTGCTACAAAGTAATGCTCTGTCTTTTGTGTCTTATCAGTGTAAATCCCATCAGGAAATCTGCAATTACACTGTGAGACTATGTTTTGACAGATAGCTAGTCAGCTAGCTCTTCTAGCCATAACAATGAGAGTTAACGTTACCACCACCGGGCGATGTTAGCTGCCATTAGCTTGCTCGTTCACTGCAGTCGTCTTTCTCTTACCATATTAACTTCGATAAAGTATTGGTCCATGGTGTCTCCAAATGCTCAGTGGCTGTAGGTTCGCCTTTTTCCGTATATCCTCAAAGAATAGTAATGCTGTTGCTGTCGATATGGACTTGCTAATGCTGTCTCTGACAGGCTAGCTGCTGCTAGTTGGAGAGCTACACGTAATCACCCCAACACAGATGACTGCAGACGTCACGGCAGGGCCACTGTTCATTGGTCATAAGAACTGAGAGGTGTCGGAGTGGAGCCGGCGACATGCGCCGCCTACAGGCACCACAAGTAATAACAGTTCAGACGGGACGGTGTAGGCACAGGCCTACTTTTTGAGTGATTTTTTTGGTGAGTGACATTGAAACACATAGCACAGAACAAGTGTCCAACAAATAGTGCAATACAACTAATCAACTGATAAGTAACATTTCTGACATGAAAACAAACAGCACAAGACAAGCGGGGGAACTAGACTGTTACCATGTAAAATAATGAAAAGTTGGCTTAGATTTTTTTGTTTTGGTACACTTTTGTTTGTTTGTGTGTATGTGTGTGTGTGTGTGTGTGTGTGTGTAAGATTGTGTGGGTGGATGGATTTTCAGTTTGACAGATACTGAGGGTAAAGGGAGCAAAAGGGGGAGACAGTAACAACTAAAAGAAGTACTTACAATAGGAAGATTAAAATTAAGAGAGAAATTAAGAGGGGAAAGGAAGAAGAGAAAGGAAGTTAGAAAGGGGGATGAAAAAAAACTACCATGCTCTTTGAGGGCATCTCTGGTAGGGTCCTGAGGTTGAAGAGGCACAGGGGTGGAACTGGGGCGAGTCAGGACAGCTGAGTCAGGGCAGACTTTAATGTATTTGCCTTTTCTTTTTATTCATGTCCTTTTTTAGTAGAGAGGTCAAACAACAAATATCAATGTCTGAGAAATGCTTCATGCAGCAGTGGCTTGGACAAGTGAAATTCCTGCCTTTCCTGTCCCAAACTAATTGCATGTGAGGGAAAATCTCCTTCAAACAGTTTTTTGTATTAATAGTGATGTATTGATAGTGATGCTGGTAGAGGTGGAGCCCATTTTAATGACATTATATACTGCTCAGTAGTTTAATCCATAATAAAATCACAATTTAATTAACTCATTTCGAATCGATCGAATATTTGCCTTCAAAGTGTAGAGAAGGAAAAGTACAAAGTAGCATGAAATGGAAATCTCAAAGTATAAGTGCCTCAAATAGTACTTAAATAAATATACTTAGTTACATTCCACCTGCCTATGGAGGTTATTCCCTATTTTGATGCATATATTCCTGTCCCCACTTCCTAACATTTGTGCTGTTGAATAGCTAGTTCATTTCCTTTAATGCTTTGACTTACATTATCATTACATAGTATTTGTTGATGTTTTGGTTTATTGTTAATGTGTTTGTTTTCTTATTGCAGAGCTAAAACCACAAACACATATGAGGCAACTTCAGAACCTGAAAAGAAAGCTGCCTTTGAAAATATGAATGGAAATGACTGACTGCTTTTCCATCCTTGCTCATATCAATTAGGTGAAATCCAGCACTTCTTCACAAAAGAACCTGTGAATTTTCTGTTATACTCTATCATTATATTGGGATATTGCTCAAACAACAACATAACACATTACAGGGGAACACCATCTAAATTAACTAAATTAAGTGTGAACCCTGACGACATCAGTGGGCCAGTAATATTCTACAGCTTGGAAAGAGTCTCGTATATAATAGTCTTCTAGGTCTTCTTATCATTAACAGCTGGTCCATGCTTGTCTTTTTGGGTAAAAACTAATATCTGTAATAACACAACAAAAGCTCTCAGGTAATCAGTGCAATCCAGCATCTTCCTTTTACTGTTTACTTCCACTGTGTATTGTGCAATCCTCTCTGTTAATGACACATCCTTGTTTATTCTGGTTCTGCTCAAAACTGTTGAAAACACGGGCTGGTTCACTAGATAGCACCAAGGTTCCAAGAATCCTGATTACAACTGGTTTAAGAACCAGAACTTATTTGGTGGAAAAAGGGAAATAGTGAATGCAACAACTGCAGGAAGTTTGTTTAAAACGAGCAATTTGGATCAATTTTGAGTCTGTGAGTATATCATCACAGATGAGTTTCCCCATTTTAGTGACTTTTAATAGAATTCTTTGTCCATATTGCTTTTTTTTAATTTCTTTTAAACAACCATACACACTTAATAGGCTTCACTTGTTAACCAATTCAGTGTTTTCTCCTCCCTGATGCTTGGCCATTGTTCTCTTAGCTCTTGCTGTTTTAACTGCGTACTTTTCTAATACAGACGAGGCTGTTTTAGCAGAGAGTAAAGGCTCTTCACCGTGCCACTGTAA
This sequence comes from Epinephelus moara, assembly GCF_006386435.1. NCBI lineage: Eukaryota > Metazoa > Chordata > Actinopteri > Perciformes > Serranidae > Epinephelus > Epinephelus moara. The sequence goes on from NC_065513.1 coordinate 4,676,481, forward strand.
AGTGAGGTTTTTTGTTAAAGTTCATATCTTAAATAACAATCCAAACTTTAAAAATGTCAATTTCCTTTAGTTTTTTTTTCAGAGGAATTAAATCAAAATTTAAAAGTGGAATTTAAATCAAGTGATATGATCTGATTGCAATACCATAAAAAGCAACTCCTCTCATTGTTTTTATGTCATGAATAGGCTGATGTTATAAGATAATGCTGTTTCCTACCCAATAATATAGGTTATCTATTATGATGAAGCATAGTGTTGTTTTTGTGCCCCAGTTATGATGTTTACTTTTTTCCAATTTTTGGATTTCTTTATTTAAAAACAGCATGGCGACACTCAGGAAAATAATAATTACAAGATCGGATTTCAAACTGGAAATCAGAGAAGCTTTGACGGTACCACAGGCTTAACAGTACAGAAATCTAACATTTGATATAGTCATTTTTTACACATCAATTCTCAGCATTCACATGTTTATTTATGAGATTACATAATAATACTAAGTGTATACCTCCACTGAAATTTGTCAGAGTAGATGTATGTTTTGCTTTTGTGCAGTGCTTTATTATGTTACACCTAGCTTTCACATATCACCATAACAAAATAAATGAAATGTTGTATATAACACTGCACCTGCAATTTGCTCAGCAGAGTGAGTTTCTATAGTAAAGTAAAATTGAGATTTATAAATATGAACATTTTACAAGGGTTAGCCGACTTCTGTGTTGTTTCAATCATTCCTTCAAACACTTCAACAGCACAGCCATACTGTTTAGCCAACTTACATAGCTGTAATATCTCAGTGTGATCTTAGCTGCAGAATAATGGCATTAAATGCCGAAGTGGGAACAACAGTTGGCACCAATATATGCACTGCAAATACTCTAAATGTACAATACAAAATTCATATGGGTTCACAAGTGCTGATGCCACTGTCGCAGTCACCATCTGTGCAGTGAACAAATGGCTGCATGGTTTTGGTTTTTATGTGCTTACAGGAAATAAGGTGTTGTCGTTCGTGGTGGAATAACCCTCTCAGAGTCAGGCACTGCCCTGAAGAGCTTTGGCTCTCTTGTGTTCGCGTCTTTGAAGACCATAATAGAGGCGATGTTGCCGCAGCGATAGCAGTAGTTAGGTGCTGACCACACTGTGACCAGCTTCTCATCAAACATGAACTTGTAGCCTTCATGGACGAGCTGATGCGCCCTGCAGATCAGCTTCAGGTTGTTGATGTGAACAAACTGTAGTTTGGAAGAAAGAAACAAACAAAAGACAGGGAGAAAGCAAAAAATATGTTAAAAAAAACTAACTAGAATTACCTCTTTGCAGTTGTATGTCTCTACAAACCCTGAAGTTGCAGTTACTGTTTATGTCCATGTCTGTGAACACGAGTGTTTCACACACATCTTCCCCCTGACAGCACAGACACTATACAATCAGCACAGTTTTAAGGTGGACACCCAAGATTAGACTCACCAAGTTAGTATCTGACCAAATGTCTCCCCTTATGTTCCTAACCTATGGTGGTGAGTAATGGCCAGGAAAGTACTTTTGCACAACATGATGATGTCATAGAGAAGTTGACCTTTTAGATATAAAATGTGATCACTTCATCATCTGTGTCAAATTTTGTCATTTTTAGTGTTATGTAGAGTTATGGCCAAACACATATTTTGTTAAGTCCCAGTAACCTTGACCTTTGACTTATCAGTTCATCCTTGAGTCCAAGTAGATGTTTGTGCCAAATCTGAAGAAAATCCCTCAAGGTGTTCTTGAGATATCATGTTCACGAGAATAAGACAGACAAGGTCACAATGACTTTGACCTTCGACTTATGACCACCAAAAACTAATCAGTTCATCCTTGAGTCCAAGTGGACATTTATGCCAAATTTGAAAAATTCCCTCAAGGTGTTGTTGAGATATTGAACAAGAATGGGAGGAACAACCTGAAAACACAATGCCTCCGGCCACGGCTATCACCAGTGCTAAGGCATAAAAACACCGCCAGTGTGAATACACATCGCCTCTTACTTCCTTTGGTGATTCCAAAGGTCAGTAAGAGGCAGCTGTCTGTATCTTAAGAACTTTAATACACAGAGGTACATAAATTAACATCAGTAAACAACTGCTTTGTTCATGTCACATTAACTTGTATGTGTCATACTAAGTGAAATTCTATCTATGAATATATAATTAACGAAAAAAAGACAGCAATTATTACTCATTTTTCAGTAGCTATTATATAATTGCACTGTCAACACCAATTGACCTGCAGCCACATTGGCAACCAGATGGAAGAAATCCTCTATGCTTGTAAGGCTTAGGCTGGACACTTAGGTTCTTTATGGAATCTAGAAAATATTCTTACATTACAGAGAGAAGCCACAAAGCAGTTTTCATTACTGAATTGCAATCATTCTTGGCAGTCACAAACAGCAACAAGAGGAAAATGAAAGTGTGGCTCAGAGCAGTTTCTACTTCCAGGGAGTACAATATTTTCAAAGGTGCCCCCAAAGCAAAATGTGTATCACTGCAGGATGAGGTTTGGCTACCAAAAAAAAAAAATATATATATCTATATATATATCTATATATATAGATATATATATATGTATATCAGAATTCACTGCAAATGCCTTTGCAAGTTTTTAATAAAAGTTCCAATATTAGTTTTTCATGTCTTTTGCCATTAAGGTCTACCTACCTGATTATGGGGAGATAGTGTATATACACCATGTTGTCCTTTATCACTATCATATATATATATATATATATATATATATATATATATATATACTACTATGCCTTTAAATCATGTCACAGCCAGTGACTCATCAACCCTTCACCTGCAACTGATCATTTCATCAGTAACCAATCAGTAACAGTTTCCAATTTCATCACCCAGCCAGTCTGTGACAGTTCATACTAGATGATACCAAACAGGTGAACAGAGCACTCTCTATGTGGTTGAGGAGATGCTGATGAATCCTCTCTTAAGTTACAATTTGTAATGTCTAAAATGGAAAAGAATCCTTGCAAGTGATTAGTGTGAAACTGATGACCCATAATAAATTCTATTTTATATTAACAGTGTCAAATACACAGCTCCATTGATGCAGGCAGCCCAGGGTTGTCATTTATTTAAGGCCCTTTAACATTTTGCACAATATGAAATAACAAGCCTTAAAGGGATAGTGCACCCAAAAATGAAAATTCAGCCATTATCTAGCTCTGACTGCTTCTCTGTGCTCCACGCTCACGTGTGCGCGCTCAGGGTGATCGGTGATACACGGTCTCTGAAGAGCAGCAGTCTCGTCAGTACTGATGTCCAGATTCTCAAGTGCAGGCATTGCCAATTCCCAGTATGAGCAGCAAAGACTTTCCTCATCCGTTGGCATTGCTTTGCATTTGAAACAACTACACCACCAGGTTTCCAGTGCTCGACTCCGGTATTCTGCGGCTGGCTGAGGGTTAGGCTCATGAGCTGCGGCGGCTGCTTCGTCCAGTAGCCTGAGTTCTGCCTCCGTATACTCGGGCTCAAATAAATACGGCTCAACAAAGAAGC